>NC_133652.1:276712814-277056157 GCF_009905375.1 Apium graveolens | reverse complement strand
ATTATAACGAGCAAAATTAGATAACAACACTAAATCAAATCACAAATCACAACTAAAGCAAAAAAATGAGTATTAAAGTTAAAAAATACAATGTAATCAATAGAGATGAAAGGATCGTTAACTTTACACAATTTACAAAAATAAAAAAACCAAACAAAAATACAAATGAACAACCCAAATTACCTAAAGCTTTAAATCTTTTTCTCAGATTAGGTCCTGTATACAACAAGAAAAAGTATTAGCAACAAGTTTAGACACTAAATTAATAAAAAAAGGGTTTCGAATTAGAAAAAATCCCAATTTACAAAATTAGGGTTTTGAATTCAAAAATCCTCAACTTTTAAAACCGGTCTTCATGCAGAGAAGACCAGTTCGATTCAAATAGATACAACACTTACCGAAGTAGAGAGGTTAACTGAAAGAGGCTTAACGGATAGATTGAGAGCGAAGAGAGGTTTAGAGAGAGAGGTTCGAGAGAGAGAGGTTCGAGAGATTGTGATGGTGAGATGATGTCCGGAGTTCAAGAGATTGTGAGGGAGAGAGGTTCGATCGAGAGAGGTTCGAGAGAGAGGTTGATTTTGTGTCTGAAGATTGATTTGGGGAACCAAAATTTGGTTAAGGGGGAGAATTTTGGGATTATGGGGGAATTTAAAATTAAAACTGAATGAAAATTTGACTAAGGGGGAAAGAAAAGGTGGGCGCGAAATTATTTTTTTTGGTGAATTTTAGACATCGGTTTAATTATAACCGATGTCTACAAAGAACAAAGACATCACAAAAACACGGGGTGATGTCAATACTTCTTTTAACATCAGTGGCAAAGTTAACCGATGTCTAATGTGTGATGTCTATTGACATTATTCTTGTAGTGTGTGAAAGAAATTGGAGCCCTTTTTAAGGGGGTAAGTAATCATTTATATAAGTTTTACTTGTGCAATAATCATTATTGATTATTAATGTTTATATTTTATACTCTTATAATATTACACTTGATCTTTTTTGTAGGGCCATATAAAAAAAGGGAATAGATTGGATGCTCAGAGATTGAATAATATGGCCTACGTACAATTTCATACAAAACTTGCAAATAAGAAATCAAGTAAACCTCAAGGATGGATTTTGAAAGGCGAGGATGATGAAGAGCTATGATGATTTAACAATAACATTAGAAGATGATAGTTTAGTGCCACGGGTAGTAAAAGGACATTAGATAATTGCATAAAGAAGATTTTGAGTCTATAGCTAAAGACGATGATGATGTTTTCATTGAAGAAGAGAATATTAATTTGATGAATGGTAAATTGGAAGTATGGAAGCACCAGTGGTCACTCGTCAACATTTTCTTCTTTTTTTGTAATGTATGATCACTGGTCAATGAACAGTGATTACAGATTAAAAAAATATGACCAAATGTTAGAACTTATTTTTGATTAAACTATAGAAAATTATCAAGCAAATGATTTATTTAACTTTAATATGGCTAGTAATATAACAAAAAATGATATTTTTTACATAAATTTCAACTTTTAGCACATTTATAATAATTTAAAGGAAATATATTTAATATATAAAAATAATTTCAAAAATCATATACGAGTTGCAACCCGAGTACTCATTCCGAATTGTCCCGAGTTCCGCTTTTTACAATCTTGATAAAAAATGTTAAAGAGCTTTTGTTAGTTTAACCGTAGTAAGGTATATTGTATTTGTACTATAAATAATAATGATCACAAGTATCTACATAGACAGTTAATTTATAACAATATAATTTTGGATAAAAGATGAAGAAAAGGAATTTTATGCTTCTTCTTGAAATAAATAATGGAATAGGACATCCAAGGAATTTTATTCGGTAGATAATGATTAACAAAAATTAGGTTTCAAATTACATTGCCATGTCTTAATTTTACATGTTAAAGAGTAATGAATTTGAACATATTTGCTAAGACAAACTATTACTGAGTGAGATACATGTCAAATTTTTTTCTTCCACAAAGGAGATATACGATTGTAACTGCAATAACTTCTTACAGAGTTCGATGATTATGCAAACTTCTTCCAAGAGTATTATGTTAGTCGATGGAAAATGAAACGTACTTTGAGAAATGAAAATAGTTAAGAGTTGGTCATGAAAGTAGTCCATTTTATTTTGGGTCGTGCTTGCTACTTGGTACATTGGAGAGTATAAATCATTAGCTATAAAAATCAAAATAGCAAGAAGTTTGTGATGAGAAGGCACCAAAGTATAGAAAAATTCGCTAATAATTCCGAATTCATATTAAGTGTACACATGAGAGGTTACTACTTATATACATGTTTCAATTAGTGGATGTTGATGATTGTGGTGTTTAACTACTAGTGAACATAAACAATGAAGAAAGAATGCTTTGATGTAGAGAAAATAAAGATATTTTAAATTTCACTTAGAAAACTAAAGGTCTTGGCTATAATCTCAAGACCTTTACACAAAGAGTGTGCGTCGCAAGACTTTTACTTAACATCTTACGGCTTTCACAAGGGGAAACTCAAGGCCTTTATCCATATCTCAAGGACTTGAAATCTGAATGGAAACATAATTTTGACGGCTTTTAGTTGGGCTTGTAACACTTGCATACACCTTATAAATCACTTATAATAGCCCATTTAGATATATACATAACTATGAGGGTTTTATCATATTTTGTGTATACAAGATAGCGAAGCTTGATGAGAGATTTTAGTAAGGATTGAACGGATTCTATCCAAATCTCAGAAGATTCTTCAAGTTGTATTTTATTTACTCTAAATATTTGCAACTTCAAACGCCTTCTCAAACATAACCCCAACTTTAAATCGTAGACTTGTACCCATATTTCTGTAGTATTCAATGTTAAAGTCGCGATATTCTTATCTTGTTGGAGTCTCTCATTAATTAAATGGATGTTGTCAAACGTCGATGGAGACTATCGATATTAATGCAACTTCAAGCTTGATGTTAATGGAGATCATTCGATAGTTCTCTGAATGTTTAATTGACAGTAGAATTGAAATAAATATCAATGTACCAGTTAACGTCCACTTCCCTATGAACCATAACATTTCTGGGCCGCCAGAGTGCTGCCATCACGTTCGTTACAACTTCAGAATCCGTGAGCCTTTGAAAATAAGCCTGCCAACCAAACACGATCGCGGATCTACTTAGTCATGTAGTTCCATCTGTTTATCAAATACCACACCCTTCTCCCCTCTTCCCTAGATGTGGAACTCATTCCACCGCCCACTCAATTCATTGATGCTTGGATTGTCATATGACATGACTAGGAAATGACAGACTAGATGCGTGAACTTGAACATCTCAAATAACCAAAAATGTCCCATAGAGAAGACATCATGAGTTTGAATTTGTAGTGATATATATATGATATTATTTCATAAATTTGAGACTTTTCTGATTTAATTGGTGTAGGGTTTTAAAATTTAAAATAGAAACCAAAAAGTGATTTGACCTGATAAGGAATCTCATTTTTGTCTAAAAATAATTTTATTTTTTGCAAAATGTCAAATGTGACTATGTATATGTAATTTAGTGTTTCATTTTTTTAAATTGCCAATTCGATATAAATCATCAATGATTTAAAGTATAAACATTAATACCTTGAGTATTTTTATTTAAAATATATCCAATTCATATGTAGATATTTTTGTATTATTAAAAACAAAATGTACAAATTACATCTTCTAGTTATGAAAATAATCTTCTCTTTGGTAAGGCTAAATATTTAAATTATATCATCACAATAAAAGTGATAAATTATTGCAATAGTTAGAATACGAACTATTTATTATTTTTACATAATGCTTAATATGAGATATGAAATTAAAAATTTTAGAATGAAGAATCGTGCATTACACAGCTAAGAAAGTATCAATAAATATGTATAATTTAGGAATTTGATAACTTTTTGATTACATGTTCAAGAAATAAAAAAGGACCGTGGACAATTTACATTCCTTACACTGAATGTATTTGATTTCACTGAGAGACACATTTTGACTAACACAAACATGGTGCCCAACACACATGTAATTGTGTCTCCTATACAGAGGCCTACCATTGATGTGTAGAATATTGGTTACAGAAAATTTAACCAATTTTAATGAATGCAAAAGAAACTCCAACTTTGATAAGAAAATCTGAGAACCAAGTAACGACATAAGATGAACGTAAGCTTCTTCTAGGTTTCCAACACCATATGCCAATTGAAACAAAGGGTTAAATAACTGTGACATGCCGTGTCCTAAGTTCCCCGTCTGTTGAATAATGGGAAAACCCTCATTGAAAGGAACTTCTTGGATCCATAGTTGTCTGCTTACGATGTAAAACACTCCATCTGGGACACCCATAATATTCAGGTGAGTCATCAGAGTTAAAAACCTATCATCCCAATTGACTAAATCAAAGAAACAGGAGAAATCTACTTCATGGAGGACCAATAAAAATGTTTGAGGGCACATTTCAGTTTGCGGATTCATAACATTTATCAGACTATGAAATCGAGACACTAATGATAGCACTCAAAAGACAAACAGGTAGCAAGTGAAAAATAGCCATTTTCTTTTGAGGTTACTTGTGTGCTTCAAAGAGAGGTAGTGTCTCTCAATAAACAAAAATTAGGGTTTGAGTGGTGGTCCTAATGTGGTGTGTTTTCTAAATTTTTAATTCCAGTATATATAAGATCATAACTTAAATTCTATCTATATAAATTCAAAGAATAAAATCACATATTTATGAAGAGTGCAACTTTAAATTTCTATAAATTTAAAGAATCTTATATTGTACAATTATTATTATTTAGATTGTTTCCATATAGTAATGGTTTGTTGAAAATCTTATTCACTACAAAATATAGATTGTAGGAAATTATCAAAATCCTGATTAATACACTTGAAATTTTAATTTTTAAATTTTGAAATTTAATTTGAATATTCAATATTTTCTAATAATTATGATACTTTAATATTTTGTCAAGTATTCGCTAGTTAGTTTTTTTCAACAATTCAAAAATTGTTATCCATGCCACAAGGGAGAGAACGTACCACTTACCTTAAAAAGATAAAAGCTAGGGTTTTAGTTCAACATACGTGTATATCATATATTATCATTATATTATACATGTAAAATGTTAATTTTTTATCGTCACCAATGTGTAATACACTAAAATGGTTAAAAAAGCTCATGGTGATTAATTATGCTCTAAAAGGGGTTGGGATATTAGTATCTAATATCATTATAGTAGTCTTCATGCAATTATATGCATTAACTAGATACCGTGCTTCAAAATACTAGAGTTTTGATTTTAATTTCATTCGTAGAATATTTCAATTCTGTTTTGGAATATTCCAATATTATAATGTTAGTGATTCTAAAAATTATTCGTTCTACAGATCTGTCTAGAATATCTGAATCAAGCATTCTTAAAGTTTGCAAAATTATTTATATTTGGACCATATAGGGTATACCGAGTTAATCCGCGTGCTAGAGCCATGTCATTGCGACATTAGTGACATGACACTTCCGTGACAGTGTGATTTTCACGGCGTATTTTCTGTTAGCTCTTGGGAGGAACTTTTGGCCATTTGATAATTGTTCAGGATACGTGGGGTGCACCCAAAATTTGATTTTGATTTAATTTACTGTGATACCCGGGTCAAGTCCCGAGCATTTTCGAGTCCCGATTCCGAGTCCGAAATAAACCGAAGCATACTGTCCCGAGTGCAGCCAACTTGGGTAACGACTAGCCCACCACAGGCCCCCAAAGATCATGATTTGTTGGTGCACATAGTAGTAGTACTTTGCTTTAAAAACTGAACAGAAGTCCCAAAGCTCCTCGATGTGGGACTGGGGTGTTACATTTACGGTGACGTGTATATGCCATACACGTCATCCATTTTGTTCGCGACGCATTAGGTAGCCTATGATGTGTGTGTATTTATATCTTTTCTGATCTCGTTATGAAATATCCTAGCCCCTCGTTATTTTATCCATACTTTATTTTAATATTATTATTTTTATTTATAAACTATGAAATATTCATTTTAATTTTCCGTTTTACAAATAGTGTTCCAAATCCGTACAAGGCGTTCGACTCAACAGTAAATTTTTTTCTGACGGCTGCTTAGGGGGATTTAAGGAATGTGTGATTAAGAGCTACCCCATTTCATTGATTAGAAATTTTGGACTTCATAATTATCTAGACTTAATTATTTATTTAGAGATTTCACCATTTATATTATTGGTTTAGAAAATTGAAGATTTAATATTATTTTAAATATTTTTAGAGTGTTTAATTATTATTTAGAAATATATTATTTATATGTTTGCAGGTTTATGGATTATAAGTAATACTTTTTTTATTTTAAAGAAGGGGTGTTTACAGAGATTTAGAACCCGTATATAGGTTTAGGGATTAAGTATCTAAAGATCATTATAGTAGTCTTCATGCAATTATATAAAGTTTACTAGACACAAAAGACAAAACAAATATAGTAATCTATAAGAGGAAAAATAATAGAGTAATATATGAAATATTTTATGGTATCATTATTAGGTTCATGATTTCTAGAATTGTCTTTGGAGGAGAAAAATACTTAATTTTCAATGTGAGAGTCTTGATAGCCACACAAGCTAGAACAATTATGATAATGGATAACTGATTAGTACACTTTACCATATTTCAAAATTTATAGTTACGTGACTTTTGAATTTTTTGGCCCGACCAAATTAATGTACAATCATCCATAGCGAAAAATCAAGATTGATAAATCTCTTTAAAAGGATAGGGAAAATAAAGTTATATTATCATCCTATAGCTAACTTAAAAAAATGGCATCCTCTTAGTAATTCATTTCTATATATTCAAGATAGTACAATAACAACATTTATGTACTCTTTACATATGACTTGGTGAGTACATAAGAGAATTAAAGAGATATCTTTGTGTGTAGTTTCATAAATATACGATGAAGTGTTCAGTAATGTTCAATGAAGGAATCTTATTTATATAATTCTGTTATAGTTTATAGACATGACCAAAGTATTATTATTATTATTTTTTAAATCTGACCTAAGAATTAGATTGAGATGTAAGGTATTTATTTTATCAAGAATAAAAGCTAGCGATATACGAAGTTATACTATTGGTATCATTTGCACTTCTATTAAAATATAGACAACGTGACCTCGCCGAATTTATAATAATGGTAGCATTTGCATTTCTATTGATAATATATGGTGTTCTTATATATATGTTAACTGAAGTGCAATAAAATATATAAAAACAGTGTTGTAAAAATTATCAACTCGGCCTAGTGACTCGGGTAGAAAATTGATTATACTAAAACTCGGTCAAAACTCAGTTCGACTCCGAGTAATTTGAGTCAAGACTCTTACTCTGGCTGAACGCTAGAAATGTTAATCAGTGCTTCTTCTGTAATCTATACACTCTTTACTTTACTCGTTATTTTCTTCTTTAATCTCTTTTTTTAAAATTAAAAATCAAATATTTAATATCTTGATTCATGATTGAAGCCCTCACCAAATCAAAGATTCAATATTTTAATTGGAATTTGAAAATATATAATTTAATATCTCCTCGGAATGTATATTAACTACTTATGAATTCTTAGTTGGTACTAGTGTTGCATTTGTAACTTTGAATTTTGATGTTTATGACTGTATTTGTATTGGACCTTTTAATATATGATTTAGGTTTTTGTTATATGTGTTATTTATTGCTCTTATTCTATTTTTTTTGTTTGTGATATACTATATATAATGGAAACACTTACAAATGTTAGTTCACCCGTAGCAACAAATTCAGTGTCTATAAAAAACTATAGATGCAGACAAATTCTAGTGGCAATGTTATTGATGTTGTCGGGGTATCTCGAACAATGGTCCCTGATAAAACAAATAAAGGAAGGTGTAATTTTTGTGGTAGTGAATTTTATAAAGGTATTAATCTATTGAAACAACATATTGCTGGTATTAGAGAAAATATGGAATCTTACAATGAAAATATACTTTTGGACTGATATATACAGACAACTTTAGATTGACCAAAAGAAAAAAAGGGAATATACAGAAGCATATTCAAGAATTCAGAGATGAAGTCATAGGATATGATTGTAGAGTAATTGATGTGGAAGCTATGCAAAAACCATATTTACTCGGACCTTTGGATGAATCGGAACTT
Source organism: Apium graveolens (assembly GCF_009905375.1). Lineage (NCBI taxonomy): Eukaryota > Viridiplantae > Streptophyta > Magnoliopsida > Apiales > Apiaceae > Apium > Apium graveolens. Next base: position 277,047,923 of record NC_133652.1, on the reverse strand, counting down.
TGGATGATATTCAAGACTAATAGGGTCTAAAGATTCGACTATTGCATTGCATAAAGTGAAGAGACAACATAATATTAGTGATGCCATGTCAAGGAAAGAACCGGTGTGTACTTAGCTCGTTGGGGTAGAAATCTGGTGTACCATTTAATACCACTAATAACTATGGATTTGCTAAATTTGTAGAGGGTGTTTGTAGATTTGGCCCGCAATACATGTCACCTAGTAATATCAGTTAAGGAAGGCCTTATGAAATAATATGAACATGAAGTGTGAATTGCAAACTTCGCACTAGCTTTATATTATCTATTGAAAGTTCAAGTTAATTACACACATGAACATATATATTTGAATATGTGGATAAGTCTATCAATGAAATTGGGCAAAAATCACTATTCAAGTAGTTACACACAACGATACAAATAACATGTCTACTTGCCAAACTAATAAAGGCAAAAAAAAACCTATCATATTTTGGATATCTTGTACAACTCATACTTGAATCTTATTCTCGAACGAGTATGTATTTATCACTATACTTTTAGACTATTACATGTTTTATGAGCAAATTTTGCTGTAACATTTTAAATTGTTTGCAGGTTATGAACATATTAGTTTTTACATTTTTGCGTACACTATTAACAGTTTCATGGTACAATTTTAAACAGTTTGTACATGTTTTTGCTGCAGTTTTTTAGATTTTTCAGCAGATTTTAAATGTAGTTTATACAACAGTTTTTAGTAGATTTAACTGTTTTCTGCTACTATTTTTAGCAGATTTTTACATGTTTATGCTGGGAATTTTTTGTTATTTTAGCAGGGTTTAAATGTATTTATGCAGCAATTTTTCGGTAGATTTTAAACAGCTTTCTCTTGCTGTTTTCAGCATATTTTTACATGTAGATGCTCTAAATATTTATTTTAGCAAATATTATAGATATTACATGAACAAATAGTTTTTTCTCTTATTCTTCGGGTAGAACTCAAAATTTTAAGGAATAATTGAAGGAACAAATGCACTCACCATTTTTATTTATGCAGAATCACAAGACGTAAGCTTTAATGAGAAAATGTACCTTTACAGTATTTTTTGAAATTTTGTTAGTTGCTTGATGGACTAATTACGGATATGAAATACCATATTTACAAATGATGGCACTGAGCATAGCATTTTTAACTTCAAGTTCATCAGGATGTCACTACAAGAAAAAAGTCCATAGGCATCACTTTTGGACGATGTCTATGCTATTTCCCAACCGATGTTGATGTCGGTGATGTCTATTCTAGACATCGGTGAATACCCGATGTCTATAAATCGATTAGACATCGATTTTAGTTAAAAAACAAATGTCTATGTGTTGATTATTTACATAAAATGCTATAAATAATTATTTAATAACTAAATTACACCTAATTAAACATGTTAAACATATCATGAGCTATATTTTTGGAGAGATATGTTAGTGTAAGACTTTACTTATTTGTTGTGACGACTGAGAATTTTGTGACGTAATTAAGTGAATAAAGTATGCTTTATGTGACGTGATTATAGTATGTGACTAAGGTGCTGATTAATTGTCTTTTCTGCATATTAGTATATAGGAGCGTAAATAAAAACGTTCCAATTTAAAGAGTCAGCTTAGGAGTTAAGCTGTGTCGTCGAGCCGTCAGGTAGAACGGAACCCATCCCAATAAGGAGTTAAATAATATAAAATGTGAATTATGTGTGATTGAATGAAATGAATGTGAAAATAAAGTGTATCGTCCTAAGTGACGTGTCGATCAATAATGATAATGAGAAGCGTAATTGAAACGCTGAGCGTCGGGCCGTCAGGCTGAACGTGACCCGGTACGCGTAGAAAAAGGATAAAGATTAAAGAATAATAAATTCTGTGATCAGACCTGAGTCGTTATGTGATTGTATATGTGTGATTGCTTGTCTATGTGCATGACTATGTGCTCTGTGACATTTTTATGAATTTAATGGAATTATGTGATTTGAATAAAGGTTTATTTAACCTTCGCGCATTTTTATAAAATTATCTAAGTAAGATAAAAACATGAGAATTATTTTGTATCTTCGTAATAATCCTGTAGACTTTCTAAAAATGATGGGACGGATTTATTTGGTGATCGTTGCATTTTAAATTGACTTTATATGGAAAAGTTTTATTACTAGCACAAACTTGTAAAAATCATATAAAATCAACCGTTCGCTCAAAAATCTATTATGAGTAATGGTTGGAAAGCTAATTTTGAGATCTACGTGGTAAAGATTTTATTCAAAACAAATTCATCTTTCCGAGAGAAGTATTTGCAGATCAACTCTATTTTCTTTTAAGAATAAAAAGAGAATCAAAACATAGAATAACCTAATTACTATATTACCCTCCCTTGGTAATATAAAACCACCCACCTCACCCCACCCCACCTCCTTCTTATTTCTTTTTTATTTCGAGCCCTCCCTTCTTTCTCTCTTTTCTCTCATTTCTTCCTCTCTCTCTCTCTCTCGGATTTTCTCTCTCGTACACTCTCTCTTCACTCTCTCTCACTTGTTCTTCATTCATTTTCGGGTAGAGAACCATGATTGTGTGAGAAATAGAGATATCTACTTGTATTCATCCATGCATGTAGCTATTTTTCAAGTTCTTGAGAAAAATCAAAGTTGGGTTTGGTGGGTTTTTGAGTTCGGTTTTCATGAAACAAAAGGGTTGTGTTTTGAATGAGGATATGTGTTTGCATGTGTGCTTTACTTGTGAAAATGGGTGGTTGATGGTTGGAAACCCCGAATGGGGGCACCACCGAGATGCCACCGCCACCGGTGATGAACTTCGGTGAACCGGTGGTGAGCCATGATGTTAAAAACTGAGCTCTAGAATCTTTAAATCAAATATTTGTGTTTGCATATGGTAATTTTGATAAAAAGGCCGAATGATTTGTGGATTATAAGTTGATAGATTGATTCTTGTTGGCTGTAATGATAACTTAGTTTGATGTTAAGAGATTAGTAGGATTAAAGATGCAAAAGTTTAGAAGTTGAGTTTTGCATGTGTGTTTTCTTGAGGAAGGCCGAATGGCCCTTGCCATTTTTAGAAAACCAAGTTGATTTTTGCTAAAATGAATGAGTTGTTGATTTGATATATGATTATGGGTTGATTGTGAATTAAGGATTAAGAGATCATTTGCATGTGTTGTTTTTTTTGAAAAAACCCGAATGGGATCTTGGTTTGAAAAGATCAAAATGATTTTAGTAATGATCATGACTCGTTAAATGTTTATTCTTGGAAATTAGTAAAGATTGGGTGATAAAATTTCTTAATGTTTCATGTATCAAAAAGGGCTAAGTTCTTTTGTGAATTAAGTATGCTAACTAAGATTCTATGATAATTGGACTTGTACATTTATTTAGATGCGAAATTTGGGAATGCATGGTGAAGGTTATGGTTCGACCTTGCGTTAATAAAAAAAAGAAATTGATTTTTATGACTTGATTTTTGGTATGATTAAGGTTTAACTAGAAAGTAATAAGATTGCATGTTGACTTAAAGAGGGGTTGTTGATGCATGTTTGGTTTGATTATGTTTGTGGTTAAGGCCGAATAGGCCAAAGAAATTCAAAGTCAAAAAATATGATTTTGGTAGATGATAGAATGATTGAGTGTTTATGTGTGAAAATCTTTGAATTTTGCTTGTTGGATTATGTTTTTGGTTCGAATTATGGATAAAGAAAAGGGAATTGAGTTAATTAAGGTTAAAAGCTATAAGTAATAGTCGTGCATGTCATTGTGTGTTTGTACGAGTTATAAATATTTGATCTGGGAAAATAGTCAAGATTAGCGAGCATATGCAAAGTGATATAAGGCTATGAGTAAAGAATGTGCTATGTGCTTATGTGTATAAGCTATATTCATATACCCGAGTCAAGGATATAATCGAGTTATCGTATTGAGTGATCGTTCTGGGAACGAGAGTTGAGAAACTGATTAAGGTTTTGGTTTTATTGTAGATTCGGAGCGTGAGGGCATTCAGGCTAGGAAAGGAAAGGATATACTAGGTGGCAGTAGTTCAACCTTCAGGAAAGCAAATTAGGCAAGTAACTCTGATTACTTGTGTGAATGATTATAAAGAGAATGTTGTTCATACCATGTAGAGTATTGAACTGTTTAACTTGTGAAACCCTGATATTGATTTGAGATACCTTGCCTTTGATCTTGATAAACTGTTATTGATAAGCTTACTGATTCAACCCTTTGATAATCTGTCCTTTTTGTTCAAGTTATTTATTAAGCCATGAATCGTATTGAACCCTATGATTATCCTTGTGAACCCTGTTTAATGATACTTTATTTCCTGATCACCCTATTGATCCCTAGACAGATGTTGATCCTTTAACTTAAAGGCCTTGTTATCCTTGATTCAGAATTCTTAAGAATTGTTCCTTGTTTATCCTTGAATCACTCCCTGAACTTGTTTTTCTTAAAATCTGACTTAAGAATGAGTTTTCGACTCGAGAGAGTCTGAATGATTTCATATTCTTGGTAATGATAAAAAATGGATTTTTGAAAACCTATTTGTTTTTTTTCCAACTCAAGGTTTTCCAAATGAATTCCTGATGGATTGGATTGGGACGTAAGAGGCTAGTGGGACTAGTCCAAGTCATGGTAAGAGGCTAGCGGGGCCAGTCCAACTTAAGGCTGAAATTATGCCGACTGGAACCTTAAAGACCGGATGGAGGTCGGTACGGGCTGATCACCCGTATTATAATGAAATGGAAAGATAAAGTGATCCAATCAAGGGTTCTAAATGATTATTTAAAAGCGAACTGAAACTTTCTGTTCAGTAAATTGATTCTTGAAAATGTAATGGTTTATATTGTTTTGAAAAGAGTTGATTATGTTAATGTGAAGCTTAAAGCTCGAGAACCCTGATTCTTAAATCTATTGATCATATGATTGATTCCGTATAATGAAATACTGTTGCTTTCCTCTTTTGAAAAGATCTATCCTGATCCTTTAATGATTTGTGATGAATGTTGGCTTCATCCTACGTTGAGCCTTGTTCCTTAAAAGCTCCGTATTGTTCCTTCAAACCCTTTCCTTAACCCAAAAGCTGGAAATCTGCCACCTAGAACAAATAAAGTAGAATGCCCTGAGTTTGGTAAAGTATATTGTAATTTGATATCGTAGAACTGCTTTACAGGTACTCGCTGAGTTTTATACTCATATGTTTTGTTTTAATCTAACCATGGCAGTTAAGCAAGAAGATGGCCAGGCTTAGGCGCACTGCTCGTAAGAGCGTACCTGGTGGTCCCTATCGTGTTGAGGGCTTCCGGTTGCCAGAGCAGGTAGTGGTATTTTGAGTGAGCTCGCGCCTAGAAGGAATGTTTAAAGATACAATGGGTTATCTGTCGGTTCCCAGCCGGAATTGATATTGTTTATTTAATAATATTTTGGGGTTGTAAGTTATATTTATGATTGGTAGTTGTAATCTTGTCTCATATTTATCCTGTTGATCCTGTTAGTAGTTAATCAGGGTTTATGCTTATTTAATTATTAGGTTAAAGGTGTGTGAGTCCTCATTTCCTAACCCGAGATTGAGGGCGTCACATTTGTAGCAATCAACAGTTGAATATGTATTAGGTTTCCTTATTCATGTATATCTTAATAACTAGATTGATTGTGTAACTGTACAGTATATAAGCATAGATAAGGTTAACATTATATGTGTCGAATATTGATATATCATTCGTGCAACCAAGCAGCTCTCGGAAAATTATCTGTTCATCCTTTGAGAGAGTTTTATAAACAATTTTTATTCATTAATATAAAGACTGTTCTTCATCTTTGAGATTTAATTTCAATTTGATTGTTATACACTATATTCACCCCCACTATAGTATACTGAAAGGCCTATAATTGGTATCAGAGCTTGTTGTTGATACAAAACAGATTAAGATCCAATAAAACAATAAAACATGGTAGAAAAAGAAACTTAACAAACACAACCAGCACTAGTCACAAATCAAATCAATAACAATATGAGCATATATGAAAACCATCAGAGTTCCCGATTCCTGAAAGTGAATTTACTATCCTATTGGTAAAGTAAAGATGGCTATGTGTCCACTAAGCTACATATCTTGAATATCTGATAAGGATTTATGATGGTCCTTACAAGCCTGAAGAAACTGAATGTTTCTGTTGCGGGTGAGCCTAAAAAGATGGTTGATAAAGAAGAGAAGGACTACACTAGCTGAAGATCTAGCATCGATCATGAAAGATGCCAAGGACAGACATCTCTTGCATAGCAGTTTTGGATAGTGTTATATCCAATAGACTCATTGATGTAAAACTACCAAGGAGATATGGGATACCTTGGAGGTTAAGTATCAAGGCTAAACTTGCTATGAAGAAAAATAGGAAAACTATACTCACACAAGAGTATGAGCATTTTGACTCAAAAGATGATGAGCTACTGACTGAGATCTATGAGAGGTTTCAGAAATTGTTTGAATGATATGTACTTGTAGACAAAGAGTATGATGCAGAAGACTCAAATAAGAAGTCTCTTCTTGCACTCCCCAAAAAGTGGGACTTGAAGGTCAAGTCTATAAGGGACAACTATGATCTTGAATATACACCCCTGGATGAGATCGATGGAATGCTGAAATTCATGAACTGGAGATGGAACAAAAGAGCAAAAGAAAGGGGTCAAGATCTAAGGGAAAGGTTTTGAAGAAATATTCATTCAAGAGGAAATGCTATGATTGCAAAGTTTGATACCGAGCCATCAAATATATACCGGGTCAATACTCTGATATCTCTACCGACTCATTAGTGATCATTGTGATGATGGGAAAGATCTTGCAGATGGCTGCTTTAATGGTGAAAATCTTTAAGAGGATGGCTTATAAGGACTTCAAGAAAGGAAAGAGGTTTTCCAGGAAAGGCTCTAGTGCTTCAAACACTGATAAGAAGAACTACATAAAATATGATGATAAAGAGCCCAAATCTGGAAAAGTTGACTCCAAGATCAAGTGTTACAACTGTGATGGAGTTGGAAAATTTACAGCTGAACTGCAGAAAGCTAAAAGCTAAACGAAGCAAGCCTTGATCACAAAGAAGAAGAACTAGGATGATGCTTAGAATTTGATGAGGGTGTTAACTATGCTCTCATAGAAAATGCTGAAAGTGAATCTAGGCTCTCGAGACCAATATACCTCAAACAACTCTATCTTTTGATACTGATGATATCATGAGTTAAGATATTTCTTAAAAGCTTGAATGTTAGTTATAGGGAACAAACCCTTGAAAGTGCTAGGATCAGAATTGAGAATTCTGACTTAAAGAAAAGAGATGATTTCCTAGAAGCTGAGTTAATTTTTGCTAGAAATTCAAAAATAAAGAGATGATGTTGTTTATGTTAAAGATAAATTGTTAGAAAAACATGCTTATCTTGAGAATGAGTTAGTTAAAGAAAGGGAAATAATCAAACTCTGGACTAATTCAGGAAAAAAAACTTATAGAATAATTTAAAGTGGCTATTGGGGGTCAGAATTAGGTAATCTAGATAAACCTAGTAGTGAAGATGTTAAAGAAAGCGGGTATGCGAATCTTAAACTAGTAAATACTGATAAACAGGTTAAAAAGAAGAAGACTAAGTTAAAACCTGTTAAGTTTGACTTAAATACTGATGGACTTAAATTAGTAAGTCAGACGAGTTCAAAATCAGCATTTAAGCCAAATTTAAAATCTGATAGTTATAAACTGAAATCCTCCTTGGATAAAATTAAAATTATTTTTGTATTTGTATCTCCTTATATTAAGAATGTTAACATAAACTGTAATATGAAGACTTCTGCTACAAATGTTAATTAATTTAATATGGTCAAAGGATCCAAAAAAGGCCGGGTCCTTCAAAATTCTAACTAATGGTTTATCTAATTATAGGGTAACAGGAAAATACTCTAGTCAGTGGATGCTCAAGGCATATGACTGGAAATAAAGCCCTACCACTAGAGTTTAAGTGGCAATGTTATCATGTGAATTTTAATGATGAGCATTTTGAAATTATCAGCAATTAAAGTGGCAATGTTGCAATAATTGGTTACAGACATGGTAACTTATATGAAACCAGGGTTTCCACAAATAGTGATGGGTCTATAATTTGTTTGTTATGTAGAGAAACTGTGGAAGGCAACTGAAATTGGAATAGAAGACATTCTCAACTGAACTTCAACAATATTAATGAACTGTGAAGAAAGATCTTGTAAGAGGATTGCCCAATTCAGTTTTATTTCTGATGGACTGTGTGATTCATGCAAGAAGACCAAGCTAAGGAAATCATCAGTTAAGAGTAAGACTAAATTCTCAATTCTTGAACCATTCACTTATTATATATTGATTTTTCTAGTCTAGTTAATGTAATTTGATATAGCCAAGAAGAGGTATGCACTTGTCATTGTTGATGAGTACACCAGATACCATAGGTTTTTTTTTGCACCCAAAGGATAAGACACAATCCATTCTTCTTGTTCATATGAAGCAACTGGAAAAAAGTATCAACAATATTATGAAAATAATTTGAAGTGATAATGGAACTGAATTCAAGAACAACACTATGGAAGAATTCTGTAAACAAATGGAAATCAAAAAAAATTTCTTTCCCCTTGGAAACTCCACAACAAAATCGGGAGTTGTTAGAAATGAAGAACATAACTCTTCTAGAAGCCGCAAGGACCATGCTTGAGGAAGCAAAATTACCATCCTACGTTTGGGCTAAGGCTGTGCAAATTGCATGCTTTACATAGAATGTTACTATGATAAAAAAGAAGGGAAATACACCATTTGAGATGGTAAGGGAAAGAAGCAAAATTTAAGTACTTTCATACTTTTGGTTGGAAAGGCTTTGTTCTCAAAACTCATCGTGAACAACTTACAAAGTTTGACCTAAAAGATGATGAATGCATTTTTGGTTGGATATCCACTATCAACAAAAGTCTTCAGAGTTTATAATCTGAGAACAAGGAGTAGTCATAGAATCTATTCATGTATCTTTTGATGACAAGAAGATCATAGGTCTAAAAGATGTAGATGATCATGAACAACTGAGATTTGAAAATAAAGTGCCATATGTTGAATAGTTAAATCGTGATATAATCTCAAACATTAATACACATTAATACTGAAAATCCAGATATCACACTAAACTCCGATGAACCACTTGTACCAGTGGTAACTCGACAAATACTGAATCACATATTGAGGAGGATCAACATGACCAATATCAGGAGTCAAGTTCAAGTGATACAGGCGAAGACACATCATGAAACACTTCATCGGACTCTAATTTCTCAAATACTGATGAGACAAATCCTGATAATTCTGAAAACACTGATTTAGGAGGAGTTTTAGAAATAACAATGATACACACCAAGATGGTAATAGAGACTTCATGGATCATGGGGGATGATCTTCTTTAAGAAGCCAACTTTCTTCTGCAAGAAATTGACTAAGTCCACACTCATGACTTAATCATTGGAAATCCTCATAGTGGTGTGAAGACAAGGAAAGCCACACAAAATTAATGTCTCTATCATTCTTTTCTATCTCAAAGTTAACCAAAAAAAGTGGATGAAGCTCTTCTAGATGTTGATTGGGTCCTAACAATACAAGATGAGCTCAATGAATTTGAAAGGAACAAAGTATGGACTCTAATGCCAAGGCCAAATAACATATAAGTGGTTAATACTAAATGGGTGTTCGGAAACAAAACTAATAGTGAGTGTATCATTATAAGATATAAAGCAAGGCTATTTACAAAGGGGCACTCTCAATAAGAAGGAATTGACTATGATGAGACTTTTGCTCCTGGTGCAAGACTAGAACCCATAAGAATCTTTTTGGCCTTTGCTGCTCAAATGAAGTTTAAAATGTTCCAAATAGATGTAAAAAGTGCATCTCAATGGTGGAACTTGACGAAAAAGTTTATGTTGAACAACATTCAGGATAATTAGTCTAAAAATATCCAAATCATGTCTACAGATTGGATTAAACACTCTATGGTACTAACGCAAACCTCCAAGAGCCTAGTATAAAACACTTGCACAATTTTTAGTGGACAGTGGTAAGGACTTGTTATTAGTTCAGTATTTATGTTGATGAAATCATTTTTGGCTCTACTAATGATAAATTATCTAAGAGGTTTGCTAAGTGTATGCAGTCAGATATTAGATGAGTATGATGGGAGGAATTGAGTTATTTTTCTGGGGTTACAAGTCAAGAAGAGTGAAGAAGGGATCTTCATTAGTCAATCTAAATATATAAAAAATTTGCCGAAAAGGTTTGGAATGCAAGACAGCTCAACTACTACAACTCTCATGGCCATACAATCAAGTTAGATTTAAATACTAGTTCATCAGTTGATATAATTAACTATAGAGCTAAGTTTGGCTCACTCATATTTTTCATTGTAAATAGGCCTGATATCATGTATGCTACCTGTCTATGTGGAAAGTTCCAAGCTAATCCAAGAAAACTACATCTGATAGCTGTAAAAAGAATTTCCAAATATCTCAAAGGAACCATGAATCTTGGTTTGTGGTATCCTAGTGATTCAGACTTTAAGCTAATAAGATATTTAGATGCTGATTTTACAGGATACAAAATAGACAGTGTTAGGTCCACTAGGTACATACTGGGGAGGGGTGAATATATGTTCTTCATTTTAAAACTAAAATGCAACGAAAATGAAACTTTAAAATAAAATAAAAAACACAAGAGATTTCACGAAATAATTCTTATATAAAGAAATTAAACCACAAAGGTTTTCTTAGACTATGGAATATATATTCAATGTTACAAAAAGAAAGATCCAATACAAATTTGTAAGCTATCAAAATAATGGCATCTTTCTATCACTCTAAAAACCTACAGCTCTTATCAAATGATAATCAAAAAAATAAAAGAAACTATAAATGATGAGTGTATCTAAATGTTTAAGACCTTAATGGTGAATAATCAATTGGGTATGAGCTCTCCTTGTCAAATCAATGTTTTTGTGTGCTGAGAATAGTTTGCAAGAGCTTCACACTATTCACCTGTCGAGAGATACAATTCTAACCTGCATCTTTTTAATTATATAGACTGGTAGGTAGAGTACTAGCTTGGAGAGGAAGAAAGCATACAGAGATTAATTATATCTAAGTATTTAAAATGACAACAACTTCCATTTTTGTCCAACATGTGCTTTGTACTATTCCCTTGAGCAAGTGGACCCTAAGAAGGATAACTACCACATAGTTTCTTGCTCAAATATTCAAGTGGCGCCTCCTAGGTGTTGTACAAGACTTGGTGGCACCTAAAGTAGTCCAATGCCTTTGATGCATGTGGCTCCTATAGGTAAGTAGGATAGGGTGATGGCTCGTACAGGGTACAATATAGAGTTTTAACTTAGTTTCTGAGTGGACAAGCTGTAGGTGGCACCTACAAGGGTACCATAGGAAGGAGTGGTGCCTAGAGGGTGCATAGGGACTCCTTTATTTAGTTTCTGGAGTTGGTGGAGCCTCTAAGTGGCCAATGAAGAAGGTAGTGACGCCTAGAGTGAACAAGGTGCACTTCTGACTTAGTTTTTGTTCTCATTTGTTCCGTGTGCCTCATACTATGTCAATAAAACTTCTAGTACTTATTTTTTGAGCCATATGATGAGGTAGTGGCTCCTACTAGGTAAAAGAGTAGCTTTGGTGACTCCTACTATAAGGTAGTGATCACTTTCACTTAGTTTTTGTAGAGCACTTTAACCCTTTAACTTTTCCATCTTCACGGCTTCTCTCCGAGCCTTCATATAAAGCATATATCCTTCATATTTAGATAAAAATCCTCACTTAAAGTTCTTCTATTGATAGTAGTTGGTTTTCCATCACGTATCACTGACGCCTAGTGTAATGGTCTGGTTCACTTATGAATAGTTCCGCTCTAATGTCTTCGTACTATAGTCTTTTCAAAATATTGTTTAGTCTTCTACCATATATAACCAACTTCACTAAGATTCCTTGATGTCTACAAACAAATCCTAAGAACTACTTCGAATATCTTCAATATTATTCCTCTATGGCTTGAACATATTAATGAACTACACCCAGACTTCTGTTGACGACTTCTTCACTACAATTCTAAGAACTATATATGTCGATACCTAATCTTCAATCTTTACTGATCTCAATGGAACATAGATTATTTGCAAGTCCTTTGTTCTATGATGAGTTATCCAAACCAACATTGTTGGGTTATGCATACAACTTTAATTTTGCTCAACAATCTCCCCCAATTTGATTGTTATACCTAACGCTCAAATAATAACGGAGAAGTAACACTTTGGAGGATAACTCAACTAACTCCAAAAATAGATATTTTCTAAGCTTCCAACATTTAGTTCTGGACTTGTAAATAATACTATCTTATATGTTCTGCATTTTCTATAAACCTTCGGCTTTAGCAGAGAACTGATTCTTCTCTCCCTTATATAAAATTGTAAATAGATACGTTTTCCAAATATTGTCTTCAATCTTCAGATCTTCCCATAGAGCATATATAAAATATTTTGGAACTCAGAACCAATAATCTCTCCCCCTAATATGAAGAACCTCTTCCTTAGTACAATAAAGGTGAAAACTCTCCTCCTTAGAATATGGAAAACTATTTTTCTTTATAATCTCTATAATATCTCTATAATCTCTCCCCCTTAGTTGAGTAATTTTTTAAAATGTATCAAAATAGGGAATAGGACCGCACAACCAAATGAAGAAATTATAAAGTATAACCCTTTTCCTCACAATATATTTCACTCCAATCTCACACTCAATTGTTTTCTGTTTAGTGGTCTCACAATATATTTCACTCCACTCTCACACTCAATTGTTTTTCACTCAGTCTCACTGTGTCACTCACTTAGAGCTCCAAACATCTAAGGGGGTGTTTGGCTGATGGTTAATGTGCCCGTTTAAAGGGAATCAGAACCTTAAACCCAAGTGATAGTGTTTGGATTACCAATTTAGTGGTGGGGAATGGGAACTCCATTCCCTCTTGGTGGGTAAATCAAACCCATAATACCCCTTGGGTTTCCATTTCATTCCCATTCACATTAACCCCCATTCCCATCCCCTCAATTCCGATTCCCGATTCCCATTCCCATCGTGCATCCAAACACCTCCTAAGTGTACCTGCAAGAAAATCCTTTTTACAGAAAACTTTCTAAGTCCTTATTTACAAGTTATAATTTTGACTAAAGTTAAAATCGTTGCCATATTTGAATTCTGGGAATATAATCAATGATCAGTGATATACCATTAGCGATCAAAGATATTTTCTAAAGTATGTGAAGACTTATCAGATTCGATGAACCACTAAGGTACAGAATCATAACTAATCCAAAGATCAAAGTATAAGACTTTGAGGGCCAAGATCTAAGGATTAATATCCAGTTATTGTTAGTGACCTTGATATGGTTTAACAACAATTGTTTCATCAAAAACTTCCTATTATGTGAATCTCACATGTACATAGGAAATATTTAGATCAAAGTGTAGTGACTCTCATTCATATGTCCTGGCTGATAGACGAATTTTAATAGATAACATTCTGTTGGTAGAATGCACCTAGTAATAGTTTATGTGCCTTTTCAGATCTATATTTTTTCGAGAGAATACAGATGGGCTTATAGATGTCTTAAGGTTTAGATACTCCACTACTTTATGAGAGATAGAACTGTAGGGTTGACCACTCCTTCCTTATGTGGTGCTTCTTGGCACTATCTCCCTCATTCTCAACACAACTCTAAAATCAAATGGTTAATTTCTCTGACCACCAAGTTGATATCTTAAGAAAAATTATATGTATTAGAACAAAATATGGTGAATATATCAGAGCAAAGTAAAGGATGCTGTTTGGTAAGTGTTTGGTTCAATGACTTGGGTAAGAACCTATAGGGTTTGATAGGCTCATAGTCAGTTCCTAAAACCACTGAGGGTTGAAGATCACAAATTTCCAAAATACAATATCAGAGAATTTAGAGATCAACATCAGAGTGATTCATGAGCTTATCATCTTAAGATAAAAGAAGCTTACCTTTACTTACCTCTATAAGTATTCATGAAGGATGTCTCAAATGATTATGCCTTCTCTTCCCTTTAACATTTCTGTATATTCAGATCTCATTAGATTACAACATTTAATCTTATTATAAGTCCGATACATAGAGAGGGTAATAACTATTCTAAACTAGCATGATGGAAATAAGGCAATCTTAGTAAAAATCACATGATCAATATATATGACAAGTGCACCAATATTGATTCGTCACATCAAGACTGAACCAATTATGTAACACTCCTGAAATAAAAATATTACAACTATTACTCGAGGGTAGGGGTTCGCTCGCGAAACTCAGTTACTTTAAATAGTCATTTGTCCTAAACCGTAAGTCAGATTAAAGCGATCCATATATAAAAAAGAAGCTTAAAACATAGCCTATATAAATATGGAAGTGGTGAGTGTATGGCAGTGGTGAGTTCATAGAAGTAGGTTTTTAAGTCCAAAAGTTATGCACAAAAACGGTTTCAAGAAAATCAGGCAATACGACGGTTATACGTTAACGATTCCCAACCAAGGGGGATAGATTATAGAAGATTAAGAGATTTTACAGAAAAATAGTTTTTCTTATACTTTGGAGGAGAGTTTTCACCTTTATTGTACTAGGGGGAGGTTCTTCATCTTAGTGGAGAGATAATTGCTTCTGAGTTCCAAATTTTTTTCTATATGCTCTATGAGAAGATCTGAAGATTGGAGACAGAATTTGGAAAGACGTGTCTATCTGCAACATTAATTAAGGGAGAGAAGAACCAGTTCTCTGCTGAAGCTGAATATTTAGAGAAGATGCAGAAGGTATAAGATAGAATTATTTACAAGTCCAGAGCTGAATCTTGAAAGCTTAGTGAAGATCTATTTTTCAAGTTAGTTGAGTTATCCTCCAAATTGTTGCTTCTCCAATATTACTCGATCAAATGTAACTTTTAATATGATCAAAGTACATTAACTCTCATATAGAAATATAAGGATTTCAAGTCTAAGGACAATTATATCGTTATTAATCTGAGAATTACTTATGACACAACAAACATATAGAATCTCATATTGGGTTTATCTAACATCATGTACGTTTACATCCGCTTATGTTTTTGACTTTAGTATTACTATAGCTATGATCAATGAGATGTCATCATCACTCAACAAACACACTAGTTTTAATGTATTTATGCGGTAGTTTTTTCCGGTAAGTTTAACAGTTTTCTGCTGCTATTTTTAACAGATTTTTACATGCTCAGACTACATTTTTCTATTTTTTCAGTAGGTTTTATATGTATCTATGCAACAGTTTTTCAGTACTTTTTAAGCATATTTTTACATGTTCATGCTGCAAAATTTCTGTTTTTAGCAGATTTTACAAGTGTTTCTGCAGTTTTTAAATGCGTCCATGCTGCAGTTTTTCAAGTTGTATGTGCATATATTTTTTTCTCTTTTTCTTCGGGTAAAATTCCAAAATTTGAAGGAATATTTCAAGGAACAAAGACCTTCACCATTTTTATTAATGCACATCACAAGACCTAAACTTTAATGTGAAAATTTATAAAAAAAGGGATATGGTAACGCCTAGTGTCACAAGATTTGTTAGTTCATTTCTTTCAATAAAGAGCATGAGATTTGTTAGTTCATTTCTTTCAATAGAGAGAGGCTTGATAGCCACACAAGTTAGAATAAATATGATCATGGATAACTTAATAGGACACTGACCATATTTGAAAATTTATAGTTTAGTGATTTTGAATTTTGTGGTCTGACTGAATTAATGTACTATCTTCTATAGCTATAAAATCTAGATTGATAAATCTTGTTAAAAGGATAAGGGCAAATTAAAGTTTTTTTTGTTAAGAAGAGATAATTAAAGTTATATCATCATTCTATAGCCAACTTACATAAAATATTATGACATCATCATAGTACATTCAATTCTATTTAAGACAATACAACAATGTCAACCCATCTATTATGTTAGTGCAACAAATTCAAATTATTTGTGTCCTATGTACATATGACTTATGAGTATTTAAGGGAATTGAAGAGAGATCTCTGTGTACACTTTAATAATTATATGATGAAGTGTTTCAGAATTTTCCATGATGGAGTCGTATTTTATGTAATTTTATTATCATTTATAGATATGAACCTATGCAATTATTTTCTTTTATTTATTTTCAAATCTGACCTAAGAATTAGATTGAGGTGTAAGGTATTTATCATATGTAGAATAAAAACAAATTATACTCTTAGTACCATTTGCACTTCTATTAATAATATATACTAAGTGAACTAGCCTAAGTTATATTATTGGTATCATTTGCACTTCTATTAATAATATATGTTGTTCAAGTTTAAGGGGAATTAAAGTTATATCATCATCATATAGAACTTACAAAAAATATTATGACATCATCATAGTACATTCACTTCTATTTATGACAATACAACAACTCAACCCATGTATTATGTTAGCCCAATAGATTCAAATTATTTGTGTCCTATGTACATATGGCTTATGAGTACTTAACCGAATTGAAGAGATATCTTTGTGTACAGTTTCATAATTATATGATGAAGTGTTTCGAAATTTTCCATGAAGGAGTCATGTTTTATGTAATTATATTATCATTTATAGACATGAACCTAAGAAATATTTTTCTTTTATTTTTTGTTAAATCTGACCTAAGAACTAGATTGAGGTGTAAAATATATATCATATGGAGAATAAAAGCAAGTTATACTATTAGTACCATTTGCACTTCTATTAATAATATATACAAAGTGAACTAGCATAAGTTATAATATTGGTATCATTTGCACTTCTACTAATATGGTAACCTTAAAGGGGCTAATCAGATCTCTAAAAAAGTTTATTTGGAGTGAAGCGTCAAAATAATCTGATCACACACAAAGATGTAATCTTAAAGAGACATGCAAAGATGTAAACTAAATAGATTAATCATTTCATTACGTTGGAAATCATGTCTTATTAGGTATGTCTAAATAGGTATGTGGTCACATTCAGCAAAGAATCGGTCAAGACCTTTGGAACCCAAATTGAGATATGCTCAATTTTTATATAGATGGCCAAATACCTCCTATGAGAACACTTATTTTTAAGACTCATTTAATAGATAATTTCTTTGGAGAACTGAAGTGAAAATGAAAATTCTAAGAGGCTGAAACAATGAAAACCTCTTTTACAGAGATTTTGGCTATACATTTTGGTGGCAGCAACCAAATATATAAATAGTGTTTAAGAGCTTTTGCTATTTTAATCGTAAACTTATAAAAAAATTAAGAGAACAGTTTTTTTGTGAATATTCATAATGGCACAATTCTATGCGGTTCTCCTAGGAATAATGGAATAGGACATCCAAGGAATATTGTCAAAAAGTAATACTTGCTATGTTGCTATGTCTTACTGATACTTGTTAAAAAGTAATGGATTTGACCCCATTTGGTAGCCACAAACTATTACCAGGTGAGATATGAAGCAAATTTCTTTCTTTCACAAGGGAAAAATAACTATTGTAACTGACATCACTTCTCACCGAGGTCGATGATTATGAAAACTTTTGCCAATAGTGTTATGTTAGCTGATGGAAAACAAAGAGTACCTTGAGAAATGTCAAATGTGATAGTAATTTAGAGCTTCATTTTTTAAAAGCTACATCCTTTAGTTAAGAAAGTAATTTTCTTTTTGGTACACCTAAATTTGGATGACATAATCATAATAAAAGTGATAAATTATTACAATAGTTAGAATATGAACTATTTATTATTTTTACATAATTTTTATGTATTATAACTCTAAGCTTAATATGAGAGATAAAATTGAAAATTTAGGAATGTAGAATTGGTGCATTACACCAGTTATAAGCAAGTATCAATAAATATCTTTAATTTAGAAATTTGACAACTATTTGGTTACAGGTTCAAGAAATAAAAGAGGATAATGGACAATTTACATTTCTTGCAACATATTTAATACCATTGATTCCATGGAGAGACACATTTTGACTCACACAAACCTGATACATAACACATATAATTGTGTTTGGTATACAAATGCCTACCAATAATGTGTAGAATATTGGTTACAAATGATTCACCAATGTGTGCGTGTAAAGAGGGTTAGGGATATGGGTTAGGGACTTTAAATATCTAAAGATCATTACAATAGTCTTCATGCTATTATATGCATTAACTAGACACAAAAGAAAAAACATATATAGTAATCTGTAAGAGACAAAATAGTAGAGCAATATATATGAATTATTTTACCCAATCATTAATAGGTTCATTATTTGTAGAATTGTCTTTGGAGGAAGAAATGGTTACTCGTCAGTGTCAGAGTCTTGATAGCCACACAAGCTAAAACAATTATGATTATGGATATCTGATTACTACACTTGACCATATTTTAAAATTTGTAGTTTAGTGACTTTTGAATTTTTTTGGTCCTACTAAATCAATGTACTATCATCCAGCTCAAAATCAAGTGGCAAGGTTATTGATGTTGTCGCGAAATCTGGAACAATGGTCACTGATAAAACAAATAAAGGAAGGTGTAATTTTTGTGGCAATGAATTTTACAAAGGTATTAATCTATTGAAATAACATATTGCGGGTATTAGAGAAAATATGGAATCTTGCAATGAAAATTTACTTTTGGACTCAGATATACAAGACAGCTTTAGATGTGACCAAAAGAAAAAAAGAGAATATAAAGAAGCATATTCAAGAATTCAGAGATGAAGTCATAGGATATGATGTAGAGATAATTGATGTGGAAGCTATTGCAAAAATCCACATTCACTCGAACCTTTGGATGAATCGGACCTTTGGATGAATATACAAGACTAATAGGGCCTAAAGATTCGACTATTGCATTGCATAAAGTGGATAGACAACATAATATTAATGATGCAATGTTCGAGGAAAGAACCGGTGTACTTAGCTCGTTGGGTGTAAAAATCTGGTGTACCATTTAATACCACTAATAATTATGGATTTCCTAAATTTGGAGAGGGTGTTGGTAGATTTGGCCCGCAATACATGTCACCTACTAAATATCAGTTAAGGAAGGCCTTATGAAATAATATGAACATGAAGTGTGAATTGTAAACTTCGCACTAGCTTTATATCATCTATTGAAAGTTCAAGTTAATTACACACCTGAAGATATATATTTGAATATGTGGATAAGTCTATCAATAAAATTGGAGCAAAAAATACTATTCAAGTAGTTACGCACAACGATACAAATAACATGTCTACTGCCAAACTATTAAAGGCAAAAAAAACCTATCATATTTTGGATATCTTGTACAACTTATACTTTGAATCTTATTCTCCAACGAATATGTATTTATCGCTATACTTTTAGACTATTACAAGTTTTATGAGAAAATTTTGCTCCAACATTTTAAATTGTTTCAGCATATGACATATATTAGTTTTTTACATTTTTTGCGTACACTATTAAGCAGATTTAATGCAGTTTCTGCTACAATTTTTCAACAGTTTTGTACATGTTTTTGCTGCATTTTTTTAGATTTTTCAGCAGATTTTAAATGTATTTATACGACAGTTTTTAGCAGATTTTAACTGTTTTCAGCTACTATTTTTAGCAGTTTTTTACATGTTTATGGTGCAATTTTCTGTTATTTTAGCAGGGTTTAAATGTATTTATGCAACAATTTTTCGGTAGATTTTTTCTCTTGCTGTTTTCAGCATATTTTTACATGTTCATGCTCTAAATATTTATTTTTAGCATATATTACAGATATTACATGAACATATATTTTTTCTCTTATTCTTTGGGTAGAACTCAAAATTTCAAGGAATAATTGAAGGAACAAATGCACTCACCATTTTTATTTATGCAGATCACAAGATGTAACATTTAATGAGAAAATGTAGCTTTACCGTATTTTTTTGAAATTTTGTTAGTCGCTTGCTGGACTCATTACGGATATGAAATACCATATTTACAAATTATGGCACTGAGCATAGCATTTTTAAATTCAAGCTCATCAGGATGTCACTACAAGAAAAAAGTCCATACACATCGCTTTTTGCCTCATGTCTATGCTGTTTCCCAACCGATGTTGATGTCGGTGATGTCTATTCTAGACATCGGTGAATACCCGATATCTATACTCGATTAGACATCGATTTTAGTTAAAAAAATAGATGTCTATGTGTTGATTATTTACATAAAATGCTATAAATAAATTATTTAATAAGTAAATTACACCTAATTAAACATGTTAAACATATCATGAGCTATATTTTTTATCACAAAACATCGATTTTAGTGAAAAATACTGATGTCTATGTGATGATTTTTTACCAAAAATGCTATAACAAAATTATTTAATAACTAAATTTCACATATTAAATATATTAAACATATATTGAGCTATGTTTTTTGTCACAAAACATCGATAATTTTGACAGATGTGATGTAAAATGACATATTAAACATTAAACATTTGTTTCTTTAATAAAAGGTGATGTCTAATTCAGCCTATAGACATCAGTGTTTTCTAGAATGAAGTGATGTTTATGTATCATTTAGACTTGAACATCAGTTAACATCAGTTGTTTGTCTGAAACTGATGTACATTGTGTTTTTTGACATCAATTTTGTTTGGTTAAAAGTGATGTTTATAATGTTACTTGACATCAGGTTTTTCTTAAACCAAATGATTTATATGTTTCATTTAGACTTGAAACTGGATTTCTTTGACATCAGTTTTTTACCTTAAAGTGATGTACATTATCTTTTTTGACATCAGCTTTTCTTAATTGAAAGTGATGTGTAAGAAGTTTATAGACCAAATTGTGTAAAGTTTTACATCACTAATTGTGTAATTGTTGTCTGAGAACGTCAACCAAAATAGTAAAACATATGATCTGAAAGCTAAACTATTACATTCTCTAGAAACCAACTGAAGACATTCAGTCTAATGAAAATTGTAAGATAGTTTTCTCACTATCCTGTTTTGAACACTCTTCAAAATATGAGACACAAATCCTCTCTACACAAGACAGCAAGGGCCAATATAAGTTCCCATTATTTAGATATCTCAACAACTGTAGATGACAAGATGAGCAAGCCGCTTTATCCCAAGCAAGCAAGTACGATCCCCCACTTACTGGACATATACCATGTGCACAATCAAATCCACCATATGGGTGCTACATTAACCACCCAAAAAGACATAAGTAAAAAAATTTAACAGTCAACTTTGCTCATAAGAGAAACAACTGAACTACAAATCATAATTAGATGAGAATGATTGTTTTCCTGTATCCCCATTCATTGTCATACCACGAAACAAGCTTGACAAAGTTATCATTTAGAGCAATTCCTGTTTTGGCATCAAAGATGCTTGACCTGAAAAATTTAAGTTCGACCACAAATAAATATGGTTGCTGCATTTTATATTCATTTCATAATCAATCAAACATCTTGCTGAGAGCCTGCTTAAATATGAACTAGCTTAATATATTATGAAGTTACATGGTTCCAAAGGTAACTTGTAGTAAGGTAGTTCAAAGAGCAATTGAGTAAACAACTTCCCTCAACTTCCCTGGTTTTACAATACAGCCCATGCTTAAAAGGTTTGGTCTCACAAATAAAATATGTAGTGCTGAGCCACAAAAATGAAATAAATGAAAGAAAAGACAACCCGCAAGCTCACTTGCTATCACCCACAAAGTCTCATTTTCTGTGCTCATTGAATTAAGTATGTATACTGGTGAATCATACTACATGTCCCATAGTTCTTAGAGAGAAATGCAGCCGTTGTGGATTTGTGCCTAGTACAAAGCTCCTGAAATAATCATCAGACTTTAATAACATGTAAAGCAAAGACCAGCACAATAATACTGGCCAAAACGAAGAGTATCAGTACCGCGTTTGTCCAATTGAACCAAAAACTTAACATTTTTATACTCTTCAACCAGAGACTGGATGACAGAACTTGCATGATGGTAAGTCTGTAGATAAGCATATCAATGCCAATAACATAGAGCATCAGTACCACGTATGTAGAGTGATTGGTCAAAGCAATAAAATAATAACACAAGTTAAAACATAAATAGAGAAATGGCAACACCAGGCAAGATACAAGTCTTTTCTAGCTGCATTGACCAAAGATATTTTGAGTATATCTCGAAGGTGTGATAACTCAGTTGAAGTAAAATAAAATTCAAACCCTGCAATACAAATTAAAAATGCCAAACTGTGTCACTAATACATTAACCCCGAAACCTTCTAATATACACCATCACATTTGTTTATATTTGGGTAGAGGGGAGGTACCTTCACACGGAATATTATCAAAGTATTGGGGTGTTTGGTTTGCCTGATTGTTACCATAACTTTATTTTGTTTAAAACCATATACACCATAGCTAATGAAACTGGAGCACTGGACTAAAAAGTTATAACATATAAATGTATATATTACACCGAATAACTATGACAATTTATAGATTTTTTATTTCGCAACTTGAATAATTATAGATGCAAAATGCAGGTCAGATTCACCCTCAAGTATTATGGACAATTCACGGTAAACTCTTTCAGCATCTAGAAGTACACAAAGTCGGCGTATTATTAAAGCACCGCGTCTATAAATAAAATAAAAAATCACTGATCCAAAAATAGTGGAACTTACACAAAGGATATGAGCTACTTGGGTACTAACTATGATAAACTATTCCCCAGTACAAAACACTTTTCCCACAGAAAATACTCATGTCAATACATAAAAACATACCTGAAAAGAACTGATATGTACGGCTAATAAAACTATTGTGAGCATTATATCATTTAACCCATACCTTGAACCAAAGACAGCAACAGGTACCTCACTAAATAAAAGGGTCTTCTCATCCTTAACTTTGAGTTCATGATGCTTCCAGGAATCATGGACACTGTCATACTTGAACATATATGTCTACGAAAAATAATAAACAACAAACAATAATCAGTTTCACTTTCGCAAAAGCAAACAAGGAAGATCAATTTTAGTTGTTAACTTGCAAAACTAACATCAACTTGTAAGCATTCACAGTCAATTTCCAATTGACTGAGATTTGACCAGAACACAATCGTTAAAATTAATGTCTATTATGATCATTCAAACTTGGATTCAAGTTCTGATCCAGCCTTATAACAACGATAACCGTCTATAAGTAACTTGCAAGTTAAGGACAATTTTAACAGTTAGAGTAAACTTGTGTTCAAAGACTTTCAAGTGACAAGGCAATTTATTAGTTTCTACTAAAGTTCCATTATGCAGTTTTATAAGTAAAAACAAAAATCATCCACTCTAGAACATATAGAAACTTACAATAACTATATAGTAACACTGTCATGAGCCTCTCATACCCGGGCATAGCGCGCATACAAATAACTTAATTTCGATAACTTGTCTATAAAATAAAGGAGATCAATCTATAACAAGCACCAAGCACCAAATCAAAATATTTAAAACCTAATTATATCCGTAATAAAATAATAGATCAGCATTTATAATGAGCAAAATTACATAAACAACACTAAATCAAATCACAAATCACAACTAAAGCAAAAAAATGAGGATTAAAGTTAAAAAATACAACATAATCGGTAGAGATGAAAGGATCGTTAACTTTACACAATTTACAAAAATAAAAAAACCAAACAAAAATACAAATGAACAACCAAAAACACCCAAATTACGTAAAGCTTTAAATCTTTTTCTCAGATTAGGTCCTGTATACAACAAGAAGAAAAGTATTAGCAACAAGTTTAGACATTAAATTAATAAAAAAAATAATGGGTTTCGAATTAGAAAAAACCCCAATTTACAAAATTAGGGTTTTGAATTCAAAAATCCTCAACTTTTAAAACCGGTCTTCATGCAGAGAAGACCAGTTCGATTCAAGTAGATACAACACTTACCGAAGTAGAGAGGTTAACTGAAAGAGGCTTAACAGAGAGATTGAGAGCGGAGAGAGGTTCAGAGAGAGAGAAAGAGGTTCCAGTTCGAGAGAGAGAGGTGAGAGAGAGAGGTTCGAGAGAGAGAGGTTCGAGAGATTGTGATGGTGAGATGATGTCCGTAGTTCAGAGAGATTTTGAGGGGAGAGAGGTTCGATCGAGAGAGAGGTTCGAGAGAGAGGTTTGATTTTGTGTCTGAAGATTGATTTGGGTGAACCAAAATTTGGTTAAGGGGGGAGAATTTTGGGATTAGGGGGGAATTTAAAATTAAAACTAAATGAAAATTTGACTAAGTGGGGAAAGAAAAGGTGGGCGCGAAATTATTATTTTTTGGTGAATTTTAGACATCGGTTTAATTATAACCGATGTCTACAAAGAACAAAGACATCACAAAAACACGGGGTGATGTCAATACTTCTTTTAACATCAGTGGCAAAGTTAACCGATGTCTAATGTGTGATGTCTATTGACATTATTCTTATAGTGTGTGAAAGAAATTGGAGCCCTTTTTGAGGGGGTAAGTAATCATTTATATAAGTTTTACTTGTACAATAATCATTATTGATTATTAATGTTGTATATTTTATACTCTTATAATATTACACTTGATCTTTTTTGTAGGGCCATATAAAAAAAGGGAATAGATTGGATGCTGAGAGATTGAATAATATGGCCTACATACAATTTCATACAAAACTTGCAAGTAAGAAATCAAGTAAACCTCAAGGATGGATTTTGAAAGGCGAGGATGATGAAGAGCTATGATGATTTAACAATAACATTAGAAGATGATAGTGTAGTGCCATGGGTAGTAAAAGGACATTAGATAATTGCATAAAAAATATTTTGAGTCTAAAGGTGAAGATGATGATGATGTTTTCATTGAAGAAGAGAATATTAATTTGATGAATGGTAAATTGGAAGTATGGAAGCACCAGTGGTCACTGGTCAACATTTTCTTCTTTTTTTGTATTGTATGATCAATGGTCAGTGAAAAGTGATTACAGATTAGAAAAATATGACCAAATGTTAGAACTTATTTTTGATTAAACTATAGAAAATTATCAAGCAAATGATTTATTTAACTTTAATATGGCTAGTAATATAACAAAAAATGATATTTTTTTAATTAAATTTCAACTTTTAGCACATTTATAATAAAATTTAAAGGAAATATATTTAATATATAAAAAATCATATACGGGTTGCAACCCGAGTACTCATTCCGAATTGTCCCGAGTTCCGCTTTTTCAATCTTGATAAAAAATGTTAAAGAGCTTTTGTTAGTTTAACCGTAGTAAGGTATATTGTATTTGTACTATAAACAATAATGATCACAAGTATCTACATAGACAGTAAACTTATAACAATATAAATTTGGATAAAAGATGAAGAAAAGGAATTTTATCGGCTTCTTCTTGAAATAAATAATGGAATAGGATTTCCAAGGAATATTATTCGGTAGATAATGATTAAAAAAAATTAGGTTTCAAATTACATTGTTATGTCTTACTGTTACTTGAAATTATGAGCAATTAAAGTGGCAATGTTGCAATAATTGGTTACAGACATGGTAACTTATACGAAATCACGGTTTCCAAAAATAGTGATGGGTCTGTAATTTGCTTGTTATGTAGAGAAACTATGGAAGACAACTGAAATTGGAATAGAAGACATTCTCAACTGAACTTCAACAATATTAATGAACGTGTGAAGAAAGATCTTGTAAGAGGATTACCCCATCAAGTTTTATTCGTGATGGATTGTGTGATTCATGCAAGAAGACCAAGCTAAGGAAATCATCAGGTAAGAGTAAGACTAAATTCTCAATTCTTGAACCATTTCACTTATTATATATTGATTTTTCTAGTCTAGTTAATGTAATTTATATAGCCAAGAAGAGGTATGCACTTGTCATTGTTGATGAGTACACCAGATACACATAGGTTTTTTTTCTGCACACAAAGGATAAGACACAATCCATTCTTCTTGATCATATGAAGCAACTGGAAAAAGTATCAACACATATTATGAAAATAATTTGAAGTGATAATGGAACTGAATTCAAGAACAAAACTATGGAAGAATTCTGTAAACAAAAGGAAATTAAAAAAAATTCTTCCCCTTGAACTCCACAACAAAATGGAGTTATAGAAATGAAGAACATAACTCTTATAAAAGCCGCAAAGACCATGCTTAAGGAAGCAAATTTACCAACCTACGTTTGGGCTAAGGCTGTGCAAATTTCCTGCTTTACACAGAATGTTATTATGATAAAAAAGAAGGGAAATACACCATTTGAGATGGTAAAGGGAAAGAAGCAAAATTATAAGTACTTTCATACTTTTGGTTGGAAATGCTTTGTTCTCAAAACTCATCCTCAACAACTTACAAAGTTTGACGTAAAAGATGATGAATGCATTTTTGTTGGATACCACTGTCAACAAAAGTCTTCGTAGTTTATAATGTGAGAACAACAGTAGTCATAGAATCTATTCATGTATCTTTTGATGACAAGAAGATCATAGGTCTAAAAGATCTAGATGATCATGAATAACTGAAATTTGAAAATAAAGTACCATATGCTGAATAGTTAAATCCTGATATAATATCAAACATTAATACACATTAATACTGAAAATCATGATATCACTCTAAACTCCGATGAACCACTTGTACCAGTGTTAACTCCAAAAATACTGAATCACATGTTGAGGAGGATCAACATGACCAACATCAGGAGTCAAGTTCAAGTGATACAGGCGAAGACACGTCATTAGACACTTCATCGGACTCTAATTTCTCAAATACCGATGAGACAAATCCTGATAATTCCGAAAACACTGATTTAGGAGGAGTTTTAGAAATAATAATGATACACACCACGACGGTAATAGAGACTTCATGGATTATGGGGGATGATCTTCTTTAAGAAGCCAACTTTCTTCTGCAAGAAAATTGACTAAGTCACACACTCATGACTTAATCATTGGAAATCCTGATAGTGGTGTGAAGACACAGAAAGCCACCCAAAATGAATGTCTGTATCATTCTTTTCTATCTCAAAGTGAACCAAAAAAAGTTGATGAAGCTTTTCTAGATGCTGATTGGGTCCTAACAATGCAAGATGAGCTCAATGAATTTGAAAGGAACAAAGTCTGGACTCTAGTGCCAAGGCCAAATAACATATAAGAGGTTAATACTAAATGGGTGTTCAGAAACAAAACTAATAGTTAGTGTATTATTACAAGATATAAAGCAAGGCTATTTACGAAGGGGTACTTTCAATAAGAAGGAATTGACTATGATGAGACTTTTGCTCATTATGCAAGACTAGAGCCCATAAGAATCTTTTTGGCCTATACTGCTCACATGAAGTTTAAAGTGTTCCAAATAGATGTAAAAAGTGCATTTCTCAATCGTGAACTTGACTAAAATATTTATGTTGAACAACATTCAGGATTAATTAGTCTAAAATATCCAAATCATGTCTACTGATTGGATTAAGCACTCTATGGACTAAAGCAAACTACAAGAGCCTAGTATAAAACACTTGCACAGTTTTTTCTAGACAGTGGCAATGACTTTCTATTAGTTCAGATATATGTTGATGAAATCATTTTTGGCTCTACTAATGATAAATTATCTGAGAGGTTTGCTAAGCTGATGCAGTCTAGATATTAGATGAGTATGATGGGAGAATTGAGTTATTTTCTGGGGTTATAAGTCAAAAAGAGTGAAGAAGGGATCTTCATAGTCAATCTAAATATATCAAAAATTTGCCGAAAAGGTTTGGAATGCAAGACAGCTCAACTACTACAACTCTCATGGCCACTACAATCAAGTTAGATTTAAATACTAGTTCGCAGTTGATATAATTAACTATAGAACTAAGTTTGGCTCACTCATATTTTTCATTATAAATAGGCCTGATATCATGTATGCTACTTGTCTATGTGGGAAGTTCCAAGCTGATCCAAGAAAACTACATCTGATAGTTGTAAAAAGAATTTCCAAATATCATATAGGAACCATGATTCTTGGTTTGTGGTATCCTAGTGATTCAGACTTTAACTAATAAGATATTCAGATGCTGATTTTACAGGATACAAAATATTCAGTGTTAGGTCCACTAGGTACATATTCGGGAAGGGGTGAATATATGTTCTTCATTTTAAAACTTAAATGTAGCGGAAAATGAAACTTTAAAATGAAATAAAAAACACAAGAGATTTCACGGAATAATTCTTATATAAAGAAATTAAACCACAAAGGTTTTCTTAGACTTTGGAATATATATTCAATGTTACAAAAAGAAAGATCCAATACAAATTTGTAAGCTATCAAAATAATGGCATCTTTCTATCACTCTAAAAATCTACAGCTCTTATCAAATTATAATCAAAAAAATCAAAAAACTATAAATGATGAGTGTATCTAAATGTGTAAGACCTTAATGGTGAATAATCAATTGGGTATGAGCTCTCCTTGTCAAATCAATATTTTTGTATGCTGAGAATAGTTTGCAAGAGCTTCACACTATTCACCTATGAGAGATACAATTCTAATCTGCATCTTTTTAATTATATAGGCTGGTAGCTAGAGTACTAGCTTGGAGTGGAAGAAAGCATACACAGATTAATTATATCCAAGTATTCAAAATAACAGCAACTTCCATTTTTGTCCAACATGTGCTTTATACTATTCCCTTGAGCAAATGGTGCCTTAGAAGGATAACTACCACTTAGTTTCTTTCTCAAATATTCAAATGGCGCCTCCTAGGTGTTGTACAAGACTTGGTGGCACCTAAAGTAGTCCAATGCCTTTGATGCATGTGATGCCAATAGGTAAGTAAGAGAGGGTGGTGGCTCATACAGGGTACAATATAGAGTTTTAACTTAGTTTCTGAGTGGACAAGCTGTAGGTGGCACCTACAAGGGTACCATAAAAGGGATGGCGCCTAGAGGGTGCATAGGGACTCCTTTATTTAGTTTCTGGAGCTGGTGGGCCTCTAAGGGGCCAATGAAGAAGGTAGTGACGCCTAGAGTGAACAAGGTGCACTTCTAACTTAGTTTTTGATCTCATTTGTTCCATATGCCTCATACTAGGTCATTAAAACTTCTAGTACTTAGTTTTTGAGCCATACGATAAGGTAGTGGCTCCTACTAGGTAAAAGAGTAGCTTTGGTGACTCCTACTATTAGGTAGTAATCACTTTCACTTAGTTTTTGTAGAGCACTTTAACCCTTTAACTTTTCTATCTTCACTGCTTCTCTCCGAGCCTTCATATAAAGCATATATCCTTCATATTTAGATAAAAATCCTCACTTAAAGTTCTTCTAATGATAGTACTTGGTTTCCCATCACGTATCACAAACGCCGAGTGTAATGGTCTGGTTCACAGATGAATAGTTCCGCTCTAATGCCTTCGTACTATAGTCTTTTCAAAATATTATTAAGTCTTCTACCATATATAATCACCTTCACCAAGATTCCTTGATGTCTTCACACTAATCCTAAGAACTGCTTCGAATATCTTCAATCTTATTCCTCTGTTGCTTGAACATGTTAATGAACTACACCCGGACTTCTGTTGACGACTTCTTCACTACAATTCTAAGACCCATATGTGTCGATACCTAATCTTCAATATTTACTGATCTCGTGGAACATAGATTATTTGCATGTCCTTTGTTCTATGATAAGTTATCCAAACAAACATTATTGAGTTATGCATACAACTTTAATCTTGCTCAACAATCTCCCCCAATTTGACTGTTACACCTAACCCTCAAATAACAACGGAGAAGTAACAATTTGGAGGATAACTCAACTAACTCCAAAAATAGATCTTCACTAAGCTTCCAACATTTAGTTCTGGACTTGTAAATAATACTATCTTATATGTTCTGCATTTTCCATAAACCTTCGGCTTTAGCAGAGAACTGATTCTTCTCTCCCTTATATAAAGTTGTAGATAGATAGGTCTTCCAAATATTGTCTTCAATCTTCAGATCTTCCCAAAGAGCATATATAAAATATTTTGGAACTCAGAACCAATAATCTCTCCCCCTAATATGAAGAACCTCTCCCTTAGTACAATAAAGGTGAAAACTCTCCTCCTTAGAATATGGAAAACTATTTTTCTGTATAATCTCTATAATTTCTCTATAATCTCTCCCCCTTATTTGAGTAATTTTTTAAAATGTATCAGAACAGGGAATAGGACTGCACAACCAAGTGAATAAATTATAAAGTATAACCCTTTTCCTCACCTTGAAACGAATATTTTCTGTTTAGTGATCCTACAATATATTTCACTCCACTCTCACACTCAAGTGTTTTTCACTCAGTCTCACTATGTGTCACTCACTTAGAGCTCCAAACATCTAAGGGGGTGTTTGGTTGATGGTTAATGTGCTCGTTTAACGGGAATTGGAACCTTAAACCAAAGTGATAGTGTTTGGTTTACCAATTTAGTGGTGGGGAATGGGAACTCCATTCCCTCTTGGTGGGTAAATCAAACCCACCATACCCCTTGGGTTTCCATTTCATTCACATTCCCATTAACCTCCATTCCCATACCCTCAATTCTCATTCCCGATTCCCATTCCTATCGTGCATCCAAATGCCTCCTAAGTGTACCTGCAAGAAAATCCTTTTTACAGAAAAGTTGTATTTCACCTTCAAGGATGGAAAATCTCAGTCAAGAGGTTCAATAATGTTCCTTCTGAGAGCAGAAATTAGAAATATTTTAAGTGGTAGAATTCCTAATATCCCTCAATATCTGAGTCCTTATTTACAAGTTATAATTTTTACTAAAGTTAAAATCGTTGCCATATTTGAATTCTGGGAATATAATCAATGATCAATGATATGCCATTAGTGATCAAAGATATTTTCTAAAGTATGTGAAGACTTATCAGATTCGATGAACCACTCAGGTACAGAATCATAACTAATCCAAAGATCAAAGTATAAGACTTTGAGGGCCAGGATCTAGGGTTTAATATCCAGTTATTGTTAGTGACCTTGATTTGGTTTAACAACAATTGCTTCGTCAAAAACTTCCTAGTGTGTGAATCTCACATGTACATAGGAAATATTTAGATCAAAGGTTAGTGACTCTCATTCAGATGTCCTGGCTGATAGACGAATTTTAATAGATAACATTCTGTTGGTTGAATGCACCTAGTAACAGTTTATGTGCCTTTTCAGATCTATATCCTTTTGAGAGAATACAGATGGGGTTATAGATATCTCAAGGTTTAGATACTCCACTACTTTGTGAGAGACAGAACTGTAGTGTTGACCACTCCTTCCTTATGTGGTGCTTCTTGGCACTATCTCCCTCATTCTCAACACAACTCCAAAATCAAATGGTTAATTTCTCTGACCACCAAGTTGATATCTCAAGAAAAATTATATGTATTAGAATAAAATATGGTGAATATATCTGAGCAAAGTAAATGATGGTGTTTGGGAAGTGTTTGGTTCAATGACTTGGGACAGAACCTATAGGGTTTGATAGGCTCGTGGTCAGTTCCTAAAACCACTGAGGGTTGAAAATCACAAATTTCCAAAGTACAATATCAGAGAATTTAGAGATCAACATCAGAGTGATTCATGAGCTTATCATCTTAAGATAAAAGAAGTTTACCTTTACTTACCTCTATAAGTATTCATGAAGGATGTCTCAGATGATTATGCCTTCTCTTCCCTTTAACATTTCTGTCCATTCAGATCTCATTAGATTAGAACATTTCATCTTGTTATAAGTCTGATACATAGAGAGGGTAATAACTATTCTAAACTAGCATGATGGAAATAAGGCAATCTGAGTTAAAATCACATTATCAATATATATGACAAGTGTACCAATATTGATTAGTCACATCAAGACTGAACCAATTATGTAACACTCCTGAAATAAAAATATTACAACTATTACTCGAGGGTAGGGGTTCGCTCGCAAAACTCCATTACTTTAAACAGTCGTTTCTCCTAAACCGTAAATCCGATTAAAGCGATCCATATATAAAAATGAAGCTTAAAACATAGCCTCTCTAAATATGGAAGTGGTGAGTGTATGGCAGTGGTGAGTTCATAGAAGTAGGTTCTTAAGTCCAAAAGTTATGCACAAAAAAAGTTTCAAGAAAATCAGGCAATACGACGGCTATACGTTAATGTTTCCCAACCAAGGGGGATAGATTATAGAAGATTAAGAGATTTTAAAGAAAAGTAGTTTTTCTTATACTTTGGAGGAGAGTTTTCACCTTTATTTTACTAAGGGGGAGGTTCTTCATCTTAGGGGATAGATAATTGCTTCTGGGTTCCAAATTTTTTTCCTATATGCTCTATGAGAAGATCTGAAGATTAAAGACAGAATTTGGAAGGTGTCTATCTGCAACATTATTTAAGGGAGAGAAGAACCAGTTCTCTGCTGAAGCTGAATATTTAGAGAAGATGCAGAAGGTATAAGATAGAATTATTTACAAGTCCAGAGCTGAATCTTGAAAGCTTAGTGAAGATCTATTTTTCAAGTTAGTTGAGTTATCCTCCAAATTGTTGCTTCTCCAATATTACTCGATCAAATGTAACTTTTAATATGATCAAAGTACATTAACTCTCATATAGAAATATAAGGATTTCAAGTCTAAGGACAATTATATCGTTATTAATCTGAGAATTACTTATGACACAACAAACATATAGAATCTCATATTGGGTTTATCTAATATCATGTACGTTTACATCCGCTTGTGTTTTTGACTTTAGTATTACTATACATATGATGAATGAGATGTCATCATCACTCAACAAACACACTAGTTTTAATGTACTTATGCGGCAGTTTTTTCCGGTATGTTTAACAGTTTTCTGCTGCTATTTTTAAAAGATTTTTACATGCTCAGACTACATTTTTCTATTTTTTCAGTAGGTTTTATATGTATCTATGCAACAGTTTTTTAGTAGTTTTTAACGACTTTATGCTGTTATTTTTTCAACATATTTTTTAATGTTCATGCTACAAAATTTTTGTTTTTAGCAGATTTTACAAGTGTTTCTGCGGTTTTTAAATGCGTCCATGCTGCAGTTTTTCAAGTTGTATGAGCATATATTTTTTTCTCATTTTCTTCGGGTAAAATTCAAAAATTTGAAGCAATATTTGAAGGAACAAAGACCCTCACCATTTTTATGAATGCACATCACAAGACCTAAACTTTAATGAGAAAATTTATAAAAAAAGAGATATGGTAAGGCCTAGCGTCACAAAATTTGTTAGTTCATTTCTTTCAATAAAGAGCATGAGATTTGTTAGTTCATTTCTTTCATACAGAGCATGTGAGAGGCTTGATAGCCACACAAATTAGAATAAATATGATCATGGATAACTTAATAGGACACTGACCATTTTTGAAAATTTGTAGTTTAGTGATTTTGAATTTTGTGGTATGACCAAATTAGTTTACTATCTTCCATAGCTGGAAAATCTAGATTGATAAATCTTGTTAAAAGGATAAGGGAAAATTAAAGTTTTTTTGGTTAAGAAGAGCTAATTAAGGTTATATCATCATTCTATAGTCAACTTACAAAAAATATTATGACATCATCATAGTACATTCAATTCTATTTAAGACAATACAACAAGTCAGCCCATGTATTATGTTAGTGCAACAGATTCAAATTAATTGTGTCCTATGTACATATGACTTATGAGTATTTAAGGGAATTGAAGAGAGATCTCTGTGTACACTTTAATAATTATATGATGAAGTATTTCAGAATTTTCCATAATGGACTCGTGTTTTATGTAATTTTGTTAACATTTATAGACATGAACCTATGAAATTATTTTCTTTTATTTATTTTTAAATCTGACCTAAAAATTAGATTGAGGTGTAAAGTATTTATTTTATCAAGAATAAAAGCGAATAAAAGCTAGCGAATATATGAAGTTATACTATTGGTATCATTTGCACTTCTATTAAAAATATAGACAAAGTTTACTTTACTCGTTATTTTCTTCTTTAATCTCTTTTTTTAGAAATTAAAAATCTAATATTTAATATCTTGATTCATGATTGAAGCCCTCACCAAATCAAAGATTCAAGATTTTAATTGGAATTTGAAAATATATAATTCAATATCTCCTCGTAATGTATATTAACTACTTATGAATTCCTTAGTTGGTACTAGTGTTGCATTTGTAACTTTGAATCTTGATATTTATGACTGTATTTGTATTCCACCCTTTAAAATATGGTTTAGGTTTCTGTTATATGTGTTATTTGTTGCTCTTATTCTATTTTCTTTATTTGTGATATACTATATATAATGGAAACACTTACAAATGTTAGTTCACCTGTCGCAACAAATTCAGAGTCTTTAAAAACTATAGATGCAACAAATTCTAGTGGCAAGGTTATTGATGTTGTCGGGAAATCTGGAACAATGGTACCTGATAAACAAATAAAGGAAGGTGTAATTTGTGTGGGAGTGAATTTTACAAAGGTATTAATATATTGAAATAACATATTGCTGGTATTAGAGAAAATATGGAATCTTGCAATGAAAATATACTTTTGGACTGATATATACAAGATAGCTTTACATGTGACCAAAAGAAAAAAAGAGAATATAAAGAAGCATATTCAATAATTCAGAGATGAAGTCATAGGATATGATGTAGAGATAATTGATGTGGAAGCTTTTGCAAAAACCCATATTCACTCAGACCTTTGGATGAATCGGACCTTTGGATGAATATACAAGACTAATAGGGCCTAAAGATTAGACTATTGCATTGCATAAAGTGAAGAGACAACATAATATTAATGATGCAATGTTCAAGGAATGAACCCGTGTACTTAGCTGGTTGGGTGTAGAAATCTGGTGTACCATTCAATACCACTAATAATTATGGATTTCCTAAATTTGCAGAGGGTGTTGGTAGATTTGGCCCGCGATACATGTCACCTTGTAAATATTAGTTAAGGAAGGCCTTATGAAATAATATGAACATGAAGTGTGAATTGTAAACTTCACACTAGCTTTATATCATCTATTAAAATTTCAAGTTAATTACAGACATGAAGATATATATTTGAATATGTGGATAAGTCTATCAATGAAATTGGAGCAAAAAACACTATTCAAGTAGTTACGCACAACGATACAAATAACATGTCTACTCCCAAAATATTAAAGGCAAAAAAAAACCTATCATATTTTGGATATCTTCTACAACTCATACTTTGAATCTTGTTCTCCAACAAATATGTATTTATCACTATACTTTTAGACTTTTACACGTTTTATGAACAAACTTTGGTGCAATATTTTAAATTGTTTCAGCATATGACATATATTAGTTTTTTACATTTTTTGCGTACACTATTAAGCAGATTTAATCAGTTTCTGCTACAATTCTGCAACAGTTTTGTACATGTTTTTGCTGCAGTTTTTTAGATTTTCCAGCAGATTTTAAATGTATTTATACGACAGTTTTTAGCAGATTTTAATTGTTTTCAGCTACTATTTTTAGTAAATTTTTACATGTGTATGCTGCAATTTTCTGTTATTTTAGTAGGGTTTAAATGTATTTATGCAACAATTTTTCGGTAGATTTTAACAGCTTTCTCTTGTTATTTTCAGCATATTTTTACATGTTCATGCTCTAAATATTTATTTTTAGAACATATAATTTTTTCTCTTATTCTTCGGGTAGAACTCAAAATTTCAAGGAATAATTGAAGGAACAAATGCACTCACCATTTTTATTTATGCAGATCACAAGACGTAAGCTTTAATGAGAAAATTTACCTTTACCGTATTTTTTTGAAATTTTGTTAGTTGCTTGGTGGACTAATTACGGATATGAAATACCATATTTATAAATGATGGCCCTGAGCATAGCATTTTTAACTTCAAGCTCATCAGGATGTCATTACAAGAAAAAAGTCCATACACATCGCTTTTTGGCTGATGTCTATGCTGTTTCCCAACCGATGTTGATGTCGGTGATGTTTATTCTAGACATCGGTGAATACCCGATGTCTATACTCGATTAGACATCGATTTTAGTTGAAAAACAGATGTCTATGTGTTGATTATTTACATAAAATGATATAAGTAAATTATTTAATAACTAAATTACACCTAATTAAACATGTTAAAGATATCATGAGATATGTTTTTCATCACAAAACATCAATTTTAGTGAAAAACACTAATGTCTATGTGATGATTTTTTACCAAAAATGCCATAACAAAATTATTTAATAACTAAATTTCACCTATTAAAATATATTAAACATATATTGAGCTATGTTTTTTGTCACAAAACATCGATAATTTTGACAGAGATGATGTAAAATGGCATATTAAATAGAATGAAGTGATGTCTATGTATCATTTAGACTTGAACATCAGTTAACATCAGTTGTTTGTCTGAAACTGATGTACATTGTATTTTTTGACATTAATTTTGTTTGGTTAAAAGTGATGTTTATAATGTTGCTTGACATCAGGTTTTTCTTAAACCAAATGATTTCTATGTTTCATTTAGACTTGAACGTGGATTTCTTTGACATCAGTTTTTAACCTTAAAGTGATGTACATTATCTTTTTTGACATTAGCTTTTCTTAATTGAAAATGATGTGTAAGAAATTTATAGACCAAATTATGTAAAGTTTTACATCACTAATTGTGTAATTGTTGTGTGAGAACGTCAACCAAAATAGTAAAATATATGATCTGAAATCTAAACTATTACATTCTCTAGAAGCCACCTAAAGACATTCAGTTTAATGAAAATTGTAAGATAGTTTTCTCACTATTGTGTTTTGAACACTCTTCAAAATATGAGACATAAATCCTCTCTACACAAGACATCAAGGGCCTATATAAGTTCCCATTATTTAGATATCTCAACAACTTTAGATGACAAGATGAGCAAGCCGTTTTATCCCAAGCAAGAAAGTACGATCCCCCACTTACTGGACATATGCCATGTGCACGATCAAATCCACCACACGGGTGCTGCATAAACCACCCAAAAAGACATATGTAAAAGAATTTAACAGTCAACTTTGCTCATAAGAGAAACAATTGAACTTCAAATCATAATTAGATGAGAATGGTTATTTTCCTGTATCCCCATTCATTGTAATACCATGAAACAAGCTTGATAAAGTATTCATTTAGAGCAATTCCTGCTTTGGCATCAAAGATGCTTGACCTGAAAAATTTAAGTTTCACCACAAGTAAAGATGGATGCTATATTTTATATTCATTTCATAATCAATCAAACATCTTGCTGAGAGCCTGCTTAAATACGACCTAGCTTAATATATTATGAAGTTACATGGTTCCAAAGGTAACTTGTAGTAAGGTAGTTCAAAGAGCAATTGAGTAAACAACTTCCCTCGTTTCACAATAGAGCCATTACTTAAAAGGTTTGGTCTCACAAATCAAATATGTAGTGCTGAGCCACAAAAATGAAATAAATGAAAGAAAAGACAATCCGCAAGCTCACTTGCTATCACCCACAAAGTCTCATTTTCCGTGCTGATTGAATTAAGTATATATACAGGTGAATCATACCACATGTCCCATAGTTCTTAGAGAGAAATTCAGCCGCTGTGGATTTGTGCCTAGTACAAATCTCCTGAAATAATCATCAGACATTAATAACATGTAAAGCAAAGACCAGCACAATAATACTGGCCAAAACGAAGAGTATCAGTACCGCGTTTGTCCAATTGAACCAAAAACATAACATTTATATACTCTTCAACCAGAGACTGGATGACAGAACTTGCATGATGGTAAGTCTGTAGATAAGCATATCAATGCCAATAACATAGAGCATCAGTACCGCGTATGTGGAGTGATTGGTTAAAGCAATAAAATAATAACATAAGTTAAAACATAAATAGAGAAATGGCACCACCAGGAAAGATAGAAGTCTTTTCTAGATGCATTGACCAAGGAAATTTTGAGTATATCTCGAAGGTGT
Organism: Apium graveolens; assembly: GCF_009905375.1. Classification (NCBI taxonomy): domain Eukaryota; kingdom Viridiplantae; phylum Streptophyta; class Magnoliopsida; order Apiales; family Apiaceae; genus Apium; species Apium graveolens. The sequence continues at coordinate 277,009,770 of NC_133652.1, read as the reverse complement.
GATAACTCAGTTGAAGTAAGTAAAATAAAATTCAAACCCTGCAATACAAATTAAAAATGCCAAACTGTGTCACTAAGACATTAACCCCGAAACCTTCTAATATACACCATTACATTTGTTTATATTTGGGTAGAGGGGAGGTAACTTCACACGGAATATTTTCAAAGTACTGTGGTGTTTTGGTTTGACTGATTGTTACCATAACTTTATTTTGTTTAAAACCATATACACCATAGCTAATGAAACTGGAGCACTGGACTAAAAAGTTATAACATATAAATGTATATATTACACCAAATAACTATGACAATTTATAGATTATTAAAGTTATAACCATTATAAATGCAAAATCCAGGTCAGATTCACCCTGAGTATTGTGGACAGTTCACGGTAAACTCTTTCAGCATCCAGAAGTACCCAAAGTCGGCGTATTATTAAAGCACCGCGTCTAGAAATAAAATAAAAAAATCAATGATCCAAAAATAGTGGTACTTACACAAAGGATATCAGCTACTTGCCTACTAACTAGGATAAACTATTCCCCAGTACAAAACACTTTTCCCATAAAAAATACTCATGCCAATACATAAAAACATACCTGAAAAGAACTGATATGTACGGCTAACAAAAATATTGTGAGCATTATATCAGTTAACCCATACCTTGAACCAAAGATAGCAACAGGTTTCTCACAAAATAAAAGGGTCTTCTCATCCTTAACTTTAAGTTCATGATGCTTCCAGGAATCATGGACACTGTCATACTTGAACATATATGTCTACGACAAATAATAAACAACAAACAATAATCAGTTTCACTTTCGCAAAAGAAAACAAGGAAGATCAATCTTAGTTGTTAACTTGTAAAACTAACATCAACTTGTAAGCATACACAGTCAATTTCCAATTGACTGAGATTTGACCAGAACACAATCGTTAAAATTAATGTCTATTATAATCATTCAATCTTGCATTCAAGTTCCGATCCAGCCTTATAACAACGATAACCGTCTATATGTAACTTGCATGTTAAAGACAATTTTAACAGTTAGAGTAAACTTGTGTTCAAAGACTTTCAAGTGACAAGGCAATTTATTAATTTCTACTAAAGTTCCATTATGCAGTTTTATAAGTAAAAATGAAAAGCATCCACTTTACAACATATAGAAACTTACAATAACTATATAGTAACACTGTCATAAGCCTCTCGTACCCGGGCATAGCGCGCATACAAACAACTTAATTTCGATAACTTGTCTATAAAATAAAGGAGATAAATCTATAACAAGCACCGAGCACCAAATCAAAATATTTAAAACCTAATTATATCCGTAATAAAATAATAGATCAGCATTTATAACGAGCAAAATTAGATAAACAACACTAAATCAAATCACAAATCACAACTAAAGCAAAAAAATGAGGATTAAAGTTAAAAAATATAATGTAATCAGTAGAGATGAAAGGATCGTTAACTTTACAAAATTTACAAAAATAAAAAAACTAAACAAAAATACAAATGAACAACCAAAAACACCCAAATTACCTAAAGCTTTAAATCTTTTTCTCAGATTAGGTCATGTATACAACAAGAAGAAAAGTATTAGCAACAAGTTTAGACACTAAATTAATAAAAAAATAAGGGTTTCGAATTAGAAAAAAACCCCAATTTACAAAATTAGGGTTTTGAATTCAAAAATCCTCAACTTTTAAACCGGTCTTCATGCAGAGAAGACCAGTTCGATTCAAGTAGATACAACACTTACCGAAGTAGAGAGGTTAACTGAAAGAGGCTTAACGGAGAGATTGAGAGCGGAGAGAGGTTCAGAGAGAGAGAGAGGTTCCGGTTCGAGAGAGAGAAGTTTGAGAGAGAAAGGTTAGAGAGATTGTGATGGTGAGATGATGTCCGGAGTTCAGAGAGATTGTGAGGAGAGAGAAGTTCGATCGAGAGAGAGAGGTTCGAGAGAGAGAGGTTTGATTTTGTGTCTGAAGATTGATTTGGGGGAACTAAAATTTTGTTAAGGGGGGAGAATTTTGGGATTCGGGGGAATTTAAAATTAAAATTGAATGAAAATTTGACTAAGGGGGGAAAGAAAAGGTGGGCACGAAATTATTTTTTTTGATGAATTTTAGACATCGGTTTAATTATAACCGATGTCTACAAAGAACAAAGACATCACAAAAACACGGGGTGATGTCAATACTTCTTTTAACATCAGTGGGAAAGTTAACCGATGGCTAACATGTGATGTTTATTGACATTATTCTTGTAGTGTGTGAAAGAAATTGGAGCCCTTTTTAAGGGGGTAAGTAATCATTTATATAAGTTTTACAAGTGCAATAATCATTATTGATTATTAATGTTGTATATTTTATACTCTTATAATATTACACTTGATCTTTTTTGTAGGGCCATATAAAAAAGGGAATAGATTGGATGCTGGGAGATTGAATAATATAGCCTACGTACAATTTCATACAAAACTTGCAAATAAGAAATCAAGTAAACCTCAAGGATGGATTTTGAAAGGCGCGGATGATGAAGAGCTATGATGATTTAACAATAACATTAGAAGATGATAGTGTAGTGCCACGGGTAGTAAAAGGACATTAGATAATTTCATAAAGAAGATTTTGAGTCTAAAGGTGAAGATGATGATGATGTTTTCATTGAAGAAGAGAATATTAATTTGATGAATGGTAAATTTGATTTTGAGTCTAAAGCAGCAGTGGTCACTGGTCAACATTTTCATCTTTTTTTGTAATGTATGATCACTGGTCAGTGAACAGTGATTACAGATTAGAAAAATATGACCAAATGTTAGAACTTATTCTGATAGACGCTCGCTTCTTCAAGTTCCGCTTGTGGATTAAACTATAGAAAATTATCAAGCAAATGATTTATTTGACTTTAATATGGCTAGTAATATAACAAAAAATGATATTTTTTAATTAAATTTCAACTTTTAGCACATTTATAATAAAATTTAAAGGAAATATATTTAATATATAAAAAATAATTTCGAAAATCATATACGAGTTGCAACCCGAGTACTCATTCCTAATTGTCCCGAGTTCCGCTTTTTACAATAATGATCACAAGTATCTACATAGACAGTAAACTTATAATAATACAATTTTGGATAAAAGATGAAGAAAAGGAATTTTATCTGCTTCTTCTTGAAATAAATAATGGAACAGAACATCCAAGGAATATTATTCGGTAAATAATGATTAATAAAAATTAGGTTTCAAATTACATTGCTATGTCTTACTTTTACTTGTTAAAGAGTAATAAATTTGAACATATTTGCTAGAGACAAACTATTACTGAGTGAGATACATGTCAAATTTTTTTCTTTCACAAGGGAGATATACGATTGTAACTGCAATAACTTCTTACAGAGTTCGATGATTATGCAAACTTCTTCCAAGAGTATTATGTTAGTCGATGGAAAATGAAACGTACTTTGAGAAATGAAAATAGTTAAGAGTTGGTCATGAAAGTAGTCCATTTTATTTTGGGTCATGCTTGCTACTTGGTAAATTGGAGAGTATAAATCATTGGCTATAAAAATCAAAATAGCAAGAAGTTTGTGATTAGAAGGCACCAAAGTATAGAAAATTTCGCTAATAATTCCGAACTCATATTAAGTGTACACGTGATAGTGTGCGTCGCAAGACCTTTACTTAACATCTTAAGGCTTTCACAAGGGGAAACTCAAGGCCTTTATCTATATCTCAAGGACTTGAAATCTGAATGGAAACATAATTTTGACGGCTTTTTGTTGGGCTTGTAACACTTGCATACACCTTATAAATCACTTATAATAGCCCATTTAGATATATACCTAAATATGAAGGTTTTGTCATATGTTGTGTATACAAGAGATAGCGAAGCTTGATGAGAGATTTTAGTAAGGATTGAACGGATTCTATCCAAATCTCCAGAGATTCTTCAAGTTGTATTTTATTTACTCTAAATATTTGCAACTTCAAACGCCTTCCCAAACATAACCCCAACTTTAAATCGTAGACTTGTGCCCATATTTCTATAGTATTCAATGTTAAAGTCGCGATATTCTTATCTTGTGGGAGTCTCTCACTAATTAAATGGATGTTGTCAAACGTCGATGGAGACTATCGATATTAATGCAACTTCAAGCTTGATGTTAATGGAGATCATTCGATAGGTCTCTGAATGTTTAATTGACAGAAGAATTGAAATAAATATCAATGTACCAAGTTAACGTCCACTTCTCTATGAACCATAACATTTCTGGGCCGCGAGAGTGCTGCCATCACGTTCGTTACAACTTCAAAATCCGTGAGCCTTTGAAAAATAAGCCTGCCAACCAAACACGATGGTGCATCTACTTAGTCATGTAGTTCCATCTATTCATCAAATACCACACCCTTCTCCCCTCTTCCCTAGATGTGGAACTCATTCCACCGCCCACTCAATTCATTGATGCTTGGATTGTCATATGACATGACTAGGAAATGACAGACTAGATTCGTGAACTTGAACCCCTCAAATAACCAAAAATGTCCATAGACAAGACATCATGAGTTTGAATTTGTAGTGATATATAATATGATATTAAATCAATAAATTTCAGACTTTTCTGGTTTAATGGGTGTAGGGTTTTAAAATTTTAAAATATGAAACCAAAAAGTGATTTGACTTGAATAAGGAATCTCATTTTTGTCTAAAAATAATTTTATTTTTTGCAAAATGTCAAATGTGACTATGTACATGTAATTTAGTGTTTCATTTTTTTAAATTGCCAATTCGATATAAAATCATCAATGATTTAAAGTATAAATATTAATACCTTGAGTATTTTTATTTAAAATATATCCAATCCATATGTAGATATTTTTGTATTATTAAAAACAAAATGTACAAATTACATCTTCTAGTTATGAAAATAATCTTCTCTTTGGTAAGGCTAAATATTTAAATTATATCATCACAATAAAAGTGATAAATTATTGCAATAGTTAGAATAGGAACTATTTATTATTTTAAAAATTTTAGAATGAAGAATCGGTGAATTACACAGCTAAGAAAGTATCAAAAAATATGTATAATTTAGGAATTTGATAACTTTTTGATTACATGTTCAAGAAATAAAAAAGGACCGTGGACAATTTACATTCCTTACACTGAATGTACTTGATTTCACTGAGAGACACATTTTGACTAACACAAACATGGTGCCCAACACACATGTAATTGTGTCTCGTATACAGAGGCCTACCATTGATGTGTAGAATATTGGTTATAGAAAATTTAACCAATTTTAATGAATGCAAAAGAAACTCCAACTTTGATAAGAAAATCTGAGAACCAAGTAACGACATAAGATGAACGTAAGCTTCTTCTAGGTTTCCAACACCATATGCCAATTGAAACAAAGGGTTAAATAACTGTGACATGCCGTGTCCTAAGTTCCCCGTCTGTTGAATAATGGGAAAACCCTCATTGAAAGGAACTTCTTGGATCCATAGTTGTCTGCTTACGATGTAAAACACTCCATCTGGGACACCCATAATATTCAGGTGAGTCATCAGAGTTAAAAACCTATCATCCCAATTGACTAAATCAAAGAAACAGGAGAAATCTACTTCATGGAGGACCAATAAAAATGTTTGAGGGCACATTTCAGTTTGCAGGATTTCAATAACATTTATCATACATGTTATTGAAATCGAGACCACTAATGATAGCACTCAAAAGACAAACAGGTAGCAGGTAGCAAGTGAAAAATAGCCATTTTCTTTTGAGGTTACTTGTGTGCTTCAAAGAGAGGTAGTGTCTGTCAATAAACAAAATTAGGTTTTGAGTGGTGGTGCCAATGTGTGTGTTTCTAAATTTTTTAATTCCAGTATATATAAGATCATACTTAAATTCAATCTATATAAATTCAAAGAATAAAATCACATATTTATGAAGATCACTTAAATTTCTATAAATTTAAAGAATCTTATATTGTACAATTTATTATTATTTAGATATTTTCCATATTAATGGTTGTTGAAATCTTAATTCACTTCACAATATAAGATTTTAGGAAATTATCAAAATCGTGATTAATACACTTGAATTTTAATTTTTAAATTTTGAAATTTAATTTGAATATTCAATATTTTTACTAATTATGATACTTTAATCTTTTGTCTAAGTATTGGCTAGTTATTTTTTTCAAACAATTCAAAAATTGTTATCCATGCCCAACAAGGGAAGAACGTACCAACTTACCTTAAAAAGATAAAAGCTAGAGGTTTTAGTTCAACATACGTGTATATCATATATTATCATTAATATTATACAAGTAAAATGTTATTTTTTTATAGTCACCAATGTGTAATAACACTAAAATGGTTAGAAGAGACTGATGTGATTATTATGATCTAAAAGGGTTTCAGATATTAAGTATCTAAATATCATTATAGTAGTCTTCATGCAATTATATGCATTAACTAGATACCGTGCTTCAAAATACTAGATTTTTTATTTTAATTTCATTCCTAAATATTTCAATCCTGTTTTGGAATATTCCAATATTTATTTTAGTGATTCTAGAAATTATTCGTTCTACATCTCTGTTTTGAATATCTGAATCAAGTGATTCTTAAAGTTAATCAGCTGCTAGAGCCATGTCATTGCGACATTAGTGACATGACACTTCCGTGACAGTGTGATTTGTCACGGCTTATTTTTCTGTTAGCTCTTGGGAGGAACTTTTGGTCATTTGATAATTGTTCAGGATACGTGGGTGCACCCAAAATTTGATTTTTGATTTAATTTACTATGACAACTCGGGTCAAATCCCGAGAATTTTTCGAAAACCGGGTCAAGTCCCGATTTCGAGTCCGAAATAAACCGAAGCATACAGTCCCGAGTGCAGCCAACTTGGGTAAAGACTAGCCCACCACAGGCCCCCAAAAGATCATGATTTGTTGGTGCACATAGTAGTAGTACTTTGCCTTATAAACTGAACAAAAGTCCCAAATCTCCTCGATGTGGGATTGGGGTGTTACAAACTCTGCCACTTAAACTCCTGATGTCCTCGTCAGACCCGAAAAGACAGCCCATAGGACCAAGATCGTACCTCTCTAGTTATTGTGGGATAATACCGGTTGGTTTCGTGTCCCCATCTCCGGGCCTCTTGCCATTGTGGGATAATACCACGAGCCTTCGTGTCCCCACTTCTGGCAATTTGATGCATCAAGCTTTTGAGAGTCGGCTCTGATACCATATGTGACAACCCGGGTCAAATCCCAAGTATTTTTCGAAAACCAGGTCAAGTCCCGATTCCTATTCTGAAATAAACCGAAGCATACTGTCTCGAGTGTAGCCAACTTGGGTAACGACTAGCCCACCACAGGCCCCCAAAAGATCATAATTTGTTGGTGCACATAGTAGTACTACTTTGCTTTAAAAACTGAACAGAAGTCCCAAATCTCCTCGATGTGGGACTGGGGTGTTACATTTACGGTGACGCTGTATATGCCATACACGTCATCCATTTTGTTCGCACGCATTAGGTACCCTATGATGTGTGCGTATTTATATCTTTTCTGATCTCGTTATGAAATATCCTAGCCCTCGTTATTTTGTCCATACTTTATTTTAATATTATTTTTTTATTATAAACTATGAAATTTTTATTTAAAATTTTCCGTTTTACAAATGGTATTCCAAATCCGTACCAGGCGTTTGACTCATACAACGGCTGCTTAGGGGGATTTAGGAATGTGTGATTAAGAGCTACCCCATTTCATTGATTAGAATTTTGGACTTCACAATTATCTAGACTTAATTATTTATTTAGAAAATTTGAAGATTTAATATTATTTTAAATATTTTTAGAGTGTTTAATTATTATTTAGAAATATATTATTTATATGTTTGCAGGTTTATGGAATATAAGTAATATCTTTTTTTATTTTAAAGAAGGGGGTGTTACAGAGATTTGTAGAACGCGTATATAGGTTTAGGGATATTAAGTATCTAAAGATCATTATAGTAGTCTTCATGCAATTATATAAATTTACTAGACACAAAAGACAAAACAAATATAGTAATCTATAAGAGGAAAAATAATAGAGTAATATATATATGAAATATTTTATCGTATCATTATTAGGTTCATGATTTCTAGAATTGTCTTTGGAGGAGAAAAATACTTAATTTTCAATGTGAGAGTCTTGATAGCCACACAAGTACACTTGACCATATTTCAAAATTTATACTTAAGTGACTTTCGAATATTTTGGCCCGACCAAATTAATGTACAATCATCCATAGCAAAAAATCCAAATTAATAAATCTCTTTAAAAGGATAAGGGAAAATAAAGTTATATTATCATCCTATAGCTAACTTAAAAAAATGGCATCCTCTTAGTAAATTCATTTCTATATATTCAAGACAGTACAATAACAACATTTATGTACTCTTTACATATGACTTGGTGAGTACATAAAAGAATTAAAGAGATATCTTTGTGTGTAGTTTCATAAATATACAATGAAGTGTTCAGTAATGTTCAATGAAGGAATCTTATTTTATGTAATTGTGTTATAGTTTATAGACATGACCAAAGTATTATTATTATTATTTTTTAAATATGATCTAAGAATTAGATTGAGGTGTAAGGTATTTATTTTATCAAAAATAAAAGCTAGCGAATATACGAAGTTATACTATTGGTATCATTTGCACTTCTATTAAAAATATAGACAAAGTGACCTCGCCGAATTTATAATAATGGTAGCATTTGCATTTCTATTGATAGTATATGGTGTTCTTATATTTGTTAACTGAAGTGCTATAAAATATATAAAAAATAGTGTTGTAAAAATTATCAACTCGGCCTGGTGACTCATTTTGGACCCCTCGACCAACCCATGTTCCGAGTACTCGTTTAGAAAATTGATTATACTAAAACTCGGTCAAAACTCAGTTCGACTCAGTAATTTAAGTCAAGACTCTTACTTTGGTTGAACGCTTGAAATGTTAATCAGTGCTTCTTCTGTAATCTATACACTCTTTGTTAGTGTAGGTGCCCTAGAGGTAATACATTATTCTTTTATCCTTATGTTAGTTGATCATTCAATAAATGTATTTATTATGACCTTAATTACTGCGATATTTTATTAGCATAATAAATGTCCTTAGAATCATGATACAAATTGTATAGTTTAAGTACATGACTTGAACTTGAGATTATATAATATATCATATTCTTAAAGGTCCCTAGTCGAGTATTATTATATAGGACAATAATAATACATAGATAGACTAGTATGTTGTTTGACAAGATAACCACATCTCATTGGTTATAAGTATTGGGATACTAAAGTCAATACATAGGTACATGTGAGAGTACATGGTACTGGACAGACCCACAGTGAGATTCTTCATGTTTAATAAAGTCATGAGAAAGACTCACAGTGATAATGGTGTAACGATCCTTTGACTTGAAATTATTATATTTCTATATGAGGATTAATATACTCTGACTATATTAAAAGTTACTTTTGATCGGGTGATGATAAAAGTGGACATCGGGTATATCATGAGTCGTATGAGAAATATGAATGATAGATAAAGGATTTAACCCTCCTATAATTAGGAGAGATATTATTGGCCTCTTGATTGAGTGAGATTATAAAAGCATGGCCATGCTCAAATAATGATTTGTCTCGATAATCTACTCATGGATCAAGTAAACCCGGATTAAATGTTAAAGAGGATGACTAAATACATGCCTCAAGTTTAATCTATAATAAGTAAGGTTAAAGGGATTATATTACACGAAAAACATTAATCATGAAAGGTTTTATCTAATCACGATTTAATTATTGTTTAATTGGATAACAATGATGTATTACTAGATACCGCTCATTGTTTATAATTTTATTAGAGAATAAAATTATTGCCAATTAAATAATAGCCTATAGGGTCGCACAAATAGAGCACTTAATGGAATAGTTAATTTAAATTATGGATTTAAATTAATTGATGATTATTTGAATTTTATTATAATTAAGTAAGACTTAATTGAGAAAATATAAATTCGAATTAAAAGGAATGTTTTTGCCCATAATAATTAAGTATGACTTAGTTATTAATTTAAATAATAGAAATCCATTTTTATTATTTAATCCAATACCTACTAGGGTTGGGCTTTGCTATTATGGGCCTTTTTAATCAGTCATTATAAATAGATAATGAGAGGTTAAAGAGGCTTGTACGTTTTTTAAGAAAACCATAGCAGCAAAGAGAGGCAGAGGCAATTCAGATCGTCAAGAAGGAGGCTAGTACATCCATTCCGTAGTCAAGTTCATGAGACGTTCTTGAAGGTGCTGTGTGGATACCATAGAGGTGTTTCTCCGAGAGGTAGACACAAAGCGTGATAGCTAGGATCTCCGTTGAGTTCGTGAAAGTTAATCTCTTGAAAGGTATGATTCGTTATCTCCATAATCTGCCCATAATTATACATGGATCCTGTTTTTGGGTTTCGAAATTTTTGTTTTATTTACGTCTATCCGCTGCGTTTTATGCCTTCGGAACCCAACAATGGCATCAGAGCTACTTGTATAAGGGGCTGATTTGGTTACTTGTTTACTGTATTTTTACAAGTATGCATGTGTGATGAGTCTGCCATGATAACGGTTATGTTATATGAGTCTGCCATGATAACAGTTATGTTATATGAATGATATGATGAATCTGTTAATGATCTATATGATCATACTCGTATGTTTAAGATCTGCCATAACTCATATGTATGCGATCTCTTAAAATATGTATACTGATACACGTTTTTGGTAACTGGGATATGGATCGTGTGTATACTGATACATGCTTCTGGAATAGTATTATGATACATGTTTTTCTAGTATTCTGATACTTGATTTTGCAAAAATTTCCGCCATCGGGGGGCTCGCTGCTTAGGGTCGATCCGCGTGCTTAGGGTTTCGTTTTTAATTTGTGCTTATGACATATGCTTTACTTATTTATTATTCTTCATTGGATCATGATAAGTGATAAATAGTATGTCATCTTTATATGATCTAATATGTTCTTTAATGGTTACTTGAGCATGGTGCATAGTTATGGCCTTAAGACCTTAGTTGTAATGGTTTATTCTTTTGGTTTGTAATAAATACGACTTGCATGTCGTTTTCTATTTGTATTTATTTTATCTCGAATGTAACTCGAGTTCTTTTGTATGTTCATTAGTATAATTCTTAATGTAACATCCAAGAAGGACAAGGGAAAGAGGAGGAATCCAATGGAAGCCAAGGAGACAATGGAAGCAATAGAGAAGACATATGTAATAGTTATTTTTACACCATAGATTGACCTTGATCTTTTCATTAGTCTGAAAAGATCACATAGGATTGGGCCATAACTATTGCACGTTTACTTTACGCCCTTTTCATATGATGTATAAATAGTATGTGTAGAGTAGAAAATGCATGTTTTAATTAGATTAATGATGCATGTATGTATTAGATACATCACCCATGCCATGCCTTTAAACAAGATAAAATCTGTAACGACTCAAGATTTAAAATTAACAAACGATCATGAGATTCTCGTGTTTATGAAACACGGAATAAAATATGAATTTTCTTTATTTCTGACATGGGGCGATTTTGTCAACAATGGGTTCATAGAACTTATAAGGCTGTGGGTTTTAAGCGAGAATGATGTGACTCCTCCACTACCTGGAAATCAAACAATTGACGAGTATTGATTTGAAGTATTTTATTCAAGGAAAAATTGGGAATCTCTTTATGATGGGATCATGATCGTTCTAAATTAAAAATCCCTAAGTAAAAATATTAAGTTTTAATCAGATGCTTTCCAATGAATGAACACTCATTAAATCCTAGATCGATAAGAGGAAGGGCTGTTAGTGGCAGGGAACTCCTATCTATCATGGTGAAATGCGACGAATAAAAATGGTTATATTCGGACGTTGTATCATTGGGTCTAACTTAACTGAGTCATCATAATAAGGTGAATATAAACGGTTATATTCAACTATTATGAACTTAGAAGCATAGAGTTTGGTTAAAAATCTATTAGATAGATAAGATCAATTGTTGTTCACCAAATTATCCAGGAATTATATATGATATAATTGACAACTGTTGTCTACCTAAATAATCATGTTTTAAGGATACCAGTGGTTGACTTAGAACATGACGAAATATGGATCTTCGCTCACTAGAAAGATTTATGGGATATACTTTCTGAATTAATAGTTAGGGCTATTAATTTGATAAAAAAATAGTGAGAGATATATTATGAATATATCATAATCATATGAACATAAAATTTTAACTCAGAAAATCTAATGTTTATTTTGTGCTTTTATTATTGTAGATACTGAGTAATGGCAAACAACACAAACACACTATCCGTACGTTCAGTCCTTGAGAAGGACAAGCTAACAGGAGGAAACAACTTCCTAGACTTGCAGAGGAATTTGAGGATTGTCCTCAGGCAGGAGCGCAAGCTTCATATCATTGATATTCCTCCTCCAGGCCCCCTTCCTGAGGGTGCTACTGCTGATGAACGAGCAGCACGCACAAGGGATGAGAATGATGCAAATGATGTTGCATGTCTTATGTTGGAAACTATGAGTGCTGAGCTTCAAAGACAACATGTGCATATGGATGCATATACTATCAATGATCACTTGCAAAGCATGTTTACAAGCCAAACTCATCAAGAAAGGTTCAATACGAGTAAGTCACTTTTTAATTGCAAACAAGGGGCGAATGAACCGGTTGGCCCACATGTTCTGAAGATGATTGGTTACATTGAGTACCTTGAAACTTTGGGTTTCCCGATTGGTCCGGAAACTGGTATTGACCTAATCATGAATTCTTTGAACAACAAATTCACTCAGTTTGTTGTGAACTACAATATGAATGAATTTGACAAAACACCTACTGAATTGTTGCATATGTTGAGAACATATGAGACCAACATGAAGACAGCTGAACCTGCTCCAATACTGATGGTGGGAAATAAAGGTAAGGCCAAAGGGAAGGGCAAATGGAAGGGTAAGAAGAAGATTGGATATGATTCTATACCCAAGCCAAAGTCAGGTCCCAAACAGGCTTTAAAGCCTAAAGGTGGTGTGGCCATGGGTGAATGTCACTACTGTAAGAAAGATGGTCACTGGAAGAGAAACTTGTCCAATTTACTTGGAGGATCTGAAGAAAAAGAAAGCAGTTCAGATTTCTGGATCAGGTATTTATGTTATAGAAGTCAATTTGTCTATTTCTACATCTTGGGTATTTGATACTGGATGTGCTTCTCACATTTGTATAAATGTGCAGGGCCTGCAGAGAAGTAGAACTTTGGCTAAGGGAGAAGTGGACCTAAGAGTAGGCAATGGAGCAAAAGTTGCTGCTTTAGCTGTAGGGACTTATTATTTATCTATGCCCTCTGGGCTTGTTTTAGAACCAGAAGACTGTTTTTACGTGCCTGCGATTCGCAGAAACATTATTTCTGTTTCTTGTTTGGACAAGAAAGGTTTTTCATTTACAATAAAGAACAACAGTTGCTCTTTTTCTTTGAATGATTTAACCTATGGTGTTGCGCGTTTATTTAATGGTTTATATGTTCTTGATTTAGATAACCCTATCTGTAATATAGAAAATAAACAACTTAAAATGAATGACTCAAATCAAACATACCTCTGGCATTGTCGTCTAGGCCACATAAATGAGAAACGCATATCCAAATTACATAAGGATGGATACTTGGATAAGTTTGATTTTGAATCATACCAAGAATGCGAATCTTGTTTGCTTGGTAAGATGACTAAAGTCCCTTTCACTGGTAAGCGTCAAAGGGCCACTAAACGTCTGGAGCTAATACATAGTGATGTATATGGCCCAATGCGTGTAATGGCTAGAGGAGGCTACTACTACATCATAATATTTACTGATGATTTCAGTAGATATGGATATGTATATCTTATGAAGAACAAATCCGATTCTTTTGAAAAATTTAAAGAATACAAGGTTGAAGTAGAGAAGCAAATTGGCGGAGATGCAAGTATTAAGATCTTACGATCCGATCGTGGGGGTGAATACTTAAGCACCGAATTTAGAGAGTATTTGAAAGAGTGTGGTATTGTATCACAACTCACTCCGCCAGGAACACCTCAATGGAATGGAGTTTCATAGAGGAGAAATCGCACCTTATTGGACATGGTGCGATCGATGATGAGTCATGCAGATCTTCCAATTAGTTTCTGGGGTTACGCTCTAGAAACAGCGGCTTTCACACTTAACCGTGTTCCTACTAAGAAGGTTCAAAAGACTCCATATGAGATATGGAAAGAGAAATGGTCAGGCATGAACTTTATGAAAGTTTGGGGATGTAAGGCATTTCTGAAACGTCAAAAATCTGACAAGCTTGGACCTAAATCCGAAGAGTGCATTTTTGTAGGATACCCTAATGAAACAAAGGCGTATTATTTTTATAGTCCTTCTGAGCAGAAAGTGTTTATTGCTCGAGATGCTGTCTTCATGGAAAGAGATTTTGTTTCCAAAAGAAACAGTGGGAGAACTATAGATCTCGATGAAGATTGAGAACCGCAAAATAGCATTGAACCTGAAGTGGAGTAAGAGCAGAATAATGATAATGCTCAACAAACACAGGTTGTTCGTAGATCTGGTAGATTTCGCCATGAGCCAGAGAGATATGGATTTCTCATGACTCAGTGTGGTGATTTGATGCTCATAGATGAAGATGAGCCTCACACATACCAAGATGCTATGAACAGTCCAGACTCTAAGAGAAGGCTTGAAGCCATGAAATCGGAGATAGATTCCATATATGAAAACCAAGTATGGACTTTGGTTGATCCACCTGAAGGGGTAAAACCCATAGGGTGCAAATGGGTTTTTAAGAAGAAAAAGGGCATGGATGGAAATGTTCAGACCTATAAAGCTAGGCTGGTTGCAAAAGGTGTCAAACAAATTCATGGTATTGACTATGATGAAACTTTCTCACCAGTGGCTATGGTCAAGTCTATAAGGATTTTACTTGCCATTGCAGCATTCCATGATTATGAAATCTGGCAAATGGATGTCAAAACAGCCTTCCTTAATGGAAGCCTTGAAGAGGATGTGTACATGACACAACCTGAGGGTTTTGTCGATCCAAGGAATGCTGGCAAGGTATGTAAATTGCGTCGATCCATTTATGGATTGAAACAATCCTCTTGGAGATGGAATATCCGTTTTGATGAAATAGTCACAGAGTATGGCTTTGTTCAAAACGAAGATGAACCGTGTGTTTACAAGAAGGTTAGTGGGAGCTATGTGGCATTCATAGTACTATATGTTGATGATATACTGCTAATGGGGAATGACATACCTTCTCTAAAGGCTGTTAAGACTTGGTTAGGGAGCAATTTCTCCATTAAAGACTTAGGAGAGGCATCCTACATTCTAGGAATGAGGATCTGTAGAGAAAGATCTAGAAGGATGATCGGTCTAAGTCAGAGCACATACATTGATAAGGTTTTGCATCGTTTTGGAATGCAAAATGCAAAAAGGGGATATGTCCCCGTGTCTCAAGGGATAACGATCTCTAAGGACCAGTGTCCGAAATCATTGGATGAGAAGGACCACATGAATAAAGTTCCATATGCTTCAGCAATTGGATCTATCATGTATGCAATGGTATGAACTCGCCCAGATGTCTCGTATGCTTTGAGCATGACGAGCAGATACCAGTCTAATCCGGGTGAAGGTCACTGGACGGCAGTTAAAAATATTCTTAAGTACCTGAAAAGAACTAAAGATTCATTCTTGGTGTATGGAGGAGAAGAGAAACTCATTGTAAAAGGTTACACCGATGCAAGTTTCCAAACAGACATAGATGATACTGTATCACAGTCTGGTTTTGTGTTTTATCTAAACGGAGGTGCTGTAAGCTGGAAGAGTTCAAAGCAAGAAACAGTAGCTGATTCTACAATGGAGGCTGAGTACATTGCAGCTTGTGAAGCAGCTAACGAGGCCGTTTGGATTCAAAAGTTCATTTCTGATTTGGGAGTGGTTCCATCGATCGCAGATCCCATTGATCTATACTGCGATAATAATGGAGCCATTGCACAGGCTAAAGAACCTAGATCACACTCCCGGGCTAAACATATACTCAGGAGATTTCACCTTATTCGAGAGATTAATGAAAGGGGTGATATACACATATGTAAAGTGCACACAAATGATAACATTGCAGACCCACTGACCGAAGGCTTGTCGCAGCAGAAGCACGATGGTCACACTAGTTCCATGGGTATTAGATATATGGGTGATTGGCTCTAGTGCATGTTGGAGATTGTTAGTGTAGGTGCCCTAGAGGCAATACATTATTCTTTTATCTTTATGTCAGTTGATCATTCAATAAATGTATTTATTATGACCTTAATTACTGCTATATTTTGTTAGCATAATAAATGTCCTTAGAATCATGATACAAATTGTATAGTTTAAGTGCATGACTTGAACTTGAGATTATATAATATATCATATTCTTAAAGGTCCCTAGTCGAGTATTATTATATAGGACAATAATAATACATAGATAGACTAGTATGTTGTTTGACAAGAAAACCACATCTCATTGGTTATAAGTATGGGGATACTAAAGTCAATACATAGGTACATGTGAGAGTACATGGTACTGGACAGACCCACAGTGAGATTCTTCATGTTTAATAAAGTCAAAAGAAAGACTCACAGTGATAATGGTGTAACGATCCTTTGACTTGAAATCATTATATTTCGATACGAGGATTAATATACTTTGACTACATTAAAAGTTACTTTTGATCGGGTGATGATAAAAGTGGACATCGGGTATATCATGAGTCGTATGAGAAATATGAATGATAGATAAAGGATTTAACCCTCCTATAATTAGGAGAGATATTATTGGCCTCTTGATTGAGTGAGATTATAAAAGCATGGCCATGCTCAAATAATGATTTGTCTCGATAATCTACTCATGGATCAAGTAAACCCGGATTAAATGTTGAAGAGGATGACTAAATACATGCCTCGAGTTTAATGTATAATATGTATGGTGGAAGGGATTATTTTACACAAAAAACAATAATCACGAAAGGTTTTATCTAATCACGATTTAATTATTGTTTAATTGGGTAACAATGATGTATTACTAGATACCGCTCATTGTTTATAATTTTATTAGAGAATAAAATTATTGCCAATTAAATAATAGCCTATAGGGTCGCACAAATAGAGCACTTAATGGAATAGTTAATTTAAATTATGGATTTAAATTAATTGATGATTATTTGAATTTTATTATAATTATGTAAGACTTAATTGAGATAATATAAATTCGAATTAAAAGGAATGTTTTTGCCCATAATAATTAAGTATGACTTAGTTATTAATTAAATAATAGAAATTCGTTTTTATTATTTAATCCAATACCTACTAGGGTTGGGCTTTGCTATTATGGGCCTTTTTAATCAGTCATTATAAATAGATAATGAGAGGTTAAAGAGGCTTGTACGTTTTTTAAGAAAACCCTAGCAGCAAAGAGAGGCAGGGGCAATTCAGATCGTCAAGAAGGAGGCTAGTACATCCATTCCGTAGTCAAGTTCGTGAGACGTTCTTGAAGGTGCTCGTGTGGATACCATAGAGGTGTTTCTCCGAGAGGTAGACACAAAGCGTGATAGCTAGGATCTCCGTTGAGTTCGTGAAAGTTAATCTCTTGAAAGGTATGATTCGTTATCTCCATAATCTGCCCATAATTATACATGGATCCTGTTTTTGGGTTTTGAAATTTTTGTTTTATTTACGTCTATCTGCTGCGTTTTATGCCTTCGGAACCCAACACTCTTTACTTTACTCGTTATTTTCTTCTTTAATCTCTTTTTTTAAAAATTAAAAATCAAATATTTAATATCTTGATTCATGATTGAAGCCCTTACCAAATCAAAGATGCAATATTTTAATTGGAATTTGAAAATATGTAATTTAATATCTCCTCGTAATGTATATTAACTACTTACGAATTCCTTAGTTTGTACTAGTGTTGCATTTGTAACTTTGAATCTTGATGTTTATGACTGTATTTGTATTGGACCCTTAAAAATATGATTTAGTTTTTGTTATATGTGTTATTTATTGCTCTTATTCTATTTTTTTGTTTGTGATATACTATATATAATGGAAACACTTACAAATGTTATTTCACCCGTAGCAACAAATTCAGTGTCTATAAAAACTATAGATGCAACAAATTCTAGTGGCAATGTTATTGATGTTGTCGGGGTATCTGGAACAATGATCCCTGATAAAATAAATAAAGGAAGGTGTAATTTGTATGGCAGTGAATTTTACAAAGGTATTAATCTATTGAAACAACATATTGCTGGTATTAGAGAAAATATGGAATCTTGCAATGAAAATACACTTTTGGACTGATATATACAAGACAGCTTTAGATGTGACAAAAAGAAAAAAAGAGAATATAAAGAAGCATATTCAAGAATTCAGAGATGAAGTCATAGGACATGATGTAGAGATAATTGATGTGGAAGCTATTGCAAAAACCCATATTCACTCGGACCTTTGGATGAATCGGACCTTTGGATGAATATAGAAGACTAATAGGGCCTAAAGATTCGACTATTGCATTACATAAAGTGAAGAGACAACATAATATTAATGATGAAATGTTCAAGGAAAGAACCCGTGTACTTAGCTCGTTGGGTGTAGAAATCTGGTGTACCATTTAATACCACTAATAATTATGGATTTCCTAAATTTGCAGACGGTGTTTGTAGATTTGCCCCGCAATACATGTCACCTAGTAAATATCAGTTAAGGAAGGCCTTATGAAATAATATGAACATGAAGTGTGAATTATAAACTTCGCACTAGCTTTATATCATCTATTGAAAGTTCAAGTTAATTACACACATGAAGATATATATTTGAATATGTGGATAAGTCTATCAATGAAATTGGAGCAAAAACCACTAATCAAGAAGTTACACACAATGATACAAATAACATGTCTACTCCAAACTAATAAAGGCAGAAAAAAACCCTATCATATTTTGGATATCTTGTACAACTCATACTTTGAATATTATTCTCGAACGAGTATGTATTTATCACTATACTTTTAGACTATTACATGTTTTATGAGCAAATTTTGCTGCAACATTTTAAATTGTTTCAGCTTATGACATATATTAGTTTTTTATATTTTTTGCGTACACTATTAAGCAGTTTGTGGTACAATTTTTAAACAGTTTTGTACATGTTTTTGCTACAGTTTTTTAGATTTTTCAGCAGATTTTAAATGTATTTATACAATAGTTTTTTAGCAGATTTTAACTGTTTTCTGCTAATATTTTTAGCAGATTTTTACATGTTTATGCTGCAATTTTCTGTTATTTTAGGAGGGTTTAAATGTATTTATGCAGCAATTTTTCGGTAGATTTTAACCGCTTTCTCTTGTTGTTTTCAGCATATTTTTACATGTTGATGCTCTAAATATTTATTTTTAGCAGATATTATAGATATTACATGAACATATATTTTTTTCTCTTATTCTTCGGGTAGAACTCAAAATTTTAAGGAATAATTGAACGAACAAATGCACTCACCATTTTTATTTATGCAGATCACAAGACGTAAGCTTTAATGAGAAATTGTACCTTTACCGTATTTTTTTTAATTTTGTTAGTTGCTTGCTCGACTAATTACGGATATGAAATACCATATTTACAAATTATGGCACTGAGCATAGCATTTTTAACTTCAAGCTCATCAGGATGTCACTATAAGAAAAAGGTCCATAGACATTGCTTTTTGGCCGATGTCTATGCTATTTCCCAACCGATGTTGATGTCGGTGATGTCTATTCTAGACATCGGTGAATACCCGATGTCTATACTCGATTAAACATCAATTTTAGTTAAAAAAACAGATGTCTATGTGTTGATTATTTACATAAAATGCTATAAATAAATATTTTAATAACTAAATTACACCTAATTAAACATGTGAAACATATCATGAGCTATGTTTTTTGTCGCAAAACATCGATTTTAGTGAAAAACACTGATGTCTATGTGATGATTTTTTATCAAAAATGCTATAACAAAATTATTTAATAACTAAATTTCACCTATTAAAATATATTAAACATATATTGATCTATGTTTTTTGTCACAAAAACATCGATAATTTTGACAAAGGTGATGTAAAATGACATATTAAATATCTGTTTCTTTAATGAAAGGTGATGTCTAATTTAGCCTATAGACATCAGTGTTTTCTAGAATGAAATGATGTCTATGTATCATTTTGACTTGAACATGTTAGTCTTTAACATCAGTTGTTTTTCTGAAACTGATGTGCATTGTGTTTTTTAACATCAATTTTTTTGGTTAAAAGTGATGTTTATAATGTTACTTGATATCAGGTTTATCTTAAACAAAGTGATTTCTATGTTTCATTTAGACTTGAACCTGGATTTCTTTGACATCCGTTTTTTACCTTAAAGTGATGTACATTATCTTTTTTGACATCAGCTTTTCTTAATTGAAAGTGATGTGTAAGAAGTTTATAGACCAAATTGTGTAAAGTTTTACATCACTAATTATGTAATTGTTGTCTGAGAACGTCAACCAAAATAGTAAAACATATGGTCTGAAATCTAAAGTATTACATTCTCTAGAAACCAACTGAAGACATTCAGTCTAATAAAAATTGTAAGATAGTTTTCTCACTATCCTTTTTGAACACTCTTCAAAATATGAGACACAAATCCTCTCTACACAAGATAACAAGGGCCCATATAAGTTCCCATTATTTAGATATCTCAACAACTGCAGAGGACAAGATGAGCAAGCCGCTTTATCCCCAGCAAGCAAGTACGATCCCCCACTTACTGGACAGATGCCATGTGCACGATCAAATCAACCACACGGGTCCTGCATTAACCTCCCAAAAAGACATATGTAAAAGAATTTAACAGTCAACTTTGATCATAAGAGAAATAACTGAACCGCAAATCACAATTAGATGAGAATGATTGTTTTCATGTATCCCTATTCATTGTCATACCACGAAACAAGCTAGACAAAGTTATCATTTAGAGCAATTCCTACTTTGGCATCAAAGATGCTTGACCTGAAAAATTTAAGTTCGACCATAAATAAAGATGGATGATGTATTTTATATTCATTTCATAGTCAATCAAACAACTTTCTGAGAGCCTGCTTAAATACGAACTAGCTTAACATATTATGAAGTTACATGGTTCCAAACGTAACTTCTAGTAAGGCAGTTCAAAGAGCAATTGAGTAAACAACATCCCTGGTTTCACAATACAGCCCTGCTTAAAAGGTTTGGTCTCACAAATCAAATATGTAGTGCTGAGCCACAAAAATGAAATAAATGGAAGAAAAGACAACCCGCAAGCTCACTTGCTATCACCCACAAAGTCTTATTTTCCAAGTTGATTGAATTAAGTATATATACTGGTGAATCATACCACATGTCCCATAGTTCTTAGAGAGAAATTCAGCCACTGTTGATTTGTGCCTAGTACAAAGCTCCTAAAATAATCATCAGACATTAATAACATGTAAAGCAAAGACCAGCGCAATAATACAGGCCAAAATGAAGAGTATCAGAATCGCGTTTGCCCAATTGAACCAAAAACTTAACATTTATATACACTTCAACCAGAGAGTAGATGACAGAACTTGCATGATGGTAAGTCTGTAGATAAGCATATCAATGCCAATAACATAGAGCATCAGTACCGCATATGTGGAGCGACTGGTCAAAGCAATAAAATAATAACACAAGTTAAAACATAAATAGAGAAATGGCACCACCAAGCATACAAGGCAAGATACAAGTCTTTTCTAGCTGCATTGACCAAGGATATTTTGTGTATATCTCGAAGGTGTGATAACTCAGTTGAAGTAAGTAAAATAAAATTCAATGCCTGAAATACAAATTAAAAATGCCAAACTGTGTCACTAAGACATTAACCCAGAAACCTTCTAATGTACACCATTACATTTGTTTATATTTGATTAGAGGGGAGGTAACTTCACACGAAATATTATCAAAGTACTGTGGTGTTTGGTTTGCCTGATTGTTACCATAACTTTAATTTTTTTAAAACCATGTACACCAGAGCTAATGAAACTGGAGCACTGGACTAAAAAGTTATAACATAGAAATGTATATATTACACCGAATAACTATAACAATTTATAGATTTTTTATTTTGTAACTTGAACCATTATAGATGCAAAATCCAGGTCAGATTCACCCTCGAGTATTGTGGACAGTTCACGGTAAACTCTTTCAACATCCAGAAGTACACAAAGTCGGCGTATTATCAAAGCACCGCGTCTAGAAATAAAATAAAAAAATCACTCATCCAAAAATAGTGGAACTTACACAAATGATATCAGCTACTTGCGTACTAACTAGGATAAACTATTCCCAAATACAAAACACTTTCCCCACAGAAAATACTCATGTCAATACATAAAAACAAACCTGAAAAAAACTGACATGTACGTCTAACAACAATATTATGAGCATTATATCATTTAACCCATACCTTGAACCGAAGACTGCAACTGGTTTCTCACAAAATAAAAGGGTCTTCTCATCCTTAACTTTGAGTTCATAATGCTTCCAGGAACTATGGACACTGTCATACTTGAACTTATATGTCTACAATAAACAATAATCAGTTTCACTTTCGCAAAAGCAAACAAGGAAGATCAATCTTAGCTGTTAACTTGCAAAACTAACACCAACTTGTACGCATACACGGTCAATTTCAAATTGACTGAGATTTGACCCAAACACAATCATTAAAATTAATGTCCATTATAATCATTCAATCATGCATTCAAGTTCCGATCCAGCCTTATAAAAACGATAACCGTCTATAAGTAACTTGCAAGTTAAAGACAATTTCAATAGTTAGAGTAAACTTGTGTTCAAAGACTTTCAAGTGACAAAGCAATTTATTAGTTTCTACTAAAGTTCCATTATGCAGTTTTCCAAGTAAAAATGAAAATCATCCATTATAGAACATATAGAAACTTACAATAACTCTATAGTAACACTGTTATGAGCCTCTCGTACCCGGGTAGAGCGCGCATACACACAACTTAATTTCGATAACTTGTATATAAAATAAAGGAGATAAATCTATAACAAGCACCATGCACCAAATCAAAACATTTAAACCTAATTATATCCTTAATAAAATAATAGATCAGCATTTATAATGAGAAAAATTAGATAAACAACACTAAATAAAATCACAAATCACAACTAAAGCCAAAAAATGAGGATTAAAGTTAAAAAATACTATGTAATCAGTAGAGATGAAAGGATCGTTAACTTTACACAATTTACAAGAATAAAAAAAACAAACAAAAATATAAATGAACAACCAAAAACACCCAAATTACCTAAAGCTTTAAATCTTTTTCTCAGATTAGGTCATGTATACAACAAGAAGAAAAGTATTAGCAACAAGTTTAGACACTAAATTAATAAAAAAATAAAGGTTTCGAATTACAAAAAAACCATAATTTACAAAATTAGGGTTTTGAATTCAAAAATCTCAACTTTTAAAACTGGTCTTCATGCAGAGAAGACTAGATACAACACTTACCGAAGTAGAGAGGTTAACTGAAAGACGCTTAACGGAGAGATTGAGAGTGGAGAGAGGTTCAGAGAGAGAGAGAGAGAGCTTCAAGTTTTTAGAGAGAGAGGTTCGAGAGATTGTGATGGTGCGATGATGGCTGGAGTTCAAAGAGATTGTGAGGGGAGAGAGGTTCGATGGAGAGAGAGAGGTTCGAGAGAGGGAGGTTTGATTTTGTGTCTGAAGATTGATTTGGGGGAACCAAAATTTGGTTAAGGGGGGAGAATTTTGGGATTAAGGGGGAATTTAGAATTAAAACTGAATGAAAATTTGACTAAGGGGGGAAAGAAAAGGTGGGCGCGAAATTATTTTTTTTGGTGAATTTTAGACATCGGTTTAATTATAACCGATGTCTACAGAGAACAAAGACATCACAAAAACACGGGGTGATGTTAACACTTATTTTAACATCAGTGCCAAAGTTAACCGATGTATAATATGTGATGTGTATTGACATTATTCTTGTAGTGTGTGAAAGAAATTGGAGACCTTTTTGAGGGGGTAAGTAATCATTTATATAAGTTTACTTGTACAATAATCATTATTGATTATTAATTTATAATATTTTTTACTCTTGTCATATTACACTTGATCTTTTTTGTAGGGCTATATAAAAAAAAGGAATAGATTGGATGCTGAGAGATTGAATAATATGGCCTACCTACAATTTCATACAAAACTTGCAAATAAGAAATCAAGTAAACCTCAAGGATGGATTTTGAAAGGCGAGGATGATGAAGAGCTATGATGATTTAACAATAACATTAGAAGAAGATAGTACAGTGCCACGGGTAGTAAAAGGACATTAGATAATTGCATAAAGAAGATTTTGAGTCTAAAGGTGAAGATGATGATGATATTTTCATTCAAGAAGAGAATATTAATTTGATGAATGGTAAATTGGAAGTATGGAAGCACCAGTGGTCACTGGTCAACATTTTCTTCTTTTTTTGTAATGTATGATCACTGGTCAGTGAATAGTGATTACAGATTAGAAAAATATGACCAAATGTTAGAACTTATTTTTGATTAAACTATAGAAAATTATCAAGCAAATGATTTATTTAACTCTAATATGGCTAGTAATATAACAAAAATGATATTTTTTTTAATTAAATTTCAACTTTTAGCACATTTATAATAAAATTTAAAGGAAATATATTTAATAAATAATAAATAATTTAAAAAATCATAGACAGTAAACTTATAACAATATAATTTTGGATAAAAGATGAAGAAAAGGAATTTTATCGGCTTCTTCTTGAAATAAATAATGGAATAGGATATTCAAGGAATATTATTCGATAGATAATGATTAACAAAAATTAGGTTTCAAATTACATTGCTATGTCTTACTGTTACTTGAAATTATCAGCAATTAAAGTGGCAATGTTGCAATAATTGGTTACAGACATGGTAACTTATACGAAACCACGGTTTCCACAAATAGTGATGGGTCTGTAATTTGTTTGTTATGTAGGGAAACTGTGGAAGACAACTGAGATTGGAATAGAAGACATTCTCAACTGAACTTCAACAATATTAATGAACTTGTGAAGAAAGATCTTGTAAGAGGATTACCCAATCAAGTTTTATTCCTGATGGATTGTGTGATTCATGCAAGAAGACCAAGCTAAGGAAATCATCAGGTAAGAGTAAGACTAATTTCTCAATTCTTGAACCATTTTACTTATTATATATTGATTTTTCTAGTCTAGTTAATGTAATTTATATAGCCAAGAAGAGGTATGCACTTGTCATTGTTGATGAGTACACCAGATACACATAGGTTTTTTTTCTACATACAAAGGATAAGACACAATCCATTCTTCTTGGTCATATGAAGCAACTAGAAAAAGTATCAACACATATTATGAAAATAATTTGAAGTGATAATGGAACTGAACTCAAGAACAAAACTATGGAAGAATTCTGTAAACAAAAGGAAATCAAAAAAAAATTCTTCCCCTTCAACTCCACAACAAAATGGAGTTATAGAAATGAAGAACATAACTCTTATAAAAGCCGCAAGGACCATGCTTGAGGAAGCAAAATTACCAACCTACGTTTGGGCTAAGGCTATGCAAATTGCATGTTTTACACAGAATGTTACTATGATAAAAAAGAAGGGACATACACCATTTGAGATGGTAATGGGAAAGAAGCAAAATTATAAGTACTTTCATACTATTGGTTGGAAATGCTTTGTTCTCAAAACTCATCCTGAACAACTTACAAAGTTTGACCTAAAAGATGATGAATGCATTTTTGTTGGATATCCACTGTCAATAAAAGTCTTCAGAGTTTATAATCTGAGAACAACAGTAGTCATAGAATCAATTCATGTATCTTTTGATGACAAGAAGATCATAGGTCTAAAAGGTGTAGATGATCATGAACAACTGAGATTTGAAAATAAAGTACCATATGCTGAATAGTTAAATCCTGATATAATCTCAAACATTAATACACATTAATACTGAAAATCATGATATCACTCTAAACTCCGATGAACCACTTGTACCAGTGGTAACTCCACAAATACTGAATCACATGTTGAGGAGGATCAACATGACCAACATCAGGAGTCAAGTTCAAGTGATACAGGCGAAGACACATCATGAGACACTTCATCGGACTCTAATTTCTCAAATACTGATGAGACAAATCCTGATAATTTCGAAAACACTGATTTAGGAGGAGTTTTAGGAATAATAATGATACACACCACGATGGTAATAGAGACTTCATGGATCATGGGGGATGATCTTCTTTAAGAAGCCAACTTTCTTCTGCAAGAAAATTGACTAAGTCACACACTCATGACTTAATCATTGGAAATCCTGATAGTGGTGTGAAGACAAGGAAAGCAACATAAAATGAATGTCTATATCATTCTTTTCTATCTCAAAGTGAACCAAAAAAGTGGATGAAGCTCTTCTAGATGCTGATTGGGTCCTAACAATGCAAGATGATCTCAATGAATTTGAAAGGAACAAAGTCTGGACTCTAGTGCCAAGGCCAAATAACATATAAGTGGTTAATACTAAATGGGTATTCGGAAACAAAAGTAATAGTGAGTGTATTATTACAAGATATAAAGCAAGGCTATTTACAAAGGGGTACTCTCAACAAGAAGGAATTGACTATGATGAGACTTTTGCTCCTGGTGCAAGACTAGAGCCCATAAGAATCTTTTTGGCCTATGCTGCTCACATGAAGTTTAAAGTGTTCCAAATAGATGTAAAAAGTGCATTTCTCAATGGTGAACTTGACTAAAAAGTTTATGTTGAACAACATTCAGGATTAATTAGTCTAAAATATCCAAATCATGTCTACAGATTGGATTAAGCACTCTATGGACTAAAGCAAGCTACAAGGGCCTAGTATAAAACACTTGCACAGTTTTTACGGGACAGTGGTGAGGACTTGTTATTAGTTCAGATATATATTGATGAAATCATATTTGGCTCTACTAATGATAAATTATCTGAGAGGTTTGCTAAGCTGATGCAGTCTAGATATTAGATGAGTATGATGGGAGAATTGAGTTATTTTTTGGGGTTAGAAGTCAAGAAGAGTGAAGAAGGGATCTTCATAGTCAATCTAAATATATGAAAAATTTGCCGAAAAGGTTTGGAATGCAAGACAGCTTAACTACTACAACTCTCATGGCCACTACAATCAAGTTAGATTTGAATACTAGTTCATCAGTTGATATAATTAACTATAGAGCTAAGTTTGGCTCACTCATATTTTTCATTATAAATAGGCCTGATATCATGTATGCTACTTGTCTGTGTGGGAAGTTCCAAGCTGATCCAATAAAACTACATCTGATAGCTGTAAAAAGAATTTCTAAATATCACATAGGAACCATGAATCTTGGTTTGTGGTATCCTAGTGATTCAGACTTTAAGCTAATAAGATATTCAGATGCTGATTTTACAGGATACAAAATAGTCAGTGTTAGGTCCACTAGGTACATACTGGGGGAGAGGTGAATATATGTTCTTCATTTTAAAACTAAAATGTAGCGGAAAATGAAACTTTAAAATGAAATAAAAAACACAAGAGATTTCACGGAATAATTCTTATATAAAGAAATTAAACCACAAAGGTTTTCTTAGACTTTGGATAATTCTTATATAAAGAAATTAAACCACAAAGGTTTTCTTAGACTTTGGAATATATATTCAATGTTACAAAAAGAAAGATCCAAAACAAATTTGTAAGCTATCAAAATAATGGCATCTTTCTATCACTCTAAAAACCTACAGCTCTTATCAAATGATAATCAAAAAAATCAAAAAAACTATAAATGATGAGTGTATCTAAATGTGTAAGACCTTAATGGTGAATAATCAATTGGGTATGAGCTCTCCTTGTCAAATCAATATTTTTGTGTGCTGAGAATAGTTTGCAAGAGCTTCACACTATTCACCTATCGAGAGATACAATTCTAACCTGCATCTTTTTAATTATATAGGCTGGTAGTTAGAGTACTAGCTTGGAGTGGAAGAAAGCATACACAGATTAATTATATCCAAGTATTCAAAATAACAGCAACTTCCATTTTTGTCCAACATGTGCTTTGTACTATTCCCTTGAGCAAGTGGTGCCTAAGAAGGATAACTACCACTTAGTTTCTTGCTCAAATATTCAAGTGGCGCCTCATAGGTGTTGTACAAGACTTGGTGGCACCTAAATTAGTCCAATGCCTTTGATACATGTGATGCCAATAGGTAAGTAGGAGAGGGTGGTGGCTCATAAAGGGTACAATATAGAGTTTTAACTTAGTTTCTGAGTGGACAAGCTGTAGGTGGCACCTACAAGGGTACCATAGGAAGGAATGGCGCCTAGAGGGTGCATAGGGACTCCTTTATTTAGTTTCTGGAGCTGGTGGGGCCTCTAAGGGGCCAATGAAGAAGGTAGTGACGCCTAGAGTGAACAAGGTGCACTTCTGACTTAGTTTTTTATCTCAATTGTTCCATATGCCTCATACTAGGTCAATAAAACTTTTAGTACTTAGTTTTTGAGCCATACGATGAGGTAGTGGCTCCTACTAGGTAAAAGAGTAGCTTTGGTGACTCCTACTATAAGGTAGTAATCACTTTCACTTAGTTTTTATAGAGCACTTTAACCCTTTAACTTTTCTATCTTCACTGCTTCTCTCCGAGCCTTCATATAAAGCATATATCCTTCATATTTAGATAAAAATCCTCACTTAAAGTTCTTTTAATGATAGTACTTGGTTTCCCATCACGTATCACTAACGCCTAGTGTAATGGTCTGGTTCACAGATGAATAGTTCCGCTCTAATGCCTTCGTACTATAGTCTTTTCAAAATATTATTAAGTCTTCTACCATCTATAACCAACTTTACTAAGATTCCTTGATGTCTTCACACTAATCCTAAGAACTGCTTCGAATATCTTCAATCTTATTCCTCTGTTGCTTCAACATATTAATGAACTACACCCAGACTTCTGTTGACGACTTTTTCACTATAATTCTAAGAACCATATGTGTCGATACCTAATATTCAATATTTACTGATCTCGTGGAACATAGATTATTTGCAAGTCCTTTGTTCTATGATGAGTTATCCAAACCAACATTGTTGAGTTATGCATATAACTTTAATCTTGCTCAACAATCTCCCCCAATTTGACTGTTACACCTAACACTCAAATAACAACGGAGAAGTAACAATTTGGAGGATAACTCAACTAACTCAAAAAATAGATCTTCACTAAGCTTCCAACATTTAGTTCTGGACTTGTAAATAATATTATCTTATATGTTATGCATTTTCTATAAACCTTCGGCTTTAGCAGAGAACTGATTTTTCTCTCCCTTATATAAAGTTGTAGATAGATATGTCTTCCAAATATTGTCTTCAATCTTCAGATCTTCCCATAGAGCATATATAAAATATTTTGGAACTCAGAACCAATAATCTCCCCCCTAATATGAAGAACCTCTCCCTTAGTGCAATAAAGGTGAAAACTCTCCTTCTTAAAATATGGAATACTATTTTTCTGTATAATCTCTATAATTTCTCTATAATCTCTCCCCTTAGTTGAGTAAGTTTTTAAAATGTATCAGAACAGGGAATAGGACTGCACAACCAAGTGAAAAAATTATAAAGTATAACCCTTTTCCTCACCTTGAAACTGCATATTTTCTGTTTAGTGATCTTACAATATATTTCACTCCACTCTCACACTCAAGTGTTTTTAACTCAGTCTCACTGTGTGTCACTCACTTAGAGCTCCAAACATCTAAGGGGGTGTTTAGTTGATGGTTATTGTGCCCGTTTAACGGGAATCAGAACCTTAAACCCAAGTGATAGTATTTGGATTACCAATTTAGTGGTGGGGAATGGGAACTCCATTCCCTCTTGGTGGGTAAATCAAACCCACCATACCCCTTGGGTTTCCATTTCATTCACATTCCCATTAATCCTCATTCCCATACCCTCAATTCCCATTCCCGATTCACATTCCTATCGTGCATCCAAACGCCTCCTAAGTGTACCTGTAAGAAAATCCTTTTTACGAGAAAAGTTGCCTTTCACCTTCAAGGATGGAAACTCTCAGTCAAGAGATTCAATAATGTTCCTTCTGAGAGCAGAAATTAGAAATATTTTAAGTGGTAGAATTCCTAATATCCCTCAATATCTGAGTCTTTATTTACAAGTTATAATTTTTACTAAAGTTAAAATCGTTGCCATATTTGAATTCTGGGAATATAATCAATGATCAATGATATGCCATTAGGGATCAAAGATATTTTCTAAAGTATGTGAAGACTTATCAGATTCGATGAACCACTAAGGTATAGAATCATAACTAATCCAAAGATCAAAGTATAAGACTTTGAGGGCCAGGATCCAAGGATTAATATCCAGTTATTGTTAGTGACCTTGATATGGGTTAACAATAATTGCTTCGTCAAAAACTTCCTAGTGTGTGAATCTTATATGTACATAGGAAATATTTAGATCAAAGGGTAGTGACTCTCATTCAGATGTCCTGGCTAATAGACGAATTTTAATAGATAACATTCTGTTGGTTGAATGCACCTAGTAACAGTTTATGTGCCTTTTCAAATCTATATCCTTTTGAGAGAATACAGATGGGGTTATAGATGTCTCAAGGTTTAGATACTCCACTACTTTGTGAGAGACAGAACTGTAGGGTTGACCACTCCTTCCTTATGTGGTGCTTCTTGGCACTATCTCCCTCATTCTCAACACAACTCCAAAATCAAATGGTTAATTTCTCTGACCACCAAGTTGATATCTCAAAAAAAATTATATGTATTAGAATAAAATATGGTGAATATATCAGAGGAAAGTAAAGGATGCTGTTTGGGAAGTGTTTGGTTCAATGACTTGGGTCAGAACCTATAGGGTTTGATAGGCTCGTAGTCAGTTCCTAAAACCACTGAGGGTTGAAGATCACAAATTTCCAAAGTACAATATCAGAGAATTTAGAGATCAACATCAGAGTGATTCATGAGCTTATCATCGTAAGATAAAAGAAGTTTACCTTTACTTACCTCTATAAGTATTCATGATGGATGTCTCAGATGATTATGCCTTCTCTTCCCTTTAACATTTCTGTCCATTCAGATCTCATTAGATTAGAACATTTCATCTTGTTATAAGTCTGATACATAGAGAGGGTAATAACTATTCTAAACTAGCATGATGGAAATAAGGCAATCTGAGTTAAAATCACATGATTAAATATATATGACAAGTGCACCAATATTGATTAGTCACATCAAGACTGAACCAATTATGTAACACTCCTGAAATAAAAATATTACAACTATTACTCGAGGGTAGGGGTTCGCTTATGAAACTCAGTTACTTTAAACTATCATTTGTCCTAAACCGTAAGTCAGATTAAAGTGATCCATATATAAAAAAGAAGCTTAAAACATAGCCTATATAAATATGGAAGTGGTGAGTGTATGGAAGTGGTGAGTTCATAGAAGTAGGTTCTTAAGTCCAAAAGTTATGCACAAAAACAGTTTCAAGAAAATCAGGCAATACGACGGCTATATGTTAACGATTCCCAACCAAGGGGGATAGATTATAGAAGATTAAGAGATTTTATAGAAAAGTAGTTTTTCTTATACTTTGGAGGAGAGTTTTCACCTTTATTGTACTAAAGAGGAGGTTCTTCATCTTAGGGGAGAGATAATTGCTTCTGAGTTCTAAATTTTTTTTCTATATGCTCTATGAGAAGATGTGAAGATTAAAGACAGAATTTGGAACGTGTCTATCTGCAACATTATTTAAGGGAGAGAAGAACCAGTTCTCTGCTGAAGCTGAATGTTTAGAGAAGATGCAGAAGGTATAAGATAGAATTATTTACAAGTCCAGAGTTGAATCTTAAAAGCTTAGTGAAGATTTATTTTTGAAGTTAGTTGAGTTATCCTCCAAATTGTTGCTTCTCCATTCTTACTCGGTCAAATGTAATTTTACTATGATCAAAGTACATTAACTCTCATATAGAAATATAATGATTTCAAGTCTAAGGACCATTATATCGTTATTATTGTGAGAATTACTTATGGCACAACAGACATATAGAATCTCATATTGGCTTTATCTAACATCATGTACGTTTAGATCCGCTTGTGTTTTTGACTTTAGTATTACTATACATATGATGAATGAGATGTCATCATCAGTCAACAAACACACTAGTTTTAATGTACTTATGCGGCAGTTTTTTCCGGTATGTTTAACAGTTTTCTTCTGCTATTTTTAACAGATTTTTACATGCTCAGACTACATTTTTATATTTTTTCAGTAGGTTTTATATGTATTTATGCAACAGTTTTTCAGTAGTTTTTAACAGCATTATGCTGTTATTTTTTCTGCATATTTTTTAATGTTCATGCTGCAAAATTTTTGTTTTTAGCAGATTTTACAAGTGTTTCTGCAGTTTTTAAATGCGTCCATGCTGCAGTTTTTCAAGTTGTATGAGCATATAATTTTTTCTCTTTTTCTTCGGGTAAAATTCCAAAATTTGAAGGAATATTTGAAGGAACAAAGACCCTCACCATTTTTATTAATGCACATCACAAGACCTAAACTTTAATGAGAAAATTTATCAAAAAAGAGATATGGTAAGGCCTAGCGTCACAAGATTTGTTAGTTCATTTCTTTCAATAAGGAGCATGAGATTTGTTAGTTCATTTCTTTCAATACAGAGCATGTGAGAGGCTTGATAGCCACACAAGTTAGAACAAATATGATCATGGATAACTTAATAGGACACTGACCATATTTGAAAATTTGTAGTTTAGTGATTTTGAATTTTGTGGTCTGACCAAATTAATGTACTATCATCCATAGCTAGAAAATCTAGATTGATAAATCTTGTTAAAAGGATAAGGGAAAATTAAAGTTTTTTTTTGTTAAGAAGAGCTAATTAAGGTTATATCATCATTCTATAGCCAACTTATAAAAAATATTATGACATTTTTTTAGTACATTCAATTTTATTTAAGACAATACAACAAGTCAGCCCATCTATTATGTTAGTGCAACGGATTCAAATTAATTGTGTCCTATGTACATATGACTTATGAGTATTTAAGGGAATTGAAGAGAGATCTCTGTGTACACTTTAATAATTATATGATGAAGTGTTTGGGAATTTTCCATAATGGACTCGTGTTTTATGTAATTTTGTTATCATTTATAGACATGAACCTATGAAATTATTTTCTTTTATTTATTTTCAAATCTGACCTAAGAATTAGATTGAGTTGTAAGGTATTTATTTTATCAAGAATAAAAGCTAGCGAATATATGAAGTTATACTATTGGTATCATTTGCACTTCTATTAAAAATATAGACAAAGTGACCTCGCCGAATTTATAATAATGGTAGCATTTGCATTTCTATTGATAATATATGGTGTTCTTATATATGTTAACTGAAGTGCAATAAAATATATAAAAAATAGTGTTGTAAAAATTATCAACTCGGCCAAGTGACTCATTTTGGACCTCTCGACCAACCTAAGTTTCGAGTACTCGGGTAGAAAATTGATTATACTAAAACTAGGTCAAAACTCGGTTCGACTCCGAGTTAGTGAAGTCAAGACTCTTAGTTTGGTTGAACGCTTGAAATGTTAATCAGTGCTTCTTCTATAATCTAAACACTCTTTACTTTACTCGTTATTTTCTTCTTTAATCTCTTTTTTTAGAAATTAAAAATCAAATATTTAATATCTTGATTCATGATTGAAGCCCTCACCAAATCAAAGATTCAAGATTTTAATTGGAATTTGAAAATATATAATTCAATATCTCCTCGTAATGTATATTAACTACTTATGAATTCCTTAGTTGGTACTAGTGTTGTATTTGTAACTTTGAATCTTGATGTTTATGACTGTATTTGTATTGGACCCTTTAAAATGTGATTTAGGTTTTTGTTATATGTGTTATTTGTTGCTCTTATTCTATTTTTTTTGTTTGTGATATACTATATATAATGGAAACACTTACAAATGTTAGTTCACCTGTCGCAACAAATTCAGAGTCTATAAAAACTATAGATGCAACAAATTCTAGTGGCAAGGTTATTGATGTTGTCGGGAAATCTGGAACAATGGTCCCTGATAAAATAAATAAAGGAAGGTGTAATTTGTGTGGCAGTGAATTTTACAAAGGTATTAATCTATTGAAACAACATATTGTTGGTATTAGAGAAAATATGAAATCTTGCAATGAAAATACACTTTTGGACTGATATATACAAGACAGCTTTAGATGGGACCAAAAGGAAAAAAGAGAATATAAAGAAGCATATTCAAGAATTCAGAGATGAAGTCATAGGATATGATGTAGAGATAATTGATGTGGAAGCTATTGCAAAAAGCCACATTTACTCGGACCTTTGGATGAATCGGAACTTTGGATGAATATACAAGACTAATAGGGTCTAAAGATTCGACTATTGCATTGCATAAAGGGAAGAGATGACATAATATTAATGATGCAATGTTCAAGGAAAGAACGGGTGTACTTAGCTCGTTGGGTGTAGAAATCTGGTGTACCATTTAGTACAACTAATAAATATGGATTTCATAAATTTGTAGCGGGTGTTTGTAGATTTGGCCCGCGATACATGTCACCTAGTAAATATCAGTTAAGGAAGGCCTTATAAAATAATATGAACATGAACTATGAATTGTAAACTTCGTACTAGCTTTATATCATCTATTGAAAGTTCAAGTTAATTACACACATGAAGATATATATTTGAATATGTGGATAAGTCTATCAATGAAATTGGAGCAAAAAACACTATTCAAGTAGTTACGCACAACCATACAAATAACATGTCTACTGCCAAACTATTAAAGGCAAAAAAAAACCCTATCATATTTTGGATATCTAGTACAACTCATACTTTGAATCTTGTTCTCGAACGAATATGTATTTATCACTATACTTTTAGACTATTAGATGTTTTATTAGCAAATTTTACTGCAATATTTTAAATTGTTTCAGCTTATGACATATATTAGTTTTTTACATTTTTTGCGTACACTATTAAGCAGATTTAATGCAGTTTCTGCTACAATTTATTAAACAGTTTTGTACATGTTTTTGCTGCAGTTTTTTAGATTTTTCAGCAGATTTTAAATGTATTTATACAATAGTTTTTAGCAGATTTTAATTGTTTTCTGCTACTATTTTTAGCAGATTTTTACATGTTTATACTGCAATTTTCTGTTATTTAGCAGGGTTTAAATGTATTTATGCAGCAATTTTTTGGTAGATTTTAACAGCTTTCTCTTGCTGTTTCCCCATATTTTTACATGTTACATGAACAGATATTTTTTTCTCTTATTCTTCGGGTAGAACTCAAAATTTTATGGAATAATTGAAGGAACAAATGCACTCACCATTTTTATTTATGCAGATCACAAGACGTAAGCTATAATGAGAAAATGTACCTTTACCGTATTTTTTTGAAATTTTGTTAGTTGCTTGCTGGACTAATTACCGATATGAAATACCAATTTACAAATGATGGCAATGAGCATAGCATTTTTAACTTCAAGCTCATCACGATGTCACTACAAGAAAAAAGTCCATAGACATCGCTTTTTGGCCGATGTCTATGCTGTTTTGCAACCGATATTGATGTTGGTGATGTCTATTCTAGACATCGGTGAATACCCGATGTCTATACTCGATTAGACATCGATTTTAGTTAAAAACAGATGTCTATATGTTGATTATTTACATAAAATTCTATAAATAAACTATTTGATAACTAAATTACACCTAATTTAACATGTTAAACATATCATCGATTTTAGTGAAAAACACTAATGTCTATGTGATGATTTTTTACCAAAAATGCGAAAACAAAATTATTTAATAACTAAATTTCACCTATTAAAATATATTAAACATATATTTAGCTATGTTTTTTGTCACAAAAACATGGATAATTTTGACAGAGGTGATGTAAAATGACATATTAAACATCTGTTTCTTTAATGAAAGGTGATTTCTAATTTAACCTATAGACATCAGTGTTTTCTAGAATGAAGTGATGTCTATGTATCATTTAGACTTGAACATGTTAGTCTTTAACATCAGTTGTTTATCTGAAACTGATGTACATTGTGTTTTTTGACTTCAATTTTGTTTGGTTAAAAGTGATGTTTATAATGTTACTTTACACCAGGTTTATCTTAAATAAAGTGATTTCTATGTTTCATTTAGACATGAACCTGGATTTCTTTGACATCAGTTTTTTACCTTAAAGTGATGTACATTATCTTTTTTGACATCAGCTTTTCTTAATTGAAAGTGATGTGTAAGAAGTTTATAGACCAAATTGTGTAAAATTTTACAACACTAATTGTGTAATTGTTGTCTGAGAACGTCAACCATAATAGTAAAACATATGATCTGAAATCTAAATTATTACATTCTCTAGAAACCAATTGAAGACATTCAGTCTTATGAAAATTGTAAAATAGTTTTCTCACTATCCTGTTTTGAACACTCTTCAAAATATGAGACACAAATCCTCTCTATACAAGACAGCAAGGGCCCATATAAGTTCCCATTATTTAGATATCTCAACAACTGCAGAGGACAACATGAGCAAGACGCTTTATCTTAAGCAAGCAAAAACGATCCCCCACTTACTGGACAAATGCCATGTGCATGATCAAATCAACCACACGGGTGCTGCATTAACCACCCAGAAAGACAGATGTAAAAGAATTTAACAGTCAACTTTGCTCATAAGAGAAACAACTGAATCGCAAATCACAATTATATGAGAATGATTATTTTCCTGTATCCCCATTCATTGTCATACCACGAAACAAGCATGACAAAGTTATCATTTAGAGCAATTCCTGCTTTGGCATCAAAGATGCTTGACCTGAAAAATTTAAGTTCGACCACAAATAAAGATGGATGCTGTATTTTATATTCATTTCATAGTGAATTAAACAACTTGTTGAGAGTCTGCTTAAATACGAATTAACTTAACATATTATGAAGTTACATGGTTCCAAAGGTAACTTGTAGTAAGGCAGTTCAAAGAGCAATTGAGTAAACAACTTCCCTGGTTTCATAATACAACCCATGCTTAAAAGGTTTGGTCTCACAAATCAAATATGTAGTGCTGAGCCATAAAAATGAAATAAATGAAAGAAAAGACAACCCGCAAGCTCACTTGCTATCACCCACAAAGTCTCATTTTCCATGTTGATTGAATTAAGTATATATAGTGGTGAATCATACCACATGTCCCATAGTTCATAGAGAGAAATTCAGCCGTTGTGCATTTCTTCCTAGTACAAAGCTCCTGAAATAATCATCAGACATTAATAATATGTAAAGCAAAGACCAGCGCAATAATACAGGCCAAAACGAAGAGTATCAGTACCGTGTTTGTCCAATTGAACCAAAAACTTAACATTTATATACTCTTCAACCAGAGACTGGATGACAGAACTTGTATGATGATAAATCTGTAGATAAGCATTCCAATGCCAATAACATAGAGCATCGGTACCGCGTATGTGGAGTGATTGGTCAAAGCAATAAAATAATAACACAAGTTAAAACATAAATAAAAAAATGACACCACCAAGCATACAAGGCAAGATACAAGTCTTTTCTAGCTGCATTGACCAAGGATATTTTGAGTATATCTCGAAGGTTTGATAACTCAGTTGAATTAAGTAAAATAAAATTCAAAGCCTGCAATACAAATAAAAAATGCCAAACCGTGTCACTAAGACATTAACCCCAAAACCTTCTAATGTACACCATTACATTTATTTATATTTGGGTAGAGGGGAGGTAACTTCACACGGAATATTATCAAAGTACGGTGGTGTTTGGTTTGCCTGATTGTTACCATAACTTTATTTTTTTAAACCATATACACCATAGCTAATGAAACTGGAGCACTGGACTAAAACGTTATAACATAGAAATGTATATATTACACCGAATAACTATGAAAATTTATAGATTTTTCATTTTGCAACTTGAACCATTATAAATGCAAAATCCAGGTCAGATTCACCCTCGAGTATTGTGGACAGTTCACGGTAAACTCTTTCAGCATCCAGAAGTACACAAAGTCGGCGTATTATCAAAGCACCGCGCCTAGAAATAAAAAAATCACTGATCCAAAAATAGTGGAACTTACACAAAGGATATCAGCTACTTGCGTACTAACTAGGATAAACTATTCCCCAATACAAAACACTTTCCCCACAGAAAATACTCATGTCAATACATAAAAATATACCTGATAAGAACTGACATGTACGGCTAATAACAATATTGTGATCATTATATCATTTAACCCATACATTGGACCGAAGACAGCAACAGGTTTCTCACCAAATAAAAGGGTCTTCTCATCCTTAATTTTGAGTTCATGATGCTTCCAGGAATCATGGACTGTCATACTTGAACATATATGTCTACGACAAATAATAAACAACAAACAATAATTAGTTTCACTTTCGTAAAAGCAAACAAGGAAGATCAATCTTAGTTGTTAACTTGTAAAACTAATACCAACTTGTAAGCATACACAGTCAATTTCAAATTGACTGAGATTTGACCAGAACACAATCGTTAAAATTAATGTCTATTATGATCATTCAATCTTGCATTCAAGTTCCGATCCAACCTTATAACAACGATAACCATCTATAAGTAACTTGCAAGTTAAAGACAATTTCAACAGTTAGAGTAAACTTGTGTTCAAAGACTTTCAAGTGACAAGGCAATTGATTAGTTTCTACTAAAGTTCCATTATGTAGTTTTACAAGTAAATATAAAAAGCATCCACTCTAGAACATAGAGAAACTTACAATAACTCTATAGTAACACTGTCATGAGCCTCTCGTACCCGGGCAGAGCGCGCATACAAACAACTTAATTTCGATAATTTGTCTATAAAATAAAGGAGATAAATCTATAACAAGCACCAAGTACCAAATCAAAACATTTAAAGCCTAATTATATCCGTAATAACATAATAGATCAGCATTTATAACGAGAAAAATTAGATAAACGACACTAAATCAAATCACAAATCACAACTAAAGCAAAAAAAATAAGGATATATTTTTTAAATGCGTTCATGCTGCAGTTTTTAAATGCGTCCATGCTGCAGTTTTTCAAGTTATATGAGCATATATTTTTTTCTCTTTTTCTTCAGGTAAAATTCCAAAATTTGAAGGAATATTTGAAGGAATAAAGACCCTCACCATTTTTATTAATGCACATCACAAGACCTAAACTTTAATGAAAAAATTTATCAAAAAAGAGATATGGTAAGGCCTAGCGTCACAAGATTTGTTAGTTCATTTCTTTCAATAAGGAGCATGAGATTTGTTAGTTCATTTCTTTCAATACAGAGCATGTGAGAGGCTTGATAGCCACACAAGTTAGAACAAATATGATCATGGATAACTTAATAGGACACTGACCTTATTTGAAAATTTGTAGTTTAGTGATTTTGAATTTTGTGGTCTGAGCAAATTAATGTACTATCTTCCATAGCGAGAAAATCTAGATTGATAAATCTTGTTAAAAGGATAAGGGAAAATTAAAGTTTTTTTGTTAAGAAGGGCTAATTAAGGTCATATCATCATTCTATAGCAAATCTATAAAAAATATTATGACATCATCATAGTACATTCAATTCTATTTAAGACAATACAATAAGTCAGCCCATCTATTATGTTAGTGCAACAGATTCAAATTAATTGTGTCCTATGTACATATGACTTATGAGTATTTAAGGGAATTGAAGAGAGATCTCTGTGTACACTTTAATAAATATATGATGAAGTGTTTCGGAATTTTCCATAATGGACTCGTGTTTTATGTAATTTTGTTATCATTTATAGACATGAACCTATGAAATTATTTTCTTTTATTTATTTTCAAATCTGACCTAAGAATTAGATTGAGGTGTAAAGTATTTATTTTATCAAGAATAAAAGCTAGCGAATATATGAAGTTATACTATTGGTATCATTTGCACTTCAATTAAAAATATAGACAAAGTGACCTCGCCGAATTTATAATAATGGTAGCATTTGTATTTCTATTGATAATATATGGTGTTCTTATATATGTTAACTGAAGTGTAATAAAATATATAAAAAATAGTGTTGTAAAAATTATCAACTGGGCCAAGTGACTCATTTTGGACCCCTCGACCAACCTAAGTTCTTAGTACTCCGGTAGAAAATTGATTACACTAAAACTAGGTCAAAACTCGGTTCGACTCGGAGTTAGTGAAGTCAAGACTCTTACTCTGGCTAAACGCTTGAAATGTTAATTAGTGCTTCTTCTGTAATCTATACACTCTTTACTTTACTCGTTATTTTCTTCTTTAATCTCTTTTTTTAGAAATTAAAAATCAAATATTTAATATCTTGATTCATGATTGAAGCCCTCACCAAATCAAAGATTCAAGATTTTAATTGCAATTTGAAAATATATAATTCAATATCTCCTCGTAATGTATATTAACTACTTATGAATTCCTTAGTTGGTACTAGTGTTGCATTTGTAACTATGAATCTTGTTGTTTATGACAATATTTGTATTGGACCCTTTAAAATATGATTTAGGTTTTTGTTATATGTGTTATTTTTTGCTCTTATTCAATTTTTTTTGTTTGTGATATACTATATATAATGGAAACACTTACAAATGTTAGTTCACCTGTAGCAACAAATTCAGAGTCTATAAAAACTATAGATGCAACAAATTCTAGTGGCAAGGTTATTGATGTTGTCAGGAAATCTGGAACAATGGTCCCTGATAAAACAAATAAAGGAAGGTGTAATTTGTGTGGCGGTGAATTTTACAAAGGTATTAATCTATTGAAACAACATATTGCTGGTATTAGAGAAAATATGAAATCTTGTAATGAAAATACACTTTTGGACTGATATATACAAGACAGCTTTAGATCTGACCAAAAGGAAAAAAGAGAATGTAAAGAAGCATATTGAAGAATTCAGAGATGAAGTCATAGGATATGATGTAGAGATAATTGATGTGGAAGCTATTGCAAAAACCCACATTCACTCTAACCTTTGGATGAATCGGACCTTTGGATGAATATAGAAGACTAATAGGGCCTAAAGATTCGACTATTGCATTGCATAAAGTGAAGAGACAACATAATATTAACGATGCAATGTTCAAGGAAAGAACGTGTATTTAGCTAGTTGGGTGTAGAAATCTGGTGTACCATTTAATACCACTAATAATTACGGATTTCCTAAATTTGCAGAGGGTGTTGGTAGATTTGGCCCGCCATACATGTCACCTAGTAAATATCAGTTAAGGAAGGCCTTATGAAATAATATGAACATGAAGTGTGAATTGTAAACTTGGCACTAGCTTTATATCATCTATTGAAAGTTCAAGTTAATTACACATATGAAGATATATATTTGAATATGTGGATAAGTCTATCAATGAAATTGGAGCAAAAAACACTATTCAAGTAGTTACTCACAATGACACAAATAACATGTCTACTCCCAAATTATTAAAGGAAAAAAAAACCTATCATATTTTGGATATCTTGTACAACTCATACTTTGAATCTTATTCTCCAACGAATATGTATTTATCACTATACTTTTAGACTTTTACACGTTTTATGAGCAAATTTTGCTGCGACATTTTAAATTGTTTCATCATATGACATATATTAGTTTTTTACATTTTTTGCGTACACTATTAAGCAATTTAATGCAGTTTCTGCTACAACTTTTCAACAGTTTTGTACATGTTTTTGCTGCAGTTTTTTAGATTTTTCAGCAGATTTTAAATGTATTTATACGACAGTTTTTAGCAGATTTTAACTGTTTTCGGCTACTATTTTTACCAGATTTTTAAATGTTTATGCTGCAATTTTCTGTTATTTTAGCAGGGTTTAAATGTATTTATGCAACAATTTTTCGGTAGATTTTAACAGTTTTCTCTTTTTGTTTTCAGCATATTTTTACATGTTCATGCTCTAAATATTTATTTTTAGCAGATATTACAGATATTACATGAACATATAATTTTTTCTCTTATTCTTCGGGTAGAACTCAAAATTTCAAGGAATAATTGAAGGATCAAATGCACTCACCATTTTTATTTATGCAGATCACAACACGTAAGCTTTAATGAGAAAATTTACCTTTACCGTATTTTTTTGAAATTTTTTTAATTGCTTGCTGGACTAATTACGGATATGAAATACCATATTTACAAATGATGGCCTGAGCATAGCATTTTTAACTTCAAGCTCATCAGGATTTGAAAGAAATTGGAGCCCTTTTTGAGGAGGTAAGTAATCATTTATATAAGTTTTACTTGTGCAATAATCATTATTTATTATTAATGTTGTACATTTTTTACTCTTATAATATTACACTTGATCTTTTTTGTAGGGCCACATAAAAAAAGGAATAGATTGGATGAACAATGTGGCCTACGTACAATTTCATACAAAACTTGCAAATAAGAAATCAAGTAAACCTCAAGGATGAATTTTAAAAGGCGAGGATGATGAAGAGCTATGATGATTTAACAATAACATTAGAAGATGATAGTGTAGTGCCACTGGTAGTAAAAGGGCATTAGATAATTGCATAAAGAAGATTTTGAGTCTAAAGGTGAAGATGATGATGATGTTTTCATTGAA
Organism: Apium graveolens; assembly: GCF_009905375.1. Lineage (NCBI taxonomy): Eukaryota > Viridiplantae > Streptophyta > Magnoliopsida > Apiales > Apiaceae > Apium > Apium graveolens. The sequence continues at coordinate 276,966,687 of NC_133652.1, read as the reverse complement.
GAAAAGAATATTAATTTGATGAATGGTAAATTGGAAGTATGGAAGCACCAGTGGTCACTCGTCAATATTTTCTTCTTTTTTGTAATGTATGATCACTGGTCAGTGAATAGTGATTACAGATTAGAAAAATATGACCTAATGTTAGAACTTATTTTTGATTAAACTATAGAAAATTATCAAGCAAATGATTTTAACTCTAATATGGCTAGTAATATAACAAAAAATGATATTTTTTAATTAAATTTAAACTTTTAGCACATTTATAATAAAATTTAAAGGAAATATATTTAATAAATAAAAAAAATTAAAAAAATCATATACGAGTTGCAACCCGAGTACTCATTCTGAATTGACCCGAGTTCCTCTTTTGACAATCTTGATAAAAAATATTAAAGAGCTTTTGTTAGTTTAACCGTAGTAAGGTATATTGTATTTGTACTATAAACAACAATGATCACAAGTATCTACATAGACACTAAACTTATAACAATATAATTTTGGATAAAAGATGAAGAAAAGGAATTTTATCAACTTCTTCTTGAAATAAATAATGGAATAGGACATCGAAGGAATATTATTCGGTAGATAATGATTAACAAAAATTAGGTTTCAAATTACATTGCTATGTCTTACAGTTACTTGTTAAAGAGTAATGAATTTGACCATATTTGCTAGAGACAAACTATTATTGAGTGAGATACATGTCAAATTTTTTTCTTCCACAAGGGAGATATACAATTGTAACTCTAATCACTTCTTACAGAGTTCGATGATTATGCAAACTTCTGCCAAGAGTATTATGTTAGTCGATGGATAATGAAACGTACTTTGAGAAATGAAAATAGTTAAGAGTTGGTCATGAAAGTAGTCCATTTTATTTTGGGTCATGCTTGCTACTTGGTAAATTGGAGAGTATAAATCATTGGCTATAAAAATCAAAATAGCAAGAAGTTTGTGATTAGAAGGCACCAAAGTATAGAAAATTTCGCTAATAATTCCGAACTCATATTAAGTGTACACGTGATAGGTTACTACTTATATATATATTTCAATTAATGGTAAATGAATACTTAATGGGAGATGTTGATGATTGTGGCGTTTAACCACTAGTGAATATAAACCATGAAGAAAGAATGCTTTGATGTAGAGAAAATAAAGAATTTAAAAGTTTCACTTAGAAAACTAAAGGCCTTGACTATAATCTCAATACCTTTACACAAAGAGTGTGCGTTTCAAGACCTTTACTTAACTTGTTAAGGCTTTTACAAGGGGAAACTCAAGGCCTTTATCCACATCTCAAGGACTTGAAATCTGAATGGAAATATAATTTTGACGACCTCTAGTTGGGCTTGTAACACTTTCATATACCTTCTAAATAACTTATAATAGCCCATTTCGCTAATAATTCCAAACTCATATTAAGTGTACACGTGAGAGGTTACTACATATATATATGTTTGAACCAGTGGTAAATGAATACTTAATGGGAGATGTTGATGATTGTGGTGTTTAACTACTGGTGAACATAAACCTTGAAGAAAGAATGCTTTAATGTAGAGAAAAGAAAGATATTTAAAAGTTTCACTTAGAAAACTAAAGGCCTTGACTACAATCTCAAGACCTTTACATAAAGAGTGTGTATCACAAGACCTTTACTTAACATCCTATGGCTTTCACAAGGGGAAACTCAAGGCCTTTATCCACATCTCAAGGACTTGAAATCTGAATGGAAACATAATTTTAACGGCTTCTAGTTGGGCTTGTAACACTTTCATAAACCTTCTGAATCACTTATAATAGCCCATTTAGATATATACATAACTATGAGGATTTTATCATATTTTGTGTATACAAGAGATAACGAAGCTTGATGAGAGATTTTAGTAAGGATTGAACGGACTTTATCCAAATCTCAGGAGATTCTTCAAGTTGTATTTTCTTTATTCTAAATATTTGCAACTCCAAACGCCTTCTCTGACATAACCCCAACTTTAGATCGTAGACTTGTACCCATATTTCTATAGTATTCAATGCTAAAGTCGTGATATTCTTATCTTATTGGAGTCTCTCAGTAATTAAATGGATGTTGTCAAACGTCGATGGAGACTATCGATATTAATGCAACTTCAAGCTTGATGTTAATGGAGATCATTCAATAGGTCTCTGAATGTTTAATTGACAGGAGAATTGAAATAAATATCAATGTACCAGTTAACGTTCACTTCCTTATGAACCATAACATTTCTGGGCCGCCAGAGTGCTGCCATCACATTCGTTACAACTTCAAAATCCGTGAGCCTTTTAAAAATAAGCATGCCAACCAAACACGTCCGCACATCTACTTAGTCATATACTTCCATCTATTCATCAAATACCACACCCTTCTCTCCTCTTCCCTAGATGTGGAACTCATTTCACCGCCCACTCAATTCATTGATGCTTGGATGTCATATGACATGACTAGGAAATGACGGACTAGATTGGTGAACTTGAACCTCTCAAATAACCAAAAATGTCCATAGACAAGACATCATGAGTTTGAATTTGTAGTGATATATAATATGATCTTATTTAAACAAATTTGAGACTTATCTGATTTAATGGGTGTAGGGTCTTAAAATTTTAAAATATGAAACCAAAAAGTGATTTGACCTGAATAAGGAATCTCATTTTTGTCTAAAATAATTTTATTTTTTGCAAAATGTCAAATGTGACCATGTACCTGTAATTTAGTGTTTCATTTTTTTAAATTTCCAAATCGATATAAAATCATTAATGATTTAAAGTATAAACATTAATACCTTTAGTATTTTTATTTAAAATATATCAAATTCATATGTAGATATTTTTATATTAATAAAAACAAAATGTACAAACTACATCTTCTAGTTATAAAAATAATCTTCTCTTTGGTAAGGCTAAATATTTAAATTATATCATCACAATAAAAGTGATAAATTATTGCAATAGTTAGAATGCGAACTATTTATTATTTTTACATAATTTTTATCTATTATAACCGTAAGCTTAATAGGAGATATGAAATTGAAAATTTTAGAATGAAGAATAGGTGCATTACAAAACTAAGCAAGTATGAATAAATATGTATAATTTAGGAATTTGACAACTTTTTGATTACATGTTCAAGAAATAAAAAAGGACGGTGGATAATTTACATTCCTTACACTCAATGTATTTAGGTGAGTCATCAGAGTTAAAAACCTGTCATCCCAATTGACTAAATCAAAAAAACAGGAGAAATCTACTTCATGGAGGACCAATAAAAATGTTTGAGGGCACATTTCAGTTTCCAACACCATATGCCAATTGAAACAAAGGGTTAAATAACTGTGACATGCCGTGTCCGAAGTTCCCCGTCTGTTGAATAATGGGAAAACCCTCATTGAAAGGAACTTCTTGGATCCATAGTTGTCTGCTTACGATGTAAAACACTCCATCTGGGACACCCATAATATTCAGGTGAGTCATCAGAGTTAAAAACCTATCATCCCAATTGACTAAATCAAAGAAACAGGAGAAATCTACTTCATGGAGGACCAATAAAAATGTTTGAGGGCACATTTCAGTTTGCAGGATTTGAATAACATTTATCATACTATTGAAATCGAGACCACTAATGATAGCACTCAAAAGACAAAGAGGTAGCAAGTGAAAAATAGCCATTTTCTTTTGAGGTTACTTGTGTGCTTCAAAGAGAGGTAGTGTGTCAATAAATAAAATTAGATTTTGAGTGGTGGCCGAATGTGTGTGTTTCTAAATTTTTTAATTCCAATATATATAAGATCATAGTTAAATATATCTATATAAATTCAAAGAATAAAATCACATATTTATGAAGATCACTTAAATTTCTATAAATTTAAAGAATCTTATATTGTACAATTTATTATTATTTAGATATTTTCCATATAAGTGGTTGTTGAAATCTTAATTCACTACACAATATAAGATTTTAGGAAATTATCAAAATCGTGATTAATACACTTGAATTTTAATTTTTAAATTTTGAAATTTAATTTGAATATTCAATATTATTAATTATTATGATACTTTAATCTTTTGTCTAAGTTTTCCCTAGTTATTTTTTTCAAACAATTCAAAAATTGTTATCCATGCCCAACATGGGAAGAACGTACCAATTTACCTTAAAGAGATAAAAGCTAGAGTTTTAGTTCAACATACCTGTATATCATATATTATCATTAATATTATATAAGTAAAATATTATTTTTTTATCGTCACCAATGTGTAATAACACTAAAATGGTTGTGATTATTATATTCTAAAAGGGTTTGGGATATTAAGTATCTAAATATCATTATAGTAGTCTTCATGAAATTATATGCATTAACTAGATACCGTGCTTCAAAATACTAAATTTTTTATTTTAATTTTATTCTTGAATATTTCAATTCTGTTTTGGAATATTCCAATATTTATTTTAGTGATTCAAAAAATTATTCGTTCCACATATCTGTTTAGAATACTGATATATCTATATCAAGTGATTCTTAAAGTTTGCAAAATTATTTTATTTGGACCATATAGGGTACACCGAGTTATTCAGCTGCTAGAGCCATGCCATTGCGACATTAGTGACATGACACTTGTGTGACAGTGTGATTTGTCACGGCGTATCTTTGTGTTAGTTGTTGGGAGGAACTTTTGGCCATTTGATAATTGTTCAGGATACGTGGGTGAACCCAAAATTTGATTTGTGATTTAATTTACTGTGACAACCCGGGTCAAATCCCGATCATTTTTTGAAAACCAGGTCAAGTCCTGATTCCGTGTCCGAAATAAACCGAAGCATATTGTCCCGAGTGCAGCCAACTTGGGTAACGACTAGCCCACCACAAGTCCTCAAAAGATCATGATTTCTTGGTGCACACAGTAGTAATACTTTGCCTTATAAACTGAACAGAAGTCCCAAATGTCCTCGATGTGGGACTAGGGTGTTACAAACTCTGCCACTTAAAGTCCTGATGTCCTCGTCAGACCCGAAAAGGCAGCCCATAGGACCAAGATCGTACCTATCTATCTATTGTGGGATAATACCAGCTGGTTTCGTGTCCCCACCTCCGGGCCTCTTGCCATTGTGGGATAATATCACGAGCCTTCGTGTCCCCACTTCCGGCAACTTGACGCATCAAGCTTTCGAGTTTCGGCTCTGATACCATATGTGACAACCCGGGTCAAATCCCGAGCATTTTTCGAAAACCAGGTCAAGTCCCGATTCCGAGTCTGAAATAAACCGAGGCATACTATCTCGAGTGCAGCCAACTTGGATAACGACCAGCCCACCACAGTAGTAGTAGTAGTAGTACTTTTCCTTATAAACTGAACATAAGTCCCAAATCTTCTCGATGTGGGACTGGGGTGTTACATTTACGGTGACGTTGTATATGCCATACACGTCATCCATTTTGTTCGCATGCATTAGGTACCCTATGATTTGTGTGTATTTATATCTTTTCTGATCTCGTTATGAAATATCCTAGCCCCTCGTTGTTTTATCCATACTTTATTTTAATATTATTGTTTTATTATAAACTATGAAATATTCATTTAAAATTTCTTATTTTACAAATGGTATTCCAAATGCGTACCAAGCGTTTGACTCATACCGTATTTTTTTCTGACGACTACTTAGGGGGATTTAGGAATGTGTGATTTAGAGCTACTCTATTTCATTGATCAGAATTTTGGACTTCATAATTATCTAGACTTAATTATTTATTTGGAGATTTAATATGATTTAAAATATTTTTAGAGTGTTTAATTATTATTTAGAAATATATATTATTTATATGTTTGCAGGTTTATGGATTATAAGTAATATCTTTTTTTATTTTAAAGAAGGGGGTGTTACAGATATTTGTAGAACCCGTATATAGGTTTAGGGATATTAAGTATCTAAAGATCAATATAGTAGACTTCATGCAATTATATAAATTTACTAGACACAAAAGAAAGAACAAATATAGTAATGTATAAAAGAAAAAATAATAGAGCAATATATATGAAATATTTTATCGTATCATTTTTAGGTTCATGATTTCTAGAATTGTCTTTGGAGGAGACAAATACTTAATTTTCAATGTGAGAGTCTTGATAGCCACACAAGCTAGAACAATTATGATAATGGATAACTGATTAGTACACTTGACCATAATTCAAAATTTATAGTTAAGTGACTTTTGAATTTTTTGGCCCGACCAAATTAATTTACAATCATCCATAGCGAAAAATCCAGATTGATAAATCTCTTTAAAAGGATAAGGGAAAATAAAGTTATATTATCATCCTATAGCTAACTTAAAAAAATGGCATCATCTTAGTACATTCATTTCTATATATTCAAGACAGTAGAATAACAACATTTATGTACTCTTTACATATGACTTGGTGAGAACATAAGGGATTAAAGAGATATCTTTTTGTGTAGTTTCATAAATATACGATGAAGTGTTCAGTAATGTTCAATGAAGGAATCTTATTTTATGTAATTTTGTTATAGTTGATAGACATGACCAAAGTATTATTATTATTATTTTTTAAATCTGACCTAAGAATAAAAATATAGACAAAGTGACCTCGCCGAATTTATGAAGTAATACTATTGGCATCATTTGCACTTTTATTAAACTGTAGAAAATTATCAAGCAAATGATTTATTTAACTCTAATATGGCTAGTAATATAACAAAAAATGATATTTTTTAATTAAATTTCAATTTTTAGCACATTATTAATAAAATTTAAAGGAAATATATTTAATATATAAAAAATAATTAAAAAATCATGTACTAGTTTCAACCCGAGTACTCATTCCGAATTGACCCGAGTTCCGCTTTTTACAATCTTGATATAAAATGTTAAAGAGCTTTTATTAGTTTAACCGTAGTAAGGTATATTATATTTGTACTATAAACAATAATGATCACATGTATCTTCATAGACAGTAAACTTATAACAATATAATTTTAATTAAAAGATGAAGAAAAGGAATTTTATCAGCTTCTTCTTGAAATAAATAATCGAATAGGACATCCAAGGAATATTACTGGCTAGATAATGATTAACAAAAATTAGGTTTCAAATTAAGTTGCTATGTCTTACTATTACTTGTTAAAGAGTAATGAATTTGAACATATTTGCTAGAGACAAACTAATACTGAGTGAGATACATGTCAAATTTTTTTTTCCACAAGGGAGATATAGGAATCGATTGTAAGTGCAATCACTTTTTAGAGAGTTGGCTGATTATGCAAACTTCTTCCAAGAGTACTATGTTAATCTATGGAAAATGAAACGTACTTTGAGAAATGAAAATAGTTAAGAGTTGGTCATGAAAGTAGTCCATTTTATTTTGGGTCATGCTTGCTACTTTGTACATTGGAGAGTATAAATCATTGGCTATAAAAATCAATATAGCAAGAAGTTTGTGATGAGAATGAACCAAAGTATAGCAAATTTCGCTAATAATTATGAACTCCTATTAAGTGTACACGTGAGAGGTTACTACTTATATATATGTTTCAATCAGTGGTAAATGAATACTTAATGGAAGATGTTGATGATTGTAGCATTTAACCACTGCTGAACATAAATCATGAATAAAGAATGCTTTGATGTAGAGAAAAGAAATATATTTAAAAGTTTGACTTAGAAAACTAAAGGCCTTGACTATGATCTCAAGACCTTTACACAAAGAGTGTGCATCTCAAGACCTTTACTTAATATTTTAAGGCTTTCACGAGGGGGAAAGTCAAGTTCTTTATCCAAATCTCAACGACTTGAAATCTGAATGGAAACATAATTTTAACGGCTTCTAGTTGGGCTTGTAACACTTTCATACACTTGTAAATCACTTATAATAGTCCATTTAGATATATACATAACTATGAGGGTTTTATTATATTTTGTGTATAGAAGAGATAGCGAAGCTTGATAAGAGATTTTAGTAAGGATTGAACGGATTCTATCCAAATCTCAGGAGATTCTTCAAGTTGTACTTTCTTTACTCTAAATATTTGCAACTTCAAACGCCCTCTCTAACATAACCTAAACTTTAGATTGTAGACTTGTACCCATATTTCTATAGTATTCAATGCTAAAGTCGCGATAATCTTATCTTGTTGGAGTCTCTCACTAATTAAATGGATGTTGTCAAACATCGATGGAAACTATTGATGTTAATGGAGATCATTCGATAGGTCTCTGAATGTTTAATTGACACGAGAATTGAAATAAATATCAATGTACCGGTTAACTCCACTTCCTTATGAACCATAACATTTCTGGCCGCTAGAGTGTTACCATCACGTTACAACTTCAAAATCTGTGAGCCTTTGAAAAATAAGCCTGCCAACCAAACAGGATGTGCATCTACTTCGCCATGTAGTTCCATCTACTCATCAAATACCACACCCATCTCCCCTCTCCCCTGGATGTGGAACTCATTCCACGGCCCACTCAATTCATTGATACTTGGATTGTCATATGACATGACTAGGAAATGACAGACTAGATTCGTGAACTTGGACCTCTCAAATAACCAAAAATGTTCATAGACAAGATATAACGAGTTTGAATTTGTAGTGGTATATAATATTTCTTATTTCAACAAATTTGAGACTTTTTTCATTTAATGGTTGTAGAGTTTTAAAATTTTAAAATATGAAACCAAAAAGTGATTTGACCTGAATAAAGAATCTCATTTTTGTCTAAAAATAATTTTATTTTTCACAAAATGACAAATGTTACTATGTACATGTAATTTAGTGTTTCATTTTTTTAAATTGCCAATTTGATATAAAAGCATTAATGATTTAAAGTATAAACATTAATACCTTGAGTATTTTTATTTAAAATATATCTAATCCATATATAGATATTTTTGTGCTATTAAAAACAAAATGTACAAACTACATCTTCTAGTTATGAAAATAATCTTCTCTTTGGTAAGGCTAAATATTTAAATTAAATCATCACAATAAAAGTGATAAATTATTTAAATTATTTTTACATATTTTATATCTATTATAACCGTAAGCTTAATATGAGATATAAAATTGAAAGTTTTAGAATGGAGAATCCGTGCATTACACAGCTAAGCAAGTATCAATAAATATGTATAATTTAGGAATTTGACAATTTACATTCCTTACACTGAATGTATTTGATTTCACTGAGAGACACATTTTGACAAACACAAACATGGTGCCCAACACACATGTAATTGTGTCTGGTATACAGAGGCCTACCATTGATGTGTAGGATATTGGTTACTGAAAATTTAACCAATTTTAATGAATGCAAAAGGAACTCCAACTTTGATAAGAAAATCTGAGAACCAAGTAAGACATAAGATGACGGTAAGCTTCTTCTAGGTTTTCATATTCCTAAATTTCTATAAATTTAAAGAATCTTATATTGTACAATTTATTTTTATTTAGATATTTTCCATATTAATGGATTGTTGAAATCTTAATTCACTACACACTATAAGATTTTAGGAAATTATCAAAATCCTGATTAATAAACTTGAATTTTAATTTTGAAATTTTGAAATTTAATTTGAATATTCAATATTTTTACTAATTATGATACTTTAATCTTTTGTCTAAGTTTTGGCTAGTTATTTTTTTAAAACAATTCAAAAATTGTTATACATGCCCAACAAGGGAAGAACGTACCAACTCACCCATCTTAAAAAGATAAAAGCTAGAGGTTTCAGTTCAACATACGTGTATATCATATATTATCTTTAATATTATACAAGTAAATTATTAATTTTTTATGGTCACCAATGTGAACAGTAAAATGATTACAAGAGACAAAGGTGATTATTATGTTCGGGAAGGGTTAGGGATATTAAGTATCTAAATATCATTATAGTAGTGTTCATGCCATTATATCCATTAACTAGACAATTTGTTTCAAAATTCCAAATTATTTGTTTTAATTCCATTCTAGAATATTTCATTTTTTTTTAGAAAATTCAAATATTTATTTTAGTGATTCTAGAAATTATTCGTTTTACATATCTGTTTAGAATACCTTATTTATCTGTAGCAAATGATTTTTAAAGTTTGCCAAGTTATTTTATTTGGACCCCAGTTGCTATTAGGGCTGCCAAAAAAATTTGAAAAATATGATATTCGTCTAAAATATTATCTGTATTCGTATTCGAAAAAAATCGAATATTATCCGTATTCGAAGTTAACCGGATATTATCTGTATCTGAATCCGAATGTTGTGGATTCGGATACGGATATAGACATATCCGTATTTGAAAATATATGTATCTGAAATTAATTAATTAATTAATTAATCAACTAAGTATATATACTACAACCATATTTTAAATATTAAATATAAGTATACTTTATTTCATATATGATATGACTATTTAGCTATTGACTATTCGATAAATTAAAGGGAACCCTCAAATTTCAGTTAGTCTTGTTCACTAGTTTACCCTATTTATATTGACTCTCCCCCTCCCCGCCGCCTATTCTCCCACTTCGATCTTCAGAATTTAGTTGATATTTGATGCAATTATCCCTGCTATCTAAAAAAAGGTTCGATTCATAACCCTAATTCAATTCCTTTATTCTACAAGTTAAGATGAATACGGTATATAATTATATAGTTATCGTTTTTGGATACGATATGCGATTATTTGAATATTCTAAAATTAACACGAGGCTTCGATTATTATTTGCAGATCTAACACTTTAATTCAGAAACGATTCGAGCTTCTCTCAAGTTTCAATGGAACAAGGTATATTTGTCTTTCATGTTCTATTTTGAATAGCTTTTCTTATGATCAAATTGCAGAAATTACTTGTACACTTCTACAAATTACAGAAATTACTTGTACACTTCTATGAAATTGCAGGTAATGCTTCAAGTTCAACTCCATGTGCATCACCAAGTTCGGTTGAAATGATATCAACAAAGTGTGCAAAAAATATTTCTAAGAGCGTCGATCGGGATGCCGTATTTTCATTTGTAATATGGCCAAAAGAAAAAAGCCCTTAAAATCTGAAGTATGGAATCATTTTGATCGTATTGAAAGCGAAATAAAAGGTACGAAGAAAGTTGATGCCATTTGTAAGTTTTGTCACACTAATTTTAATGAGGCAAGTGACTAGGGAACGACTCATTTAAAAAATCATACAAAGACATGAAGGATGAAATTAATAAAAGTTGTTGTGTCGCAAATGCTTTTGGGGGAAAAAGTCCGTGGTGACGAACCTACACCGAAATTAGGGGTACATAAATTTGATCATGCTGTTGAGAGAGCTTCTTTTGGTGAAATGATTGTTAAACATGATTTTCCTTTCCTAATCGCATAATATGAGTACTTTCGTCATTGAATATCTTATGTAATGCCTGTTATAAATATCGGTCCTGAAATACTGTAAAAACTGACTTTTTAGGTGTGTATACGACTGAGAATGAGCGAATTTATAAGGAAATAGAAAATTTAACTTCTAGGGTTAGTCTCACCACTGATGGGTGGAAGTCGAAGTATCAGGCAAGATCTTATTTTTGTGTCACTTGTCCTTATATTGATAATTATTGGGTATTAAATAAACGAGTTATATCACTTCATGTTTTGCCTTACCCTCATTGTTGTATCAATTTAAGTGTGTGGTTAAAAGAAAGGATCTTAGAGTGGAATACTGATAACAAGTTGGCTTCAATTATTGTTGATAACGCTTCTAATAATTCGGGAATGCTTCTAGGTATTAAAAGTTGGTTAAATAGGAAAAAATCTCTTGTTGACAATGGTGACATGTTTTATATGTGTGTTGTGCCACATATTCTTAATTTGATTGTTGAGAGTATGTTGGAGATTTTAGATCATTTAATTGAAAAGATTCAAAAAACAACAAAGTATATTGCATCAGCTGTGCAAAAGGATGAGAAATTCACCCTTGCCTTGTCTCAAACTAAACTCAATACTAGAAGACGAATCCCTTTAGATGTAGACACTCGTTGGAACACAACCTATAAAATGATTGTGGCGTCACTTGAACTCCGTCCTGCTATTAATCTCCTAAAAGAATTAGACGTCGAATATAAGTGTTTGCCTTTAGAAAAAGAGTGGGAAAATGGAAAAAATTGTGTGATTGTTTGAAAATTTTTCCAGATATAACAAAAAGACATTCAGGTGTGTAATATACAACAGCAAATCTATATTTTATCGATGTAATTCAGATTCGTAAAAGTATAAAAATGTGGGCTGAATCCAATAATGATTGGATTAGAGCAATGGGGGATAAAATGCAACTAAAATTTGATAAATATTGGGAAGAATATAACAAGTTGTTAACTATCGTTATTGTTCTTGATCCGAGATATAAAATGGTGATTGTCTCCTATGCTTATAAGGGTCTGTATGAGTTTCATGTTGACTATTATATAGATGAGATACGTGAGTTTTTAGCGCAGGTTTTTAATGAATATTGTGAGAAATATGGTGTTGATTTGGGGCCTGTACAAAAATCTGGTCGTGAAAGTTTTGGTAATACAAGTGCAGTTGGTAGAAAATGGTTGGGAGGTTTTCAGGACTTTATTGCAAGTAGTAATTTAAGGGACAATTCAAAAAGAAATGAGCTGGAGGAATATTTAAACGAAGGTCTATTTTTAATGAAAAAGAAGTGGAATTTGACATTCTTCGGTGGTGGAAACTTAATGGTTCTAAGTTTCCTATACTTGCACGGATGGCTCAAGATATCTTGGCTATACCAACATCTTCGGTCACATCTGAGGGTTCTTTTAGTAAGTGTCGTAGAATTATCACGCACACTCGTTCATCTTTAAATGATGACTCGGTCGAAACTTTGATGTGTGTTAAAGATGGGCTTCCGGACTTCAAGGATGGTACTTTAATTTTTCTTTTATTTGAATATATTATTTTTTACATGTGTTGTTTGAATTTAGAATGACTTTCCACTAGTACAGAACAGACTTTATATGTCGGTTAAATAAACAATATATGTCGGTTAAATGGTCGATGCATATAATAGGAGAATCTTTTGTGTCGGCTAAAAAGGCGACAAATACATGCAATATATGTCGGTCAAAATCAGACACAAAACGACATATAAAGTGGTCACAACCGCCATAAAAATTTTTTTGACCAACACATATGATGATTGATTTTAAGTCGGACTTGTCAATAGGTGAAATATATAATATATATTTTATGTGTCACCTTAAACGACCAACGCATATAGTTTAATATATATATATATGTGCTTTGTCGTTTCTTATTCTACATCATATATGTAACTAATTTTGTCACCAAATAAATACTAAAAAAATATTTTCTTGTAAAATATATGTTTTAAGTGTCTGACACTGTTATAAAATATAGTACTATAAAAATTACTTTATATATGTCCCTCATTCTACATTATGCAACCTTAAAAATAAACAGTGTTCCATTAAAATAAAAAACAAAAGAGTGTTCAAGACTTCTACTTTATTTTTAAATATTGTAAGTGTCAAAAATGTACATAGTATGATTATGAATGCTAGAAAACTATGAACAAGCTTTCATGAACACCAATATGAGTTTTCTAGCTTCAAATTCCTCCTCACATGATGACAAATTAAGGTACTTCCTTGTGAAATTCGATGGCTCGATAGATAAAATAATATTCTAACAGTCAAGGCAAATGGGACCGTCTCTTATGCAAATGGGACAGTCCCTTTACAAATGAGACAGGGTATGGGACAGTCTCAATTACACTGCAGAAAATAAATAACAGAAATAAAATGCTGAAAACTGAAAAGTAAAAACACCAGAAGTTTTCACTTGGTTCGGCCCCTACACCTAGTCCATGGCCTACATCCAAGTCCCCATGCCAACTAGCATAGAGAATATATTATATCAACTTTAATAAAAGAACTTATAGTCTTTTCCTTGATTACAAATATAGCACCAGAAAGAAACCCTTTCCCCAGCTTCCTTGCTACCTAGCCCACTGCTATTCCTTAGCCTTCTAGCTACCTTGCTATACTTTGAAATCAAGCTTGCACAACCCGGCACAAAGTTGATATGAATACAAAAGTACAAGAATAAATAAATTGATTACAACTCAAACTAGGTTTCTTGTTTTTCTGGATATGAATATCTCGGGTATGAAACAAGAAAATGATTTCAGATGATGAAAGATTCTCGTGAAAGTCTTAGCTACAAATCTGAAATGAAGAGTTGTATTTATAAGCAAAGTTCTAACAGATTTATTTTCAAACACAAGATAAGGTTGGAAGATAAGTTTATTTGAAAATATTTGAATAACACTTTGAAACTAATCTGTTAGTACGTTTCAAAAAGATAAATCAAGTAAAGATAAGGCTTGAGAGATTTAAACTTGATTTATAAGATAAGGTGGTAGGTTTGTTGGAGATAAGGTTTATCCAGATAAACAAGATATACATAAAACCCTAACAAACCTAATCCTGAGAAATAGTCTCCTGGAAAATCTGAACAAACTGCAATGCTGAATCTCGATAACTTGCATCCTGTTTATCTGCAATCTGAAAATCATCATAAACCTGAACTTCTAACATTCCCCCCCTTTTATGATGATGACAAAGAAAGCATAAATGCTCCCCCTATCAAAAACACTAAAGGCCTGTAAAACAAAAGTTAGAACCAACAGAATATATTGCAATTTATAATATGTGCAATTATTATGAGAATGAGACAACTAAAAACTGAATGAGACACGAAATCAATATGCATAAAAGAGACAGTCTCAATCAATAAATACTTAAAACATAACAACCCATCCCTAAACCAGGATATCCAGTTGTTAAAGAAAATCACATTATTAATTCAATCCAGGAAATATGTCAGATAAACACACACATAAATCATTCATCAAAAAATTAAGTTCAAACACCAACACACAAGCCAAAAACATAGTCTTAAAAATGAAACACCCAAAAGAAACATCATCGTATAAAAACACATAAAATTCATAAATTTCTCCCCCTTCATCATAAAAGGGGTCTCTAATCAGAATCGTCATCAACATGAACTGGAGCTTTGCGCTTGCCTGAACCAGAAGCCTTGTTCTGGGATGAAGGAAACACTGGAGCTGAGCCATACTCTGAAAATAGCTTGTCAAAAGCTTCTTGAGCTGGTGCCTTTCCGTCCCTTTCACGAAGCCAGTCAAAAATCTTTGCCTTGTATTCTTCTCTAGTCATACCAAAAACTGAAGGTGGAGGAATGGCAGGGAGTAGCAGAGGAGCAGTGATTTCTACTAAAGTACAATCTCCAATCCAGTCTCGTTTCTTGTGCCAATACATCTTGCTCTTGTCTTGCATGGCTGACAACTGCTGAGATAAAAACTTAGTCTCTGACCCAAGCTTAAAAAACAACTTAACAAACTCCTTTTCCCATGTCTTAGCAGAGGAAACCATCCCTTCTTGCAGAGTCCCAAACTCAAAATCTATGGTCTTAGACAACTTGACATCAGAAGTATGCAACACAAAGAGTTTGGCATTAATATCAACCAAAGACGAACAAACATACTTTCTAAACATCTCAAAAGAAGCATTTAAAATACTAACTTCAGAAGTTAGTGATCCGAGAGTTTTGACAGAAGCAAAATGCTGATTAATTGAAGCTAAAGCAGCAGAATTCTCTTCTAACTTAGCAAACAAAGAATTTAGGACAGTATTGGTGTTTTGATCATTTGGGTCTGACGCATAATGGGGGGATTTGGGAAAACCACCAACAGAACGGTGGGCATCATCAAAGAACAAATCATTTGATTCAGAAACTACGAGACCATTCACAGTTAAAACAGACAAGTCAAAAACAACATTCAATCTTTCTGATTTAGCAGACTCAAAAGGAACACGAAAATACTGAAAAATCTTTGTTAACAAAGCAAGGTATGAAAGATGCATGGATTCATGTTTAGCACAATGATTCATGTTGGAAATAATCAATGAAGCCAAATTACAAGGGGTTTTCTTAACAAACACATACAGAAGAATAGAATCCTGAAATGTGACTCTATCATGACCAGATTTACGAGGCAAAACAGTCGAGTGAAACAATTTAAACAATAATAAGCACATAGGAGTTAAATCAGTTACCAATGGTTTGACAGACACAGAAACAAAGTTGTCACCGAGAATAGCTTTGAGTTGTTCCTCATATTACAATCCAGGAATCTCGTCAAACGCCTGATGAGTGGTAAACGGGCAGGGGCCTTGATCGGATACGCCTGTGAGCCTGGCCAGCAAATCCGCCTTAAAGCAAACTGGACTTCCTTTCACCGAAGAGAACACAATATTGTCGGCCAAAATCGAAAAATTCGCATAGAACTCCATCACCAAATCTGGATAGATCACATCCGACGGCGACAAGAACCCAACACACCCAACAGCTTCAAACAATGATGAGACGCCAATCCTGGAGAGAAGATCAGTATCACACAACCTTTCTTTCAGAATGGACTTGTTCCACGCCTTAGTAGTGCTTTCCTTTGCATGACGTTCGGGAGAATTAGGAGATGCTTCACTAGATGCTTCAGAAACAACTGCGGCCATACGACGACGCTTCGAACCAGACGGACCAGGGGTCGGGGTTTGGTTAGCGGTGGATCTTGAACGGCGAGCCATGGAAGAAAGAAGATTTTAGGGTTAGGAGAGAATGAGAGAGTAGAATGAGAAAAGAAAAAAAAAAGATTAAGAAATAGAGTTTAAAAAGAAGTAGAAACTGAAGAGTTAGAGATAAAAGAGGAGATGAAGAGGTGCAAAAACAGAAGTGGTGTATTGAATGAATGATACATGCACGAGTTTCAAGGATATGAAAAGTCTAATCAAAAGATTTACAAAATCTAATGCTATATACACGCATAAACACATGGACAAATAAAATAAAAAAAAATTCATAAACAGGAACCTAATTACTCAAATAATAAATACACAACATATATTTAAGTATTATGATATAATTCATATTTAAACACATAAATTATATAAAATCACGTAATAAATTACAGAGAACACATACCTAATTCACGGCGCATTTTACAAAATCTATCTTCAGCTAAAGGCTTAGTAAAGATATCTGCACGCTGTTTCTCAGTAGAAATGTAAATAAGCTCAATATTACCTTTAGAAACATTATCTCGTAGAAAATGGTGACGAACATCAATATGCTTAGTACGAGAATGCATAACAGGATTTTTAGAGATATTAATTGCAGAGGTATTATCACAATATATAGGAATATTTGAGTAAGAAATAGCAAAATCCTACAATGTTTGTTGCATCCACAAAATTTGAGCACAGCAACTTCCAGCTGCAATGTACTCTCCTTCAGCTGTAGAAAGAGCTACTGAAGTTTGCTTTTTACTATGCCATGCAACTAAACAATCTCCTAAAAATTCACAAGCACCACTTGTGCTTTTTCTATCAACCTGTGACCCTGCATAGTCAGCATCTGAAAAACCAATTAAGTCAAAGGAAGAGGACATTGGTTAAAATAATCCCAAGTCACTCGTACCTTTCAAATATTTAAAAATACGTTTAACGGCATTCAAATGAGATTCTTTAGGTTGAGATTGAAAACGAGCACACAAACATACACTATACATAATTTCAGGTCGTGAGGCAGTTAAATATAACAATGAACCAATCATACCTCGAAATTTAGTGACATCTACAGGTGTACCTTGTTCATCCTTTGTAAGCTTAACTGAAGTACTCATAGGAGTTGATTTAGGTGTGACATGATCAAGTGCAAATCTTTTGAGTAAATCCTTTATGTACTTGCCTTGGTGAATAAATATTTCTGCATTAGACTGATTAATTTGCAAACCTAGAAAGTACTGCAATTCACCCATCAAACTCATATCGAATTCCTTATGCATGCAATCAGAAAACCACTTACACAAAGATTCATTAGAAGATCCAAATACTATATCATCAACATAAACTTGTACTAAAAGAAAGTTATCACGTTTATGAAAAATAAAGAGAGTTGGATCGAGTGTACCGCGAATGAAACCATTGTTCACAAGAAATTGACTGAGACGCTCGTACCAATAACGAGGGGACTGTCTCAATTTATAGACAGATTTCTTGAGCTTGTAAACATAGTTAGGGTACTTCTCGTGAATGAAACCAGGAGGCTGCTTCACGTAGACTTCTTCCTTGAGATAGCCATTTAGAAATGCGCTTTTGGCGTCCATCTGATAGAGCTTGAACTTCTTGTGAGCTGCAAAAGCCATTAAGATTCGAATAGCTTCTAAATGAGCTACTGGAGCATATGTCTCGTCGTAATCGATTCCTTCCTGCTGGTTGTATCCCTGAGCAACCAAACGAGCTTTATTTCGAATGATATTTCCATCTTCATCTTTCTTATTCTTGAAAACCCAATGAGTACCAATGATCTTGGCATCTTGAGGAGGTGGGACGAGTTCCCAAACATCACAACGCTCGAACTGGTTCAATTTCTCCTGCATTGCAACAGACCAATGTTCGTCTGCAACTGCTTCTTGAGCGTTCTTTGGTTCGAACTCAGCAACAAAAGCACAAAATGCACATAGATTATGAAGTCTGGTTCGAGTAGAAATCCCTTGATCTAAATCAGTGAGAAGATTATCTGGTGGATGATTCTTCACAGTCCTAGAATACTTAGGAAGTTGAATATTACTCATCTCTTCCTCATTAGAATTGTCTGCCTGGAAATGAATAGGAGTTGTCTCATTCAAAAGAGACTGCCTCATTTCCGCTTGTGAAGATTTATCCGAAGGAGTAACAGAATTCACATTTGAAATACTATCGGGAGTCTTTGGAGAGCCAGAAGATTCATCTGAAGCTTGAGTAGATCTTGAAGAATTATCAGAAGACTGAGATGGACCTGGAGAGTCTTGACTGTTTAATTTGTCTGAATGAGACTGACTCTTTTCAGAATGAGACTGTCTCATTTGGGAATGAGACGATAGATCCACAGTGTCTTCATCAATTTGAGATATATTCCTTGAGGATTCATTGAACGTAATATTGATGGATTCTTCTACTTTGTTCTTGACAGAATTATAAACACGATAAGCTTTGCTTGTTGTAGAATACCCCATGAAGATTCCTTCCGTAGATTTCACATCGAACTTGCCTCGATTATTTTGAGTATCTAAAATAAAACACTTGGAACCAAATACTCGAAAATAAATAATATTAGGAGTCCTTTTCATAAGCAATTCATACGGTGTTTTAAGCAAAATAGGACGAATAAGTACTCTATTTAAAACATAACAGGAAGTGTGTACCGCTTCAGCCCAAAATTTTCTTGGAAGCTTACTCTCATGCAGTAGAGTTCTGGCAGTTTCCTGTAGAGTTCTGTTCTTGCGTTCTACTACTCCGTTCTGCTGAGGAGTTCGAGGAGCTGAGAATTCATGAGTGATTTCTCTTGATTTACAGAAGGTTATGAAATCCTTCTCGAATTCACCTCCATGATCACTACGAATAGTCTTGAGTTTAAATGAATACTTAGTCTCAAGGTTAGTAATAAGATCCTTAAACTCAACAAAAGCTTCATCCTTAGATCGTAAAAATAATACCCAAGTAAAACGAGAATAATCATCAACTATAATAAAAGCATAATTCTTACCTCCCAAACTTACATACCTTTCTGGACCAAAAAGATCTAGATGAAGAAGCTGTAAAGGAACAAAAGTTGATACTTTATTCTTAGCAGTAAAGGAAGTTTTCACCTGTTTTCCAAGTTGGCAAGCTGAACAAGGTTCTATTTTCTTGTACTTCAGCTTTGGTAGACCTCGAACCAGATCATGAGAAGATATCTTCCGAAGAAGATCCATATGAACATGACCAAGACGCCTATGCCACAGATCTTGTTGTTCTTGAAAGGTAGCTAGACAAATTTCTTCTTGCTGCTCATCAAAATCTAACACAAAAATATTTCCTTTCCTTTTGGCAACTAAAGCAAACTCGTTAGACTTAGTGCCAATATAACATACATCTTTATCGAACTTAACCTTATGACCAGCATCAGTAAGTTGACTTACACTAATGAGAATATATTTCAAACCATCAACTAAACGAACATTAGAAATGGCAAACCTGTCATTACCAATGGTGCCTTTTCCAATAATTCTAAAAGTGTTTGAATCTCCAAGAGTAACTAAGCCACCTTCCTTGGCAACTAGAGATCGAAACTTGGATTTATCACCTGTCATGTGACGTGAACAACCACTGTCGATGATCCATTTATTTCGCGGAACATGGACCTTCAAACAAACCTGCAAAAATTACTTTATCCCTTAGGTACCCACTTAACCTTGGGTCCTGGTTGGTTAGTATCACAAATCTTATATAAATGTCTATCTGATTTCTTAATCCACATCTGAACAATATTAACAGAAGTATTAGCAGATTTTTATCTAGTAGACGATTTATAAGATGAGTTAGAGAAGTGGTCCTTGATACCACATAATCTAGATTCAGCTGTAGGGTGGCCAGCTTTGCCACAATCTCGACATTTCTCATAAGGCATCTTATATTTCATAGGAGCTCGCTTATAACCGCCTTGAAATGCACGTTTCTTGATTGACTCACATCCTAAACCTCCTTTATCAAGAGAAGATTTTTGTTCACCAAGAAGAACATTCAAAGTTCCTTCTCCATGAAAACATTTAGCTAAATCCTTTTCAAGCTGTTCGACTCTCTGCTTTAATTCAGGAACCAGGGGATCAGGAGCATTGTCTTCTTTAACGGTTTGTGGATCAACAGATATTGATTCTTTCTTCAAAGCTTCAAGGCATACATCCTTCATCTCAATCTCATTTTTGAGATATTGATTTTCTTCAGTAAGTTTTGAAACCCTTTCAAGCAATGATCTGTTCTCAGCAACTAGGGCTTCTTCCTTCATGGGGTCATCCATTTCACTAAGAACTTCAGTTAAAGCTTGCTTTAAATAAGCATTCTTTTCTTTCAACTTCTTAATCTGGACCTGGAAATTTAAAATAGACGAAGATATATTTGAATTATACTTGATATTCTGTACCTCATCATTATCACTGGAGTTGTCCTCTAGTCCAGCAAAGCAAAGTTGAGCAACTTCATCGTCTGAATCGATCTCCACATCAGATTCATCATCACTCCAGGTAATTAATGCCTTCTTTTTGTTCTTCAGCTTGTAGCAGTCCTTTTTGAAGTGCGCTTTCTTTCCACACTCAAAACAAGTATCCTTGCTTTGATTCACTTTAACCTCCTTGCTCGGATTAGATTTGAAGTCCTTCTTCGGAAACTGTGACTTCATAGGTCGTTTGGAGGCATTCCGTTTGGCAAGAAATTTATGAAACTTCTTTGTTAGCAGAGCAATATCTTCATCAGAATTGTCAGGAGACTCGTCTGCATCTGTATTAAGTGCAAGAGTTTTCTTACGAGGAGCCTCATCTTCTTCATCATATCTGCGTAGCTGGTTTTCAAATTCTTCCAATTCACTGAACAGTGTTAGAGTATCCATAGTCGAAAGCAGCGTAGAATCCTGCAGAATGGTAACCTTTAGAGCAAACTTCTTTGGCATTGCTCTGAGGATTTTCCTATTAATCTTAGATTGAGGAATGATCCTTTCCAGAAGTGAGATGGAGTTCATCAATGTCAGAAACCTCCCTTGAGCATCTCGCACGCTTTCATCTCTTTCCAACCTGAAACCTTCATAGTCACTCATTAGCATACTTAATTTTACTTCACGTACCTTAGACGTGCCTTCGTGGCTGACATTGATCATATCCCAAATCTGCTTGGTAGTAGTACATGCTGAAACTTTTCTTAATTTTGTAGCTACCATACCATTGAGAAGTGAGTTCATAGCTTTAGCATTGGAATTCATTGCGTTCACTTCTTCGGGAGAGAGATCCTTGAGAGATTTTGACTTCCCTTCTTTCATAGGAATTGTGAAACCATTTTCTACAGCATCCCATTCAAATGCATCACGCTGGAGAAAGATTGTCATCCGAAACTTCCATTCATTGTAGTTTTCAGCACCATGAAGCAGTGGTGGATAATTGTTTGAATACTTATCTGGTTGAGCCATGGATCGCTAGCAAAGTAAACACTAAAAAGAGAATTAAATGCACCTGCTCTGATACCAAATGAAATTCGATGGCTCGATAGATAAAATAATATTCTAACTGTCAAGGCAAATGGGACAGTCTCTTATACAAATGGGACAGTCCCTTTACAAATGAAACAGGGTATGGGACAGTCTCAATTACACTGCAGAAAATAAATAACAGAAATAAAATGCTGAAAACTGAAAAGTAAAAACACCAGAAGTTTTCACTTGGTTCGGCCCCTACACCTAGTCTATGGCCTACATCCAAGACCCCATGCCAACTAGCATAGAGAATGTATTATATCAACTTTAATAAAAGAACTTACAGTCTTTTCCTTGATTACAAATATAGCACCTGAAAGAAAACCTTTCCCAAGCTACCTTGCTACCTAGCCCACTGCTATTCCTTAGCCTTCTAGCTACCTTGCTATACTTTGAAATCAAGCTTGCCACAACCCGGCACAAAGTTGATATGAATACAAAAGTACAAGAATAAACAAATTGATTACAACTCAAACTAGGTTTCTTGTTTTTCTGGATATGAATATCTCGGGTATGAAACAAGAAAATGATTTCAGATGATGAAAGATTCTCGTGAAAGTGTTAGCTACAAATCTGAAATGAAGAGTTGTATTTATAAGCAAAGTTCTAACAAATTTATTTTCAAACACACGATAAGGTTGGAAGATAAGTTTATTTGAAAATATTTGAATAAAACTTTGAAACTAATCTGTTAGTACGTTTGAAAAAGATAAATCAAGTAAAGATAAGGCTTGAGAGATTTAAACTTAATAAGACTGCAACATCATCTGGAATAGTCTTTTTTTTATGATAAGGTGGTAGATTTGTTTGAGATAAGGTTTATCCAGATAAACAAGATATACATAAAACCCTAACAAACCTAATCCTGAGAAATAGTCTCCTGGAAAATCTGAACAAACTGCAATGCTGAATCTCGGTAACTTGCATCCTGTTTATCTGCAATTTGAAAATCATCATAAACCTAAACTTCTAACACCTTGATTTTAGTATAAAACTCCAATATCACATCTCACGTATAGATCTTCAAAATCATGAATAATGTTCTTTGCACAGTCCCCAACACAGGTCTTCTTCGTGGGAGATAAAGTACACAGCCAGTAAACTCTATATAATACACAATTACTGGGTCAAGAGACTATATACAAGTTAAAAATCAAAATAGAGATTGAAATTATAAACATACCTTGAAATTTAAATTTAGATAAACTAAGTGAGTGGTTAACCAACCTGCACAGACATTGAAATTTAGATTTAGATAAGAAAAAAGTGAGTGGTTAACTAACCTGCAGATGACTTGTACTTTCCAGCATGCAAAAAATTCCTAGATGCTGTGATAGTAAAAAATTGATTGTACCTTTATCAGTCTAGAAAATGGAAGAGAGAGGAGAGTCAGAGGGGAGAGAAGAGGACCTAAAGAGGGAAGAGCAGAGTTGTGAGACGTGGGGTAGTGGAAATACTTAGCTATATTTTATTTATATGGGTTATTATTAAAGTTTAGTACGTTGTGTGTTTCCCTACTATATATGGAAAGGTTTTTTTATTATAAAAAGGGTATTTAATTTTTTCATTAAACTAACCACATTACATATTTCTATGATACCTTCCTTATTTAAAAAAATAATTACTTTATATTTCCTAGCAAGTATTTTTTAAAAGTAAAATGTTGCAACAATAATTATTTAAATAAAATTTATGTACTTTTTATATTTGAGATTATTTTTAAATGTCACATTTTTATATTTTCTAATTAATAATATTCATATTTAAATTGTTTCAATGAAAATTATTTTTGTAAAAAAATGATAAAAAAGTAAAAATTTTAAATTTTTGTAGCTTTAGATATTTTAACTTAGCCAAGAAAAAGTTGATTTTTTAAAAAAATTCAGAAAATGTTATGTAACATAAAACAAAATATATAATTTTACAATTAGTTGTGAAAAAAGATAATAGACTTATAATATATATCTTTCTGACAAAAATTTATGTTACTTCATAATTATACTTAAACACCAAAAACATATAACATACATACCACTAAATTTTTTATTTAAATCAATTTTAAAATTTTTATTTAAAATTTTTTCAAATTTTAAAATATTCTCCTAAATCTTTTTATTTTTCCCTTTGAAATTTTTTCAAAATTTCCCCACTTCCTAGTTCTAGGAAACTAATAAAAAAATGAGAAAATATATTTTAATGACAATTTTCATTAAAATTATTTGTTTTATTTTCTTAAATTCATGACGAGTAAAGTAATCATTAATTTTTATAATACTTATTATACTGATAATCTTATTTTCAAATAATTATTCAAATTTCATTTTTTACAAATTTTAAA
Source organism: Apium graveolens (assembly GCF_009905375.1). Lineage (NCBI taxonomy): Eukaryota > Viridiplantae > Streptophyta > Magnoliopsida > Apiales > Apiaceae > Apium > Apium graveolens. Next base: position 276,942,155 of record NC_133652.1, on the reverse strand, counting down.
TTAATAAAATATTTATATAGAGCTAAATATTCTTCATATTTTTATAATGTACATTTTTAGAAATATGTGACTTTTAAATTTTGACATTATAAATTTATTAACATCGGAATTGAAAAAAATATATTAACATTAGTGCCTCTTAAAATTCTTTATAATACTTATCAATTTATTAGTTGCTTCTTCATGTTTTACACAATAAATTTCTTTTTCAAAAATTTTTGTTCTTTTTCTCATTTTAAGGATATTTTAACTTTCATATTAGAGTTTTTTCCTAGTTTAATACACTTTTGTTTATTATACTAATATGTATAAAATCATATTTTGATATTTTAAAATATTTTATTTAAATTTATATATATTAAAATATTAAAAATTTAAAATATCATTTTACCATGTTAACATATATACCCTTTTTTTAACAAGTATCATGTTAACAATATAGTTATTGCATAATTATTAATTTCTGAGTAAAAGTTCTTTTATTAATTTAACATGTTATAATATATATATCATATTTTTTTGTTTTACCATTATAATAAGTTAATAAGGTTATTGTAAAAGTTTAAATATATGCACTTGTACTTCTTTTCAATGAAAGTAAAAGTCCATCACGTATCTATTTACAGAAAATTGGTACATCTCATGCATATGCTTATATAAAAACTAACACAAAATTGATAATTTATGTGTTTCAACCAACGGACATATATAATAATTATATGACAATTATATGTATGGGGTCATCAAGTAATGACATATAAAATTGATAATTTATGTAGTTGTCTAACCAACCAGCCGACACATACAATATATAATAATTATATGTGTGGCTTCATAAAGTAATGACACTTAAAATCATACACATATGTCAATATGCATGGGTTCATTAACCACCCGACACATAAGAGTAGAATATGTGTGGCCTTTAACCACAGACAATACATAAAAGGCTACATATATAGTCATTTTTTTACTAGTGTTCATTCTTCAATTTTTTATAGGGCAATGTTGAAAAGGAAAAACTTCTGATTGGGAGGATGCATGGGATATAGACTTCTGAGCAGTGTAAGTGTCTGCTCAATTATGTTACTATATGCTACTGTTTTGTTCTTTTAATGTGATGATTGATCGTTTTACTATTATGATTTCCTTATCCCTATAATTGTTCTCTATCTTGTTCTCTGATTGTTTTTTGTTTTGTGAGGGAAGGATGAGGCTTGTTGTCAGGATATTAACCAGAATATTCTATTGTTTGCACTATCAGCCTTTCTTGAAAGCAAATGTACCACTGATTAAAGTTATCCTTGCCTGGGGTTTTTATTAATTTTGCAATAATATAGTTGTTGTGTCCCATATTATTGATAAATTAGAATTTTGAGTACTTTTGCAAATAAATTAGAATTGATAAATTATTGATGAATTAGAATGGTCCCATATTTAGATAAAATTGTTGGATATTGATAGTGAGCATCTAGGAATAAGCTGCTGGATATTGCTAGTCTTGTATTAAGTTATTATCATTTGAACCTGTAGGCTATAAGTGGGTTGTTTGTTAGTAATTAAGATTGTTTTATAACATGAAGCATATAGTCTAATTTTTTAAAACTTGCTAGAAGCACATGAAATAGTATCAATCATCCCCTGAAAACTTTGGTCTTCCATAAGCAATCCAGTAAATATATTTATGCAGCAATTTTTCTGTAGATTTTAACACCTTTCTCTTGCTGTTTTTAGCATATTTTTACATCTTTATACTCTAAATATTTATTTTTAGTAGATATTAGATGTGTTTGTGTAGCAGCTTTGAAATATGTTCTTGCTGTAGTTTGTTCAATTGTATGAACATATATTTTTTTCTCTTATTCTTCCGGTAAAACTCAAAATTTTAAGGAATAATTGAAGGAACAAATACGCTCACCGTTTTTATTTATGCACATCATAAGATGTAAGCTTTAATGAGAAAATTTACTTTTACCGTATTTTTTTTGAAATATTGTTAGTTGCTTGTTGGACTAATTACGAATACGAAATACCACATTTACAAATGATGGCAGTGAGCATAGCTTTTTTAACTTCAAGCTCATCAGGATGTGAAAGAAATTGGAGCCCTTTTCAGGGGTAAGTAATCATTTATATAAGTTTTACTTGTGCAATAATCATTATTGATTATTAATGTTGTATATTTTTTACTCTTATAATATTACACTTGATCTTTTTTGTAGAGCGGTATAAATAAAGGAATAGATTGGATGCGGAGAGATTGAATAAGGATGGATTTTGAAAGGCCAGGATGATGAAGAGCTATGATGATTTAACAATGATATTAAAAGATGATAGTGTTGTGTCACGGGGTAGTAAAAGGATATTAGATAATTGCATAAAGAAGATTTTGAGTCTAAAGGTGAAGATGATGATGATGTTTTCATTGAAGAACATAATATTAATTTGATGAATGGTAAATTACAAGTATGGAAGCACGAGTGGTCACTGGTCAACATTTTCTTCTATTTGGTTTTTCTTCTTTTTTTTGTAATGTACGTCAATAGTGATTACACATTAGAAAAATATGACCAAATGTTAGAACTTATTTTTGATTAAACTATAGAAAATTATCAAGCAAATGATTTATTTAACTCTAATATGGCTAGCAATATAACAAAAAAATGATATCTTTTAATTACATTTCAATTTTTAGCACATTTATAATAAAATTTAAAGGAAATATATTTAATATATAAAAAATAATTAAAAAATCATATACTAGTTGCAACCCGAGTACTCATTCCGAATTGACCCGAGTTCCGCTTTTTACAATCTTGATAAAAAATATTAAAGAGATTTTGTTAGTTTAACCGTTGTATGGTATATTGTATTTGTACTATAAACAATAATGATCACAAGTATCTTCATAGACAATAAATTTATAACAATATAATTTTGGATAAAAGATGAAGAAAAGGAATTTTATCAGCTTCTTCTCGAAATAAATAATCGAATAGGACATCCAAAGAATATTATTCGGTAGATAATGATTAACAAAAATTAGGTTTTAAATTAAGTTGTTATGTCTTACCGTTACTTTTTAAAGAGTAATGAATTTGAACATATTTGCTAGAGACAAACTAATACTGAGTGAGATACATGTCAAATTTTTTTCTTCCACAAGGGAGATATAAGATTGTAAGTGCAATCACTTCTTAGAGAGTTCGCTCATTAAACAAAGTTCTTCCAAGAGTACTATGTTAATCTATGGAAAATGAAACGTACTTTGAGAAATGAAAATAGTTAAGAGTTGGTCATGAAAGTAGTCCATTTTATTTTGGGTCATGCTTGCTACTTTGTACATTGGAGAGTATAAATCATTGGCTATAAAAATCAATATAGCAAGAAGTTTGTGATGAGAAGGAACCAAAGTATAGCAAATTTCGCTAATAATTCTGAACTCCTATTAAGTGTACATGTGAGAGGTTACTACTTATATATATGTTTCAGTGGTAAATGAATACTTAATGGAAGATGTTGATGATTGTAGCATTTAACCAGTGGTGAACATAAATCATGAATAAAGAATGCTTTGATGTAGAGAAAAGAAATATATTGAAAAGTTTGACTTAGAAAACTAAAGGCCTTGACTATGATCTCAAGACCTTTACACAAAGAGTGTGCGTCTCAAGACCTTTACTTAATATCTTAAGGCTTTCACGAGGGGGAAACTCAAGATCTTTATCAAGATCTCAACGACTTGAAATCTGAATGGAAACATAATTTTAATGGCTTCTAGTTGGGCTTGTAACACTTTCATACACTTCTAAATCACTTATAATAGTCCATTTAGATATATACATAACTATGAGGGTTTTATTATATTTTGTGTATAGAAGAGATAGCGAAGCTTGATAAGAGATTTTAGTAAGGATTGAACGGATTCTATCCAAATCTCACGAGATTCTTCAAGTTGTACTTTCTTTACTCTAAATATTTGCAACTTCAAACTCCCTCTCTAACATAACCCAAACTTTAGATCGTAGACTTGTACCCATATTTCTATAGTATTCAATGCTAAAGTCGCGATAATCTTATCTTGTTGGAGTCTCTCACTAATTAAATGGATGTTGTCAAACATCGATGGAAACTATCGATATTAATGCAACTTCAAGCTTGATGTTAATGGAGATCATTCGATAGGTCTCTGAATGTTTAATTGACACGAGAATTGAAATAAATATCAATGTACCAGTTAACATCCACTTCCTTATGAACCATAACATTTCTGGCTGCTAGAGTGTTGCCATCACGTTCGTTACAACTTCAAAATCTGTGAGCCTTTGAAAAATAAGTCTGCCAACCAAACAGATGCGCATCTACTTCGCCATGTACTTCCATCTACTCATCAAATACCAAACCCTTCTCCCTTCTCCCCTCGATGTGGAACTCATTCCACGGCCCACTCAATTCATTGATACTTGGATTGTCATATGACATGACTAGGAAATGACAGACTAGATTCGAGAACTTGAACCTCTCAAATAACCAAAAATGTTCATAGACAAGATATCATGAGTTTGAATTTGTAGTGGTATATAATATTATCTTATTTCAACAAATTTGAGACTTTTCTCATTTAATGGGTTTAGAGTTTTAAAATTTTAATACATGAAAACAAAAAGTGATTTGACTTGAATAAGGAATCTCATTTTTGTCTAAAAATAATTTTATTTTTCGCAAAATGTCAAATGTGACCATGTACATGTAATTTAGTGTTTCATTTTTTTAAATTGCCAATTTGATATAAAAGCATTAATGATTTAAAGTATAAACATTAATACCTTGAGTATTTTTATTTAAAATATATCTAATCCATATATAGATATTTTTGTGCTATTAAAAACAAAATGTACAAACTACATCTTCTAGTTATGAAAATAATATTCTCTTTGGTAAGGCTAAATATTTAAATTATATCATCACAATAAAAGTGATAAATTATTTAAATTTTTTTTACATAATTTATATCTATCATAACGGTAAGCTTAATATGAGATATAAAATTGAAAGTTTTAGAATGGAGAATCGGTGCATTACACAGCTAAGCAAGTATCAATAAATATGTATAATTTAGGAATTTGACAACTTTTTGATTACATGTTCAAGAAATAAAAAAGGACTGTTGTCAATTTACATTCCTTACACTGAATGTATTTGATTTCACTGAGAGACACATTTTGACAAACACAAACATGGTGCCCAACACACATGTAATTGTGTCTCCTATACAGAGGCCTACCATTGATGTGTAGAATATTGGTTACAGAAAATTTAATCAATTTTAATGAATGCAAAAGGAACTCCAACTTTGATAAAAAAATCTGAGAACCAAGTAACGACATAAGATGACGGTAAGCTTCTTCTAGGTTTCCATATTCCTAAATTTCTATAAATTTAAAGAATCTTATATTGTACAATTTATTATTATTTAGATATTTTCCATATTAATGGATTGTTGAAATCTTAATTCACTACACAATATAAGATTTTAGGAAATTATCAAAACCTCATTAATACACTTGAATTTTAATTTTTAAATTTTGAAATTTAATTTGAATATTCAATATTTATACTAATTATGATACTTTAATCTTTTGTCTAAGTTTTGGCTATTTATTTTTTTAAAACAATTCAAAAATTGTTATACATGCCCAACAAGGGAAGAACTACCAACCCACCCATCTTAAAAAGATAAAAGCTAGAGGTTTCAGTTCAACATATGTGTATATCATATATTATCATTAATATTATACAAGTAAATTATTAATTTTTTATGGTCACCAATGTGAACAGTAAAATGGTTACAAGAGACTAAGGTGATTATTATGCTCCGGAAGGGTTAGGGATATTAAGTATATAAATATCATTATAGTAGTGTTCATGCCATTATATCCATTAATTAGACACTTTGTTTCAAAATTCCAGATTATTTGTTTTAATTCCATTGTAGAATATTTCAATTTTGTTTTAGAATATTCAAATATTTATTTTACTGATTCTAGAAATTATTCGTTTTACATATCTGTTTAGAATACCTGATTTATCTGTAGGAAATCATTTTTAAAGTTTGTCAAATTATTTTATTTGGACCCCAGTTGCTAGTAGGGTTGTCAAAAAAATTCGAAAAATCTGATATTCGTCTAAAATATCCGTATTCGTATTCGAAAAAAATCAAATATTATCCGTATTCGAAGTTAACCGGATACTATCCGTATCTGAATCCGAATGTTTTGGATACGGATACGGATATAGACATATCCGTATTTATAAATATCTGTATCTGAAATTAATTAATTAATTAATTAATTAAGTATATATACTACAGCCATATTTTATTTTATTTTAAATATTAAATGTAAGTATACTTTATATCATATATGATATGACTATTTAGTTATTGACTATCCGATAAACTAAAGGGAACCCTCAAATCTCAATTAGTCTTGTTCACTACTTTACCCTATTTATATTGACTCTCCCCGTCCCTGCCGCCTATTCTCCCACTTTGATCTTCAGAATTTAGTTGATATTCGATGCAATTATCCCTCCTATCTAAAAAAAGGTTCGATTCACAACCCTAATTCAATTCCTTTATTCTACAAGTTAAGACGAATATGGTATATAATTATATAGTTATCGTTTTTGGATACGATATACGATTATTCGAAGATTCTAAAATTAACACGAGGCTTTGATTATTATTTGCAGATCTAACACTTTAATTCAGAAACGATTCGACCTTCTCTCAAGTTTCAATGGAACAAGGTATATTTGTCGATGTAATTCAGATTCGTAAAAGTATAAAAATTGTGGCTGAATCCAATAATGATTGGATTAGAGCAATGGGGGATAAAATGCAACTAAAATTTGATAAATATTGGGAAGAATATAACAAGTTGTTAACTATCGTTGTTGTTCTTGATCCTAGATAAAAAATGGTGATTGTCTCTTATGCTTACAAGGGTCTGTATGAGCTTCATGTTGACTATTATATAGATGAGATACGTGAGTCTTTAGCGCAGGTTTTTAATGAATATTATGAGAAATATGGTGCTGATTTGGGGCCTGTACAAAAATCTGGTCATGAAAGTTTTGGAAATACAAGTGCAGTTTGTAGAAAATGGTTGGGAGGTTTTCAGGACTTTATTGCAAGTAGTAATTTAAGGGAAAATTCAAAAAGAAGTGAGCTGGAGGAATATTTAAAAGAAGGTCTATTTCCAATGAAAAAAGAAGTGGAATTTGACATTCTTTAGTGTTGGAAACTTAGTGGTCCTAAGTTTCCTATAATTGCATGGATGGCTCGAGATATCTTGGTTATACCAACATCTTCGGTCGCATCTGAGAGTTCTTTTAGTAAGTGCCGTAGAATTATCACACATACTCGTTCATCTTTAAATGATGACTCGGTCGAAACTTTGATGTGTGTTAAAGATTGGCTTCCGGACTTCAAGGATGGTACTTTAATTTTTCTTTTATTTGAATATATAATTTTGTACATGTGTTGTTTGAATTTAGAATGACTTTCCACTAGTACACACCAGACTTTATATGTCGGTTAAATAAACAATATATGTCGGTTAAATGGTCGATGCATATAATAGGAGAATCTTTTGTGTCGGCTAAAAAGGCGACACAAACATGCAATATATGTCGGTCAAAATCAGACACAAAACGACATATAAAGTTGTCACAACCGCCACAAAAAAAATTTTGACCAACACATATGATGATTGATTTTAAGTCGGACTTGTCAATAGTTGACATATATAATATATATTTTATGTGTCACTTTAAACGATCGACACATATAGTTTAATATATATATATATATATATATGCTTTGTTGTTTCTTATTCTACATCATATATGTAACTAATTTTGTCACCAAATAAATACTAAAAAAATATTTTCTTGCAAAATATATGTTTTAAGTGTCTAACACTGTTATAAAATATAGTACTAGAAAATTACTTTACACATGTCCCTCATTCTACATTATGCAACCTTAAAAATAAACAGTGTTCCATTAAAATAAAAAACAAAAGAGTGTTCAAGACTTCTACTTTATTTCTAAATATTATAATTGTCAAAAATGTACATAGTATGATTATGAATGCTAGGAAACTATGAACAAGCTTTCATGAACACCAATATGACTTTTCTAGCTTCAAATTCCTCCTCACATGATGACAAATTAAGGTACTTCCTTGATTTTAGTATAAAACTCCAATATGACATCTCACGTATAGATGTTCAAAGTCATGAATAATGTTCTTTGCACAGTACCCAACACAGGTCTTCTTCCTGGGAGATAGAGTACACAGCCAGTAAACTCTGTATAATACACAACTACTGGGTCAAGAGACTATATAAAAGTTAAAAATCAAAATAGAGATTGAAATTATTATAAACATACCTTGAAATTATTTTTAAATGTCACATTTTTATATTTTCTAATTAATAATATTCATATTTAAATTGTTTCAATGAAAATTATTTTTGTAGAAAAATGAGAAAAAAAAGTAAAAATTTTAAATTTTTGCAATGTTAGATATTTTAACTTAGCCAATAAAAAGTTGATATTTTAACCACCAGGCACATAAGAGTAGAATATGTGTCCCCTTTAACCACAGACAATACATAAGAGGCTACATATATAGTCATTTTCTTACTAGTGTTCATAGGGCAATGTTGAACAGGAAAAACTTCTGAGGATGGTGGTTCTAGGAGGTCTCAACTCTGATTGGGAGGATGCATGGGATATAGACTTGTGAATAGTGAAAGTGTATGCTCAATTATGTTACTATATGCTACTGTTTTGTTCTTTTAATGTGATGATTGATCGTTTTACTGTTATATTTTCCTTATCCCTATAATTGTTCTCTATCTTGTTCTCTGATTTTTTTGTTTTGTGAGGGAAGGATGAGGCTTGTTGTGAGGATACTGTTTGCACTTTGCGTGCGGTTTTTATTAATTTTGAAATAATATAGTTGTTATGTCCCATATTATTGATAAATTAGAATTTTGAGTACTTTGGCAAATAAATTAGAATTGATAAATTGTTGATAAATTAGAATGGTCCCATATTTAGATGAAGTTGTTGGATATTGATAGTGAGCATCTAGGCATAAGCCGCTGGATATTGCTAGTCTTGTATTAAGTTATTATCATTTGAACCTCTAGGCTATAAGTAGGTTGTTTGTTAGTAATTTAGATTGTTTTATGACATGAAGCATATAGTCTAATTTTTTAAAACTAGCTAGAAGTAGATGAAATAGTAAAGTCATATTTTCAATCTTAAGTTACTCATACTCCCATAAATTTTATATAGTATACACCTTCAGACTTTACTATACAATAAACTCTATTTACATGTTTCTTTCCAGGCACCAGTAAGGGCCAAGCAGTATCACAACATGTGCGTCCCTGCGAGTTCTTTTTGGCTTAGAGCATTTTTCTTCCTGATTTTGTTAATGGTAGCAGGATAGTCAAGATATCTAGTCTTGAAATCACTTCTTAATTATATTCTCATTTCTCTAAATTATGGTAGCAACTAGCAAAAGTTTTCTATATTTTGTATTAAGAAGGCAGCAGTAGCAAGAATTGTTAAAAATGGTGAAGTAGTATTTTTTTGTCAATGTATATGACTAAATGGCTTGCACATTTCGTGTGTTTGCTAGTAGCATTGTACTGCATGCTCTTGAGTCTTGCCTCGTGGTGCAAAAAATTAGTTATCAAATAAATATTATCTACTAAAAAGAATTATTAAATATGATGATTCTTTTAGTATTAATAATTCTATTAATTTTCAGAATTTATCATATTATTTTTCTTGTTTATTTACAGTAGCTACAAATTTTATAAAATTTTATCAATTTTCAAAAAATCAATTCGGATCTGGTCCAAATAATATCCGGCGGATTCAGATACAAATAGTCATTTCTCGGATATTTTTGAATACGGGGTCGGATTCGGATACAGTTTCGGACTTCTGGATTCGAATTTGGATATAGCTATATCCCTATCCTAAATATGTCTTTGACAACCCTTGTAGCTAGAGCCATGTCATTGCGACATTAGTGACATGATACTTTCATGACAGTTCGATTAGTCATTGCGTGCTTTTGGCCATTTGATATTTATTGAGAACACGTGAGTGCACCCAAAATTAGTTTTGTGATTTGATTTACGGCGACGTTCTACATGCCTTGCAGATCATTGGTTCTGTTGCACAGATTAGGTAACGTATGATGTGTGTATTTGTATATTTTGATCTAGTTATGAAATATCTGAACTCCTCCTTGTTTCATCCATACTTTATTTTAAAATTATTGTTTAATTATAAATTTTGAAATATTCATTTCTAATTTTCTGTTTTACAAACCGTATTCCAAATCGGTACATGCCTTTGGCTCATACCCTATTGTGCTTATGCCATCTAGGACTGTGTGATTAAGAGTTACCACAATTCATTGATTAGAATTTTGGACTTTATCATTATCTAAACTTAATTATTTATTTAAAAATTTGAGCATTTGTAATATTTACAAAAAATAAATTTTTAATAAAATAAATTTTCTAATGTTGTTTAATTAATACATATTATGAATATTATCATTCATTTATTAAATTATTTAAGAATTAATTTATTCAATTAATTAATTTATGAAAAAGTGATAGAACTACAGAGTGTTATGTTTTTATAAAATATTTTAGTGAAATCAAGTATTTTTTATATTTTATTAAATCGATTAAAAAAATATATTCATTTAATTTTAAATTATAATAAAATATTTCAATTTATATAAACATAAGAATAATTTGTGTATATTTTAGGCTTTCCCTTTCGAAGAAACTCTACAAACTATTTTATTCAAATGTACTATTTTTAAAGATAAATTTAATTTTAAATTCAAATTAAAAAAAATTCAACCACTTATGGCAACACTGTCCATGTGTTGCAAAAAAGAAGACATCTATGTCAACACAAAAGATTTATTGAGCTATTGCAACATGTTATTATGCCTATTGCAACACCAAAATATGGGTGTTGTGATAGGGCCATAATTTCATACCTATTGTAACGTTTTCTAAGGCAACACGAGGAAAAAATATGCAAATAGGTCATCTATGGCGTGATGTATTTTTAGCAGGTTTTTCATTCGATTTTAAAAGCTTTTGATTGCTGTTTTTCAGCAGAATTTTACTTGTTCATGCTCCAAATTTTAGTTTTTAGCAAATATTACATGTGTTTCTGCAACAGTTTTTATATATGTTCCTACTGCGATTTGTTTAATTGTTTGAGGAAATATTTTATCTCTTATTCTTTCTGTAGAACTCAAAATTTCAAGTAATAATTGAAGAAATGAATGGACTCACCATTTTTACCTATGCACATCATAAGACGTAAGCTTTAATGAGAAATTTATATAAAGAAGAGATATGGTAAGGACAGGCCTCGTCACCACATTTGTTTATTTCTTTCAAAGTAGAGCATGATAGAATAAGAAGAGAACTTAAAATTTAGGTTTGCAAGTTGAGAATAGATGTCCGTGGTATATCAATTACTTTGGAGTAACATGAAATATTGTACCAATATTTTCAAGCCTTTAGTTAAGAATGGAATGGTTGTTTGGAATGAAATTGGAAGTCATGGCAAGATAAATTTTATATTGGTAATTTCATAATTTATTATATTTTCCGCCCTACATACATGTCCATGCTAATGATATTTTAAATTTATCATTAGTATATTTTTTTTGAAATTTTGTTAATTGCTTGGTGGAGATGTGAAACACCACATTTACAAATGATTGCTGTGAGCATGGTTTCTTTAACTTCTAGCTCATTAGGATGTGAAAAAAAATGGAGCCCTTTTAAGAGGTAACTAATCATATAAGTTTTACTTGTGCAATAATCATTATTGATTATCAATGTTGTATATTTTCTACTCTTCTAATATTACACTTGATCATTTTTTGTAGGGAAATACAAAAAAATGAATAGATTGGATGCTGAGAGATATAATGTGGCCTACTTTTAATTTCTTGCAACACTTGTAAATAAGAAATCAAATAAACCTCAAGGATGAATTTTGAAAGGGGGGGATGATGAGGATCTGTCTGATTATGATGATGTAACTATAATATTAGAAGTTGGTAGTATAGTTCCACCGGCTAGTAGAAGGACATTAGAGAATTGCATAAAGAAGATTTTGAGTGTGAAGTAGATGATGATGTTCTCATTGAAAAATAGAATATTAATTTGATGAATGGTAAATTGGAAGCATGCAAGCACAAGTGGTTACTCGTAAACATTTTTTTTTGTAATTTATCAAGCAAATGATTTATTTAACTCTACTGTGGCTAGTAATATAACAATAATGATATTTTTTACTTAAATTTCAACTTTTAACAGATTTATAAGAAAAAATTATAAGAAATATATTTAATGTATAACAAATATTTAAAAATTCATATACGAGTTGTAATCCGAGTACTCATTCTGAGTTGATCCGAGTTCCGATTTTTACAATTTTGACAAAAAAAATACAAAGCCTGTGTCGGTTTAACCGTATTATGTTATATTATTTTTTACTAAAAATACTAATGATCACACATATCTACAAAGACCATAAACTAATTCTGGACAAAAAATGAATAAAAGAAATTTTTATCAGCTTCTTCTAGGAATAATGGAATAGGACATCCAATGAATATTATCGAGTAGATAATGATTAATAGAAATTGGGCTTCAGATTACGTTTGCTATGTCTTACCGTTAAAAAGTAATGAATTTGACCATATTTGCTAGAGACAAACTATTATATAGTGAGATACAGGTCAATTTTTTTTTCACAAGGGAGATATATGATTGTAACTGCAATCACTTCTTACAGAGTTCGATGATTATGCAAACTTCTGTTAAGAATATTATGTTAGCCAATGGGAAACAAAGAGTACTTTGAGAAGTGACAACGTGAATGGAAACATAATTTTGACGGCTTCTAGTTGGGCATGTAGCACTTTCATACACCTTCTAAATCACTTATAATATCCCATTTAGGTATATAAACATAATTATAAGGATTTTACCATATTTTCTGTATACATGAGGTAGGGAAGCTTGATAAGCAATATTAGTAAGGATCGAACGGTTCTATCCAAATCTCAAGAAATTTTTCAAGTTGTATTTCTGACATAACCCCACCATTAGATTGTAGACTTGTACCCACATTTCTTTTGTATGCAATGTTATAATCACGGTATTCTTATCTTGTTGAAATCTCCCACTAATTAAACGGTTATTTTCAAACATTTATAGAGACCATTCGATATTAATGAAACTTCAAGCTCGATCTTAGTGGAGACCATTCAGTAGGTCTCTAAATATTTAATTCACATGAGAATTTATATAAATATCATTGTACCAATTAACGTCCACTTCCTTAACAACCACAACATTTCTAGGCCGCCCATCACATTTGTTACAACTTCAAAATACAGTGAGCCTTTGAAAAATAAACCCTTCCAACCATACATGATTGCGCAAATACTTGGCCATGTAATTCCTCTTATTCATCAAATACAACACCCTTCTCTCCTCTTCGTACATGTTGCACTCATTCCACCGCCCACTCAATTCATTGATGCTAGGATTGTCATATGACATGACTGGAAATGTCAGACTAAATTCGTTAACTTGAAGCTATCAAATAACCAAAAATGTCTATAGGCAATAAATCATGAGTTTGAATTAGTAGTGGTATATAGACTTTTCTCATTTAATAGATGTATGTTTTAAAATTTTAAAATATGAAACCAAAAAGTGACACCTGGATAAGGAATCTCGTTTTTGTCTAAAAAAATATTTTTTTTAATTTTATTTTCCCAAAATGTCAAATGTGACCATGTACGTATAATTTAGTCATTCATTTTTTTAAATTGCCTATTCAATTTGAAATTATTAATGATTTAAGGTATGAACATTAATACCGCGAGTGTTTTTATTTAAAATATATCCCGTCCATATATAATAATAATATTCTTGTGTTATTAAAAACAAAATGTACTAACTACATCCGTTAATTATGAAAATAATCTTCTTTTGGGTAAGCCTAAATATTTGGATTATATAATCGTAATAAAAGTGATAAATAATTGCAATAGTTATTATATGAACTATTTATTATTTTTACATAATTTTTATCTGTTATAACAGTAAGCTTTATTGGATATATCTAGGCACCTGTTTGCACATGAATGTATAGATATATATGTCTGAGTGAAGAACAAGCCAAGAAAGTACTCTGAACGTTGCTTTATTTATCTAAGCATTGCAAACATATATGAAAAGAAAATACAAAAGATAGTGCATAAAAACTAGCACCAGACTCCCTAAACTTTTGCTGCCATCAACGACTGAATCACCACATTCCTACAATCACTCAACTACGTGCATGACTCTGTTTCCTAAGAATAAATATGGAAATAAAAGAAATAACTAAAATAAACAAAATAGTTTTAGATTAAAACTAACATTCTCCCCGTTAATCTAAAACTGTCTGAGTAACCAGACAAAGAATCACTGCCACTACCCACTGTATACACCAAACCATATTTTAAAGTACCTTTGATATAAAGCAATATTCTTTTAGCTGCTAGTTGATGCACCAGAGTAGGCTTCTCCATGTACCTACTCACAACTCCAACCGAGTACGCTATGTCAGGCCTTGTATGCACTAAATAACGTAAGCCTAGCGTGGAAGTGACACTTCTCTAACATGGTCTAGCAAAGCTTCAAACTTCATTTAACACAGACAAGATAACAAATTTCCACCATCTTGCACATGCTGAGCAGTCTGCTAAGAGGCAGAAATTCAAGGTCAGATAAAAATATATGTACTCTAGAGCTGCCTGACATGTCTATGGACTATAGTACTAATACTTTTTTGCAGATATGGAAGAGCTATGTTGAAAGATAAGATGTACCTAATGATCAATATAGAAAAAGAATACTGAAAGAAGTCTTACAGGTGATTGCTTCATTTGATATATATGAGAAGTACTTGTATTACAGGTGATTACTTCTGCTGCTTTGTAATTCTGGATCAAACACTTGTATAAAACCTAAATATCTGATTTCTAACACTGTTTAATGGAAAGTTTGGGCCTGCTATAGATGATGTAACATTATGAGTATATGTCGATACTATGCCACAGTTCGCCCAACATTACACCTATCACAGAATCACCCATGCTCTACTAGTAGGATGATGCTTGTTTATCCTTAAAATAGGTGTGTGCATGTATGTGCAGACTTTGTGTGTGTAGATATATCATATGTTCACTTGGTTTGGATGGATTGGATACTGGGTTTTAGCTGTGTTTCTATGGCTTGGTTTTTCTTGAAGGAATGAAGCTGCTACATCATTTAAATCCTTAATTTGGAAGCAACAAAGGTACCGCTCCCAAACTTGATTTTAAATTTTCTTCTTTCTTGCTCTCGGTTATCTTGAATAATTTTTTGGATTGTGTGTGAGTTCTTCTAGTAAATACATTTCTTTACAGTTGGCACAGTGTTAAATATATGATCCTATTGGGGTCTTCCTCTAACACCTTAAGGTTTTAGATGAGCTGGTTACTCAACATGGTATCAGAGCTTAGGCTGGCGGGAGAACTAAGGTTCGATTCCCATCCACCCCCAATATTCTCACAATTTATTGTGGACACTAAAGGCAATTAATACCCCAAAGATGGGTGCCGGTGTTCCACTCTTCGACCCATAAATGGGCTTTCGAGTGAGGGGGAGTGTTAAATATATGATCCTATTGTGGCCTTCCTCTAACACCTTAAGGTTTTAGATGAGCTGGTTACTCAACACACAGTCCTATATAATTTAGTGTAAAGTTGAACAATATACCCATCCTAGAAATTTTTGGCAACAAATACCCATCCTTGATTATAGTTATCACGAACAATACATTCCATACAACTACCTGATTCTATAGCTAGTTGTCCGAACTTTCTGGTTTATTGCTCTTCCTTACCGTTGGCACAGTCCTATATAATTTAGTCATATACATTCCATACTTTGAGTTTTGGTTGATTGACAAATTGCAGCTTTTTGGTGGGAGTGCATTGACATTGCAATCTGAGGCTATATTTCGAGGAGATATCAACATCTTTCTTCTTAGTGATCCTGGAACTAGAAAGTCACAGTTGCTGCTGACTTACACACATAAGCTATCCCCTTGCCGAATTCACACAAGTGGACGAGGGAGCTCTGTTGTTGGATTGATTGCCTATATAGCCAAAGATCCAGAATCTGGTAAAACAGTATATTTGCAAACAGTATGCTACATGAAAGTGTTGTGCCTGATGTTTGGATATTGTTATTGGATATATAGACAATTGGTATTATGCAGCAATTGGTTTTGTTAGTTTATTGGTTTGGCAAATTTTTGGCATCTAAATTTATAAAATGTACATTAATGAAATAGGTAATCAGACATCACTAAAATGGAAAGTGATGTTAATTTAACACTTTAACAACTGTTATAAAATAAAAAATTGATGTCTATCAAAACTTAATACATCAGTTTTAATGGAACATTGACATCAGTAATATCGAATAAAACCGATGTTAAATACTACAAAAAAAATCTTAAAACAAAAAATCGATGTTATTAAGCTTTATAGACATCGGTTTGTCATCAATAGATATCGGTTTGAAATAAAGAACTAATGTCAAAAGTTATGTTTACATCGGTTTATCTTGAAAATTGTTGTTACTGGTATTAGTAACATTAGTTAAATGGATAAATGGAAATATTTTGCTTATCTCACATATGTTTAAATTGATAAAAATATCATATTATGATAATATATTAAGATTAGATATATATTAGAAATTTAACATCTTTAAAAACTGATGTTATATATCTTCTTTAACATTAGTTTAAAACCGATGTTAAATGGGGGATCTTTAACATCACCCACGAAGACATCGGATTTTTTTGTTCATAGACATCGGTTTTTAGCCGATGTCTATTCTACGTTTTCTAGTAGTGTCTAAGGACCCAACTACCTCTTCAACAGTCATCGTTTCAAGATTTCTGAATTGTTTAATGGCTGAGGCTATTTGCAGAAATTTAGTAGTAACTGCCCGTAGTAATTTTTTTACAATATACATTTTCTTGACCTCCTCACCAAGCGCTCTTATGGTGGTCACTAGCCCATTAAACTTTGTACAAAAATCATCAAGTGGCTCTGTCTCCTTCATACTCAAGGCCTCGAACTCTGCCTTAAGAGTTCGAATCTTTGCTGTCTTGACACGATCTGCTCCCAAACACATAGTTTTGACGGCGTCTCAAGCTTCCTTTGCCATTTTCTTCTCAGCTATGGACAACAGAATGTCCTCAATCAACCATTGCTCAACACAATCTTTGATGAAGTGATATCGCACGTCAATGTGCTTACTTCTTCCATGGAAAATCGGGTTTCTTTCCAGATCAATGGCAGACTTATTGTGAATATATAAGACAACTGGACCTATTTTAATATCGGTAATCTGAATGAGAACTCTTTGAAGCCATATCCCTTGACAAGCTGCAGTTGTAGCTGCCATAAATTCAGCTTCACACCAAGAAATAGCAACGCACCGCTGCTTCTGTGAAATCCAAGAAATCAAGCTCTCATCAAGATAAAACTCAAAATTTTAAGGAATAATTGAAGGAACTAATACGCTCACCGTTTTTATTTATGCAGATCATAAGATGTAAGCTTTAATGAGAAAATTTACTTTTACCGTATTTTTTTGAAATATTGTTAGTTGCTTGTCGGACTAATTACGGATACGAAATACCACATTTACAAATGATGGCAGTGAGCATAGCTTTTTTAACTTCAAGCTCATCAGGATGTGAAAGAAATTGGAGCCCTTTTGAGGGGTAAGTAATCATTTATATAAGTTTTACTTGTGCAATAATCATTATTGATTATTAATGTTGTATATTTTTTACTCTTATAATATTACACTTGATCTTTTTTGTAGAGCGATATAAATAAAGGAATAGATTGGATGCTAAGATATTGAATAAGGATGGATTTTGAAAGGCGAGGATGATGAAGAGCTATGATGATTTAACAATAATATTAAAAGATGATAGTGTTGTGCCACCGAGTAGTAAAAGGACATTAGATAATTGCATAAAGAAGATTTTGAGTCTAAAGGTGAAGATGATGATGATGTTTTCATTAAAGAACATAATATTAATTTGATGAATGGTAAATTAGAAGTATGGAAGCACCAGTGGTCACTGGTCAACATTTTCTTCTATTTGGTTTTTCTTCTTTTTTTTGTAATGTACGTCAATAGTGATTACACATTAGAAAAATATGACCAAATGTTAGAACTTATTTTTGATTAAACTATAGAAAATTATCAAGCAAATGATTTATTTAACTCTAATATGGCTAGTAATATAACAAAAAAATGATATTTTTTAAGTAAATTTCAATTTTTAGCACATTTATAATAAAAATAAAGGAAATATATTTAATATATAAAAAATAATTAAAAAATCATATACGAGTTGCAACCCGAGTACTCATTCCGAATTGACCCGAGTTCCGCTTTTTAGAATCTTGATAAAAAATGTTAAAGAGCTTTTGTTAGTTTAACCGTTGTGTGGTATATTGTATTTGTACTATAAACAATAATGATCACAAGTATCTTCATAGATAGACTGTAAACTTATAACAATATAATTTTGGATAAAAGATGAAGAAAAGGAATTTTATCAGCTTCTTCTTGAAATAAATAATCGAATAGGACATCCAAGGAATATTATTCGGTAGATAATGATTAACAAAAATTAGGTTTCAAATTAAGTTGTTATGTCTTACCGTTACTTTTTAAAGAGTAATGAATTTGAACATATTTGCTAGAGACAAACTAATACTGAGTGAGATACATGTCAAATTTTTTTCTTCCACAAGGGAGATATAAGAGTGTAAGTGCAATCACTTCTTAGAGAGTTCGCTCATTAAGCAAACTTCTTCCAAGAGTACTATGTTAATCTATGGAAAATGAAATGTACTTTGAGAAATGAACATAGTTAAGAGTTGGTCATGAAAGTAGTCCATTTTATTTTGGGTCATGCTTGCGACTTTGTACATTGGAGAGTATAAATCATTGGCTATAAAAATCAATATAGCAAGAAGTTTGTGATGAGAAGGAACCAAAGTATAGCAAATTTCGCTAATAATTCTGAACTCCTATTAAGTGTACATGTGAGAGGTTACTACTTATATATATGTTTCAATCAGTGGTAAATGAATACTTAATGGAAGATGTTGATGATTGTAGCATTTAACCAGTGGTGAACATAAATCATGAATAAAGAATGCTTTGATGTAGAGAAAAGAAATATATTGAAAAGTTTGACTTAAAAAACTAAGGGCCTTGACTATGATCTCAAGACCTTTACACAAAGAGTGTGTGTCTCAAGACCTTTACTTAATATCTTAAGGCTTTCACGAGGGGGAAACTCAAGGTCTTTATCCAGATCTCAACGACTTGAAATCTGAATGGAAACATAATTTTAACGGCTTCTAGTTGGGCTTGTAACACTTTCATACCCTTCTAAATCACTTATAATAGTTCATTTAGATATATACATAACTATGAGGGTTTTATTATATTTTGTGTATAGAAGAGATAGCAAAACTTGATAAGAGATTTTAGTAAGGATTGAACGGATTCTATCCAAATCTCAGGAGATTCTTCAAGTTGTACTTTCTTTACTCTAAATATTTGCAACTTCAAACTCCCTCTCTAACATAACCCAAACTTTAGATCATAGACTTGTACCCATATTTATATAGTATTCAATGCTAAAGTCGCGATAATCCTATCTTTTGGAGTCTCTCACTAATTAAATGGATGTTGTCAAACATCGATGGAAACTATCGATATTAATGCAACTTCAAGCTTGATGTTAATGGATATCATTCGATAGGTCTCTGAATGTTTAATTGACACGAGAATTGAAATAAATATCAATGTACCGGTTAACTTCCACTTCCTTATAAACCATAACATTTCTGGCTGCTAGAGTATTGCCATCACGTTCGTTACAACTTCAAAATCTGTGAGCCTTTGAAAAATAAGCCTGCCAACCAAACAGGATGCGCATCTACTTCGCCATGTACTTCCATCTACTCATCAAATACCAAACCCTTCTCCCCTCTCCCGATGTGGAACTCATTCCACGGCCCACTCAATTCATTGATACTTGGATTGTCATATGACATGACTAGGAAATGACAGACTAGATTCGAGAACTTGAACCTCTCAAATAACCAAAAATGTCCATAGACAAGATATCATGAGTTTGAATTTGTAGTGGTATATAATATTATCTTATTTCAACAAATTAAAGACTTTTCTCATTTAATGGGTGTAGAGTTTTAAAATTTTAATACATGAAACCAAAAAGTGATTTGACTTGAATAAGGAATCTCATTTTTGTCTAAAAATAATTTTATTTTTCGCAAAATGTCAAATGTGACCATGTACATGTAATTTAGTGTTTCATTTTTTTAAATTGCCAATTTGATATAAAAGCATTAATGATTTAAAGTATAAACATTAATACCTTGAGTATTTTTATTTAAAATATATCTAATCCATATATAGATATTTTTGTGCTATTAAAAACAAAATGTACAAACTACATCTTCTAGTTATGAAAATAATCTTCTCTTTGGTAAGGCTAAATATTTAAATTATATCATCACAATAAAAGTGATAAATTATTTAAATTTTTTTTACATAATTTATATCTATCATAACAGTAAGCTTAATATGAGATATAAAATTGAAAGTTTTAGAATGGAGAATCCGTGCATTACACAGCTAAGCAAGTATGAATAAATATGTATAATTTAGGAATTTGACAACTTTTTGATTAGATGTTCAAGAAATAAAAAAGGACTGTTGACAATTTACATTCCTTACACTGAATGTATTTGATTTCACTGAGAGACACATTTTGACAAACACAAACATGGTGCCCAACACACATGTAATTGTGTCTCGTATACAGAGGCCTACCATTGATGTGTAGAATATTGGTTACAGGAAATTTAACCAATTTTAATGAATGCAAAAGGAACTCCAACTTTGATAAGAAAATCTGAGAACCAAGTAACGATATAAGATGACGGTAAGCTTCTTCTAGGTTTCCATATTCCAAAATTTCTATAGATTTAAAGAATCTTATATTGTACAATTTATTATTATTTAGATATTTTCCATATTAATGGATTGTTGAAATCTTAATTCACTACACAATATAAGATTTTAGGAAATTATCAAAACCTGATTAATACACTTGAATTTTAATTTTTAAATTTTGAAATTTAATTTGAATATTCAATATTTATACTAATTATGATACTTTAATCTTTTGTCTAAGTTTTGGCTATTTATTTTTTTAAAACAATTCAAAAATTGTTATACATGCCCAACAAGGGAAGAACTACCAACCCACCCATCTTAAAAAGATAAAAGCTAGAGGTTTCAGTTCAACATATGTGTATATCATATATTATCATTAATATTATACAAGTAAATTATTAATTTTTTATGGTCACCAATGTGAACAGTAAAATGGTTACAAGAGACTAAGGTGATTATTATGCTCCGGAAGGGTTAGGGATATTAAGTATATAAATCTCATTATAGTAGTGTTCATGCCATTATATCCATTAATTAGACACTTTGTTTCAAAATTCCAAATTATTTGTTTTAATTCCATTCTAGAATATTTCAATTTTGTTTTAGAATATTCAAATATTTATTTTACTGATTCTAGAAATTATTCGTTTTACATATCTGTTTAGAATACCTGATTTATCTGTAGGAAATCATTTTTAAAGTTTGCCAAATTATTTTATTTGGACCCCAGTTGCTAGTAGGGTTGTCAAAAAAATTCGAAAAATCTGATATTCGTCTAAAATATCCGTATTCGTATTCGAAAAAAATCAAATATTATCCGTATTCGAAGTTAACCGGATACTATCCGTATCTGAATCCGAATGTTTTGGATACGGATACGGATATAGACATATCCGTATTTGAAAATATCTGTATCTGAAATTAATTAATTAATTAATTAATTCATTAAGTATATATACTATAGCCATATTTTATTTTATTTTAAATATTAAATGTAAGTATACTTTATATCATATATGATATGACTATTTAGCTATTGACTATCCGATAAACTAAAGGGAACCCTCAAATCTCAATTAGTCTTGTTCACTACTTTACCCTATTTATATTGACTTTCCCCCTCCTTGCCGCCTATTCTCCCACTTCAATCTTCAGAATTTAGTTGATATTCGATGCAATTATCCCTGCTATCTAAAAAAAGGTTCGATTCACAACCCTAATTCAATTCCTTTATTCTACAAGTTAAGACGAATATGGTATATAATTATATAGTTATCGTTTTTGGATACGATATACGATTATTCGAAGATTCTAAAATTAACACGAGGCTTTGATTATTATTTGCAGATCTAACACTTTAATTCAGAAACGATTCGACCTTCTCTCAAGTTTCAATGGAACAAGATATATTTGTCGATGTAATTCAGATTCGTAAAAGTTTAAAAATTGTGGCTGAATCCAATAATGATTGGATTAGAGCAATGGGGGATAAAATGCAACTAAAATTTGATAAATAATGGGAAGAATATAACAAGTTGTTAACTATCGTTGTTGTTCTTGATCCTAGATAAAAAATGGCGATTGTCTCTTATGCTTACAAGGGTCTGTATGAGCTTCATGTTGACTATTATATAGATGAGATACGTGAGTCTTTAGCGCAGGTTTTTAATGAATATTATGAGAAATATGGTGCTGATTTGGGGCCTGTACAAAAATCTGGTCATGAAAGTTTTGGAAATACAATTGAAGTTTGTAGAAAATGGTTGGGAGGTTTTCAGGACTTTATTACAAGTAGTAATTTGAGGGAAAATTCAAAAAGAAGTGAGCTGGAGGAATATTTAAAAGAAGGTCTATTTCCAATGAAAAAAGAAGTGGAATTTGACATTCTTCAGTGGTGGAAACTTAGTGGTCCTAAGTTTCCTATACTTGCATGGATGGCTCGAGATATCTTGGCTATACCAACATCTTCGGTCGCATCTGAGAGTTCTTTTAGTAAGTGTCGTAGAATTATCACGCACACTCGTTCATCTTTAAATGATGACTCGGTCGAAACTTTGATGTGTGTTAAAGATTGGCTTCCGGACTTCAAGGATGGTACTTTAATTTTTCTTTTATTTGAATATATAATTTTGTACATGTGTTGTTTGAATTTAGAATGACTTTCCACTAGTACACACCAGACTTTATATGTCGGTTAAATAAACAATATATGTCGGTTAAATGGTCGATGCATATAATAGGAGAATCTTTTGTGTCGGCTAAAAAGGCGACACAAACATGCAATATATGTCGGTCAAAATCAGACACAAAATGACATATAAAGTGGTCACAACCGCCACAAAAAAAATTTTGACCAACACATATGATGATTGATTTTTAGTCGGAATTGTCAATAGGTGACATATATAATATATATTTTATGTGTCACCTTAAACGATCGACACATATAGTTTAATATATATATATATATGCTTTGTTGTTTCTTATTCTACATCATATATGTAACTAATTTTGTCACCAAATAAATACTAATAAAATATTTTCTTGCAAAATATATGTTTTAAGTGTCTAACACTGTTATAAAATATAGTACTAGAAAATTATTTTACACATGTCCCTCATTCTACATTATGCAACCTTAAAAATAAACAGTGTTCCATTAAAATAAAAAACAAAAGAGTGTTCAAGACTTCTACTTTATTTCTAAATATTATAATTGTCAAAAATGTACATAGTATGATTATGAATGCTAGGAAACTATGAACAAGCTTTCATGAACACCAATATGAGTTTCCTAGCTTCAAATTCCTCCTCACATGATGACAAATTAAGGTACTTCCTTGATTTTAGTATAAAACTCCAATATCACATCTCACGTATAGATCTTCAAAATCATGAATAATGTTCTTTGCACAGTCCCCAACACAGGTCTTCTTCCTGGGAGATAGAGTACACAGCCAGTAAACTCTGTATAATACACAACTACTGGGTCAAGAGACTATATAAAAGTTAAAAATCAAAATAGAGATTGAAATTATTATAAACATACCTTGAAATTTAAATTTCCATAAACTAAGTGAGTGGTTAACCAACCTGCACAGACATTGAAATTTAGATTTAGATAAGAAAAAAGTGAGTAGGTTAACTAACCTGATGACTTGTACTTTCCACCATGCAAAAAATTCCTAGATGTTGTGATAGTAAGAAATTGATTGTACCTTTATAAGTCTAGAAAATGGAAGAGAGAGGAGAGTGAGAGGGGAGAGAAGAGGACCTAAAGAGGGAAGAGGAGAGTTCTGAGACGTGGGGTAATGGAAATACTTAGCTATATTTTATTTATATGGGTTGTTTTTTTTTTGATCAAAATGATTTCATTAGAATAGCAAATCATCTGACACAAGTGTCTCCAACATTAAGGATGGAGGAGACGAGTAAACAATAAAGCTATTAGGCTCACAAGGAAATTTAGCTAACTGATGAACTACCTTGTTCGCGTGCTTTTTAACATGACAAAGAACTAATCTACCATTACTACGAAGTAACTCTCGGCAATATTGCAGAAAATCACCAAGTTCCAGAAGGCAATTCTGATTTTGATTAACTGCATTGACGCTGAGGAGTGAGTCACTTTCGATCGTGACCAAATCTGCAGTCCACTCTCGAGCCCATAACACTGCCTCCAAGATACCAGTTGCTTCAGCTTCAAAAACTGTGACTTCCCTTAGCACCATACCCACCGAGAAAAAACCTTGACCCTCTGTAACAGCTGCATCAACATTAACTTTAAGATGACCCTCCCTAGGCCTTTTCCACCTCTGGTTACCATTCCCCGCGACATCTCCAGTATTCTGAGCATGAGCAGATTTTATATTCACAGCCTGCCATTCATCAACTTGCTTCAAGCACCAGGCCTTAACAACTGCAGGAGTCATAACTTTACCTTCGAAAATACATTTATTCCGAGCATACCAAATCCCCCACAACATAGCAGCCATTTTAACCAAAACCATCAACTGCCCAGTAGCAAAAAAACTAACTAGCCAGTTTGAAACGTATTCCATATCATACATATCAAAGTCTAAGTCCAGCAGTTGCCAACATTCTCTTGCAAAGCTACATTCAAAAAATAGATGACGTAAATGTTCTACATCCACTATGCACACCGAACAACTGATAGTGACTGGAACTCCTTTCCCACTAAGCCTGTATCTAACTGGAATAGTGTTGCGACATAGCCTCCAAATAAAAACTCTTATTTTATGCGGAACCGGTAGCTGCCACAGTCGTTTCCACCCCACTGATCTCGAAATCTCCTCACCAACACTGTGTGCTTGTGACCATTGATAATACGCTGACTTCACAGAGTACTGTCCATTTGTAGTATGGACCCAGGCAATCCTGTCTCTTGTACCATTTTGTGGAATCCTCGTATTAAGAATAGCCCCTGCATCAGTTGTATTAAAGTGAAGATAAATTTTCTCTGCATCCCATTCTTTCCTGTTCGCCTTAAAAAATGCTGACACCTTCGATCATTTTGCCCAATCACTAGTAGTAGATGCATTAGCACAAAACGTATCCAGAGACCTCAACCATCTATCAGACCCAATATTGATGGATTCGCTATCCCCCAGAACCCATCTTAGACCCTTCTTCATCTCCTCTTTCGCTTCCCATATGCTAGACCATGTGTAGCTCACTCCCCCAGTTCGTTTGGCATCAAGAATATGACAAGATGGGTAGTACCTGGCTTTTAACACTCTCGTTACTAGAGCATTTGGTCTCTTGATCAAACTCCAACATTGTTTACCAAGAAGGGCCAAGTTAAAGCCATAGATGTCTCTGAAACCCAAACCCCCGCTTTCCTTTGACATACACATCCGTTCCCAAGCTAGCCATCGAATACCCTTGCTATTTGCTGAATTAGACTGCCACCAAAATGCATTCATGATCTTTTGAATTTCCTGTCCAATTGATTTAGGCAACAAGAAACATGACATCGCATATGCAGGGATCGCTTGCACTACATTCTTGAGGAGAACTAATTTACCAGCTCGGGATAACAATTTAGCACTCCAACTTTTAATTTGGTTAATCACCTTATCCTTCAAGTATTTAAAAACCAGTTTCTTTGATCTTCCAATCAGTGAAGGCAATCCGAGGTACTTACTTTCTCCTATATCATTATGCACTCCAAGCACCTCCATAATCTCCTGTTGTTTGTCTATTCTCACATTAGAACTAAAGAAAATAGCCGATTTTTGATAGTTAACAGCTTGTCCCGACCAATTCTCATATGTATCTAGAACATTTTTAACTATTGAGGCCTCATTAGCAGTAGCTTTAAAGAATAAAAAGTTGTCATCGGCAAATAACAAATGCGTTACTGAGGGAGCAGCCTCACATATTTGACACCCATGAATCTGACCATGATCACCAGCTGTTTTGAGAGCATTAGACAAACCCTCTACGCAAAGCAAAAATAGATATGGTGACAGGGGGTCTCCTTGACGGAGTCCTCGAGTAGGGATAATAGGACCAATAAGCGAGCCTTGAAAAGAGATAGAGTACGACACCGTAGTAACACAGAGCATAACCCACTTAATCCATTTCTCTGAAAATCCCATGCTAACCATTCTATCTCTCAAATAATTCCAATTAACGCGATCATACGCTTTGCTAATATTAAGTTTCAACGCCACCTCTCCTTCAGCCCCACTATTTTTTCGTTTCATGTAGTGCAAGACTTCAAAAGCAACAAGAACATTATCTGAGATATTACGCCCCGGTACAAACGCTGATTGCTCTTCGGAAATAACATCGGGAAGAATTTTTTGGAGGTGATTGGCCAAAATTTTTGCCAAAATTTTATAAAGGACGTTGCACAATGCTATGGGCCGAAGATCTTTAGGGTCATCAATATTATCCTTCTTCGGGATTAACACCAAAGTAGTATCATTTACCTCAGATGAAAATGCTCCCTCTACTAGCCATTGCTTACAACATTTATACACCTCGGTTCCGAGCATATCCCAGAATTGCTGAAAGAAAGCCGGGTTAAGACCATCGGGCCCGCTTGCTTTATCAGGATGCATACTTTTTACATCTTGAGTAAACTGAGTGAAAGAGAGTTCCTCCGTGAGACTCGCGTTCTGGCTACACGTAATTCTCACATCTGATTCATAGTTGTTGTTGCTAACGCCTCCCCCTTCCTCTGTAAAAACCTTATTGAAATAATATTTTAGTAATTCACACATGTCTTCGTGATTACTAATAAGAATCCCCTCTGCATTCTTGAGACCAGTTAAATAATTTAGCTTTTTCCTACTTGAAGCTGCAACATGAAAATACTTTGAATTCGTATCTCCATCCTTAAGCCAAAATGATTTGGCTCTTTGTTTCCAGTAAGCTTCTTCATGGCTCAGAATCTCCTCAAGTCTATCTTTCTCATCGAAATACATCTGCACACCATCATCGTCCTCTCTATTTTTCAGCCCATCAATAGTCTCTTTCTGTTTCGCTACCTTTTCTCTGAATTTGTGAAAGAAACCTCGACCCCATTTTGCCATATACTTCGAGACTTCGATTAATTTAGGGAGCAGATGCATAGAAGGAAGATTGTGCCAGAAATTTGAAACCTCTGCATGAAAAGTACTTTCTTTTAACCACGTGTTTTCGAACCTGAAGCGAAATTGTTTCGCTGGAATTTTAGAGTTCAACAGTTCTAACTTTAAAGGCTCGTGGTCAGAAACTATGGCATGAAACACTGTGAGAGTGCATAAGGGAAACTTACTCCACCAATAGCTGCTAGCAAAACACCTGTCCAATGGTTGTTAATAAAGTTTAGTATATGGTGTGTTTCACCTACTATATATGGAAAGGTTTTTTTATTATAAAACGTGTATTTAATTTTTTTATTAAACTAACGACATTACATATTTCAATGATACCTTCCTTATTTAAATATAATAATTACTTTATATTTCCTAGCATATATTTTTTAAAAGTATAATGTTGCAACAATAATTATTTAAATAAAATTTATGTACTTTTTATATTTGAGATTATTTTTAAATGTCACATTTTTATATTTTCTAATTAATAATATTCATATTTAAATTGTTTCAATGAAAATTATTTTTGTAGAAAAATGAGAAAAAAAAGAAAAATTTTTAAATTTTTGCAATGTTAGATATTTTAACTTAACCAAGAAAAAGTTGATATTTTAAAATTTTCAGAAAATGTTATGTAACATAAAACAAAATTTATATTTTTACAATTAATTGTGAAAAACGATAATAGACTTATAATATATAACTTTCTGATAAAAATTTATGTTACTTCACAATTATACTTAAACACCAAAAACATATAACATATATACTCCAATTTTTATCATATAACATTTGATGAAAATATTTAAGTCAATCTTTTAAATTTTTATTCAAAAAATTTTCAAATTTTTAAATATACTCCTAAATCTTTTTATTTTTCAAATTTTCCCCACTTCCTGGGTTTAGGAAACTAATAAAAAAATGAGAAAATATATTTTAATGACAATTTTCATTAAAATTATATGTTTTATTTTCTTAAATTCATGACGAGTAAAGTAATCATTCATTTTTATAATACTTATTATACTGATAATCTTATTTTCAAATAATTATTCAAATTTCATTTTTTACAAATTTTAAATTAATAAAATATTTATATAGAGCTAAATATTCTTCATATTTTTATATTGTACATTTTTAGAAATATGTGACTGTTAAATTTTGAGATTATAAATTTATTAACATCGGAGTTGAAAAAATATATTAACATTAGTGCATTTTAAAATTCTTTTTAATACTTATCAATTTATTAGTTGCTTCTTCATGTTTTACACAATAAATTTCTTTTTCAAAAAATTTTATGCTTTTTCTCATTTTAAAGATATTTTAACTCTCATATTAAAGTTTTTTTCTAGTTTAATACAATTTTGTTGATTACACTAATATGTATAAAATCATATTTTGATTTTTTAAAATTTTTTAGTTAAACTTATATATATTAAAATATTAAAAATTTAAAATATCATTTTATAATGTTAACATATATACCTTTTTTTAACAAGTATCATGTTAACAATATAATTATTACATAATTATTAATTTATGAGTAAAAGTTCTTTAATTAATTTAACAAGTTATAATATATATATATCACATCTTTGTTTTACCTGATTATAATAAGTTAATAACGTTATTATAAAAGTTTAAATATATGCACGTGTACTTCTTTTCAATAAAAGTAAAAGTCCATCACGTGTCTATTTACATAAAATTGGTACATCTCATGCATATGCTTATTTAAAAACTAACACAAAATTGATAATTTATGTGGTTTAACCAACCAACATATATAACAATTATATGACAATTATATGTGTCGGGTCATCAAGTAATGACACATAAAATTGATAATTTATGTAGCTTTCCAACCAACAGACACATATACTGGGGTCATCTAGTAATGACACTTAAGATCATACACATATGTCAATATGCATAGGTTCATTAACCACCAGGCACATAAGAGTAGAATATGTGTCCCCTTTAACCACAGACAATACATAAGAGGCTACATATATAGTCATTTTTTTACTAGTGTTCATACGGCAATGTTGAACAGGAAAAACTTCTGAGGATGGTGGTTCTAGGACGTCTGAACTCTGATTGGGAGGATGCATGGGATAGAGACTTGTGAATAGTGAAAGTGTATGCTCAATTATGTTACTATATGCTACTGTTTTGTTCTTTTAATGTGATGATTGATCGTTTTACTGTTATAATTTCCTTATCCCTATAATTGTTCTCTATCTTGTTCTCTGATTTTTTTGTTTTGTGAGGGAAGGATGAGGCTTGGTCCCATATTTAGATGAAGTTGTTGGATATTGATAGTGAGCATCTAGGCATAAGCCGCTGGATATTGCTAGTCTTGTATTAAGTTATTATCATTTGAACCTGTAGGCTATAAGTCGGTTGTTTGTTAGTAATTTAGATTGTTTTATGACATGAAGCATATAGTCTAATTTTTTAAAACTAGCTAGAAGCAGATGAAATAGTAGCAATCATCCCCTGAAAACTTTGGTCTTCCATAAGCAATCTAGTAAAGTCATATTTTCAATCTTAAGTTACTCATACTCCCATAAAATTTATATAGTATACACCTTCAGACTTTACTATACAATAAACTCTATTTACATGTTACTTTCCAGGCACCAGTAAGGGCCAAGCAGTATCACAACATGTGCGTCCCTGCGACTCTGCCAGTTCTTTTTGGCTTAGAGCATTTTTCTTCCTCATTTTGTTAATGGTAGCAGGATAGTCAAGATATCTAGTCTTCAAATCGCTTCTTAATTACATTCTCATTTCTCTAAATTATGGTAGCAACTAGCAAGAGTTTTCTATATTTTGTATTAAGATGGCAGCAGTAGAAAGAATTGTTAAAGATGGTGAAGTAGTATTTTTTTGTCAATGTATATGACTAAATGGCTTGCACATTTCCTGTGTTTGCTAGTAGCATTGTACTGCATGCTCTTGAGTCTTGCCTCCTGGTGCAAAAAATTAGTTATCAAATAAATATTATCTACTAAAAATAATTATTAAATATGATGATTCTTTTAGTATTAATAATTCTATTAATTTGCAGAATTTATCATATTATTTTTCTTGTTTATTTACTACAAATTTTATAAAATTTTATCAATTTTCAAAAAATCAATTCGGATCTGGTCCGAATAATATCCGGCGGATTAGGATACAAATAGTCATTTCTCGGATATTTTTGAATACGGGGTCGGATTCGGATACGGTTTCGGACTTCTGGATTCCAATTTGGATATAGCTATATCCCTATCCTAAATATGCCTTTGACAACCCTTGTAGCTAGCTAGAGCCATGTCATTGCGACATTAGTGACATGATACTTTCATGACAGTGCGATTAGTCATGCTTTTGACCATTTGATATTTATTGAGAACACGTGAGTGCACCCAAAATTAGTTTTGTGATTTGATTTACGGTGACTTTCTACATGCCTTGCAGATCATTGGTTCTGTTGCACAGATTAGGTAATGTATGATGTGTGTATTTGTATGTTTTGATCTAGTTATGAAATATCTGAACTCCTCCTTGTTTCATCCATACTTTTTTTAAAATTATTGTTTAATTATTAATTTTGAAATATTCATTTCTAATTTTCTGTTTTACAAACCGTATTCCAAATCGGTACAGTCCTTTGGCTGATACCCTATTCTTTTTCTAGCAGCTGCTTATGCCATCTAGGACTGTGTGATTAAGAGTTACCACAGTTCATTGATTAGAATTTTGGACTTTATCATTATCTAAACTTAATTATTTATTTAGAAATTTCAGCATTTGTAATATTTACAAAAAATAAATTTTTAATAAAATAAATTTCTAATGTTGTTTAATTAATACATATTATGAATATTATCATTCATTTATTAAATTATTTATGAATTAATTTATTTAATTAATTAATTTATGAAAAAGTGATAGAACTACAGGGTGTTATTTTTTTATATAATATTTTAGTGAAATCAAGTATTTTTTATATTTTATTATATCGGTTAAAAAAATATATTCATTTAATTTTAAATTATAATAAAATATTTCAATTTATATAAACATAAGAATAATTTGTGTATATTTTAGGCTTTCCCTTTCGAAGAAACTCTACAAACTATTTTATTCAAATGTACTATTTTTAAAGATATATTTAATTTTAAATTCAAATTAAAAAAAATTCAACCACTTATGGCAACACTGTCCATGTGTTGCAAAAAAGAAGACATCTATGTCAACACAAAAGATTTATTGAGCTATTGCAACATGTTATTATGCCTATTGCAACACGAAAATATGGGTGTTGTGATAGGGCTATAATTTCATACCTATTGTAAGGTTTTCTATGGCAACACAGGAAAAAATATGCAAATAGGTCATCTATGGCGTGATGTATTTTTAGCAGGTTTTTCATTCGATTTTAAAAGCTTTTGATTGCTGTTTTTCAGCAGAATTTTACTTGTTCATGCTCCAAATTTTAGTTTTTAGCAAATATTACTTGTGTTTCTGCAACAGTTTTTATATATGTTCCTACTGCTATTTGTTTAATTGTTTGAGCAAATATTTTATCTCTTATTCTTTCTGTAGAACTCAAAATTTCAAGTAATAATTGAAGAAATGGATGGACTCACCATTTTTACCTATGCACATCATAAGACGTAAGCTTTAATGAGAAATTTATATAAAGAAGAGATATGGTAAGGATAGGCCTGTCACCACATTTGTTTATTTCTTTCAAAGTAGAGCATGATAGAATAAGAAGAGAACTTAAAATTTATGTTTGCAAGTTGAGAATAGAGGGATTGTCCGTGGTATATCAATTACTTTGGAGTAACATGAAATATTGTACCAATATTTTCAAGCCTTTAGCAAGAGTTCTTAGGCTGGTTGATGGAGATTATTGTTCGTCCATGCCTTGGGTGGTATAGGATTTAGTAGCTAATACCGAGTTGGTCACATATTAAAGAATGGAATGGTTGTTTGGAAAGAAATTGGAAGTCATGGCAAGATAAATTTTATATTGGTAATTTCATAATTTATTATATTTTCCGCCCTACATACATGTCCATGCTAATGATATTTTAAATTTATCATTAGTATATTTTTTTTGAAATTTTGTTAATTGCTTGGTGGAGATGTGAAACACCACATTTACAAATGATTGCTGTGAGCATGGTTTCTTTAACTTCTAGCTCATTAGGATGTGAAAAAAATGGAGCCCTTTTAAGGGGTAACTAATCATATAAGTTTTACTTGTGCAATAATCATTATTGATTATCAATGTTGTATATTTTCTACTCTTCTAATATTACACTTGATCATTTTTTGTAGGGAAATACAAAAAAGGAATAGATTGGATGCTGAGAGATATAATGTGGCCTACTTACAATTTCATGCAACACTTGCAAATAAGAAATCAAATAAACCTCAAGGATGGATTTTTAAAGGGGGGGATGATGAGGATCTGTCTGATTATGATGATTTAACTATAATATTAGAAGTTGGTAGTATAGTTCCACCCGCTAGTAGAAGGACATTAGAGAATTGCATAAAGAAGATTTTGAGTGTGAAGTAGATGATGAAGTTCTCATTGAAAAATAGAATATTAATTTGATCAATGGTAAATTGGAAGCATGCAAGCACAAGTGGTTACTCGTAAACATTTTTTTTTGTAATTTATGATCAGTGGTTAGTGAACACTGATTACTAATTAGAACATATGGCCAAATGTTAGAAGTTACGTTCAATTAAACTTTCAAAAATTATCAAGCAAATGATTTATTTAACTTTACTGTGGCTAGTAATATAACAATAATGATATTTTTTACTTAAATTTCAACTTTTAACATATTTATAAGAAAATATTAAAAGAAATATATTTAATGTATAACAAATATTTAAAAATTCATATACCAGTTGTAATCCGAGTACTCATTGTGAGTTGATCCAAGTTCCAATTTTTACAATTTTGACAAAAAAAATACAAAGCCTGTGTTGGTTTAACCGTATTAAGTTATATTATTTTTTACTAAAAATACTAATGATCACACAAATCTACAAAGACCGTAAACTAATTCTGGACAAAAAATGAATAAAAGGAATTTTTATCAGCTTCTTCTAGGAATAATGGAATAGGACATCCAATGAATATTATCGAGTAGATAATGATTAATAGAAATTGGGCTTCAGATTACGTTTGCTATGTCTTACCGTTAATTGTTAAAAAGTAATGAATTTGACCATATTTGCTAGAGACAAACTATTACATAGTGAGATACAGGGCAATTTTTTTTTCACAAGGGAGATATATGATTGTAACTGCAATCACTTCTTACAGAGTTCGATGATTATGCAAACTTTTGTTAAGAATATTATGTTAGCCAATGGGAAACAAAGAGTACTTTGAGAAGTGACAACGTGAATGGAAACATAATTTTGACGGCTTCTAGTTGGGCATGTAGCACTTTCATACACCTTCTAAATCACTTATAATATCCCATTTAGGTATATAAACATAATTATAAGGATTTTACCATATTTTGTGTATACATGAGGTAGGGAAGCTTGATAAGCAATTTTAGTAAGGATTGAACGGTTCTATCCAAATCTCAAGAAATTTTTCAAGTTGTATTTCTGACATAACCCCACCATTAGATTGTAGACTTGTACCCACATTTCTTTTGTATGTAATGTTATAATCGCGGTATTCTTATCTTGTTGAAATCTCCCACTAATTAAACGGTTATTTTCAAACATCCATAGAGACCATTCGATATTAATGAAACTTCAAGCTCGATCTTAGTGGAGACCATTCAGTAGGTCTCTAAATATTTAATTCACATGAGAATTTATATAAATATCATTGTACCAATTAACGTCTACTTCCTTAACAACCACAACATTTCTAGGCCGCCCATCACATTTGTTACAACTTCAAAATACAGTGAGCCTTTGAAAAATAAACCTTCCAACCATACATGATTGCGCAACTACTTGGCCATGTAATTCCTCTTATTCATCAAATACAACACCCTTCTCTCCTCTTTGTACATGTTGCACTCATTCCACCGCCCACTCAATTCATTGATGCTAGGATTGTCATATGACATGACTAGGAAATGTCAGACTAAATTCGTTAACTTGAAGCTATCAAATAACCAAAAATGTCCATAGGCAATAAATCATGAGTTTGAGTTAGTAGTGGTATATAGACTTTTCTCATTTAATAGATGTATGTTTTAAAATTTTAAAATATGAAACCAAAAAGTGACACCTGGATAAGGAATCTCGTTTTTGTCTAAAAAAATATATTTTTTTAATTTTATTTTCCCAAAATGTCAAATGTGACCATGTACGTATAATTTAGTCATTCATTTTTTTAAATTGCCTATTCAATTTGAAATTATTAATGATTTAAGGTATGAACATTAATACCGCGAGTGTTTTTATTTAAAATATATCCCGTCCATATATAATAATAATATTCTTGTGTTATTAAAAATAAAATGTACTAACTACATCCCTTAATTATGAAAATAATTTTCTTTTGGGTAAGCCTAAATATTTGGATTATATAATCCTAATAAACGTGATAAATTATTGCAATAGTTATTATATGAACTATTTATTATTTTTACATAATTTTTATCTGTTATAACAGTAAGCTTTATTGGATATATCTAGGCACCTGTTTGCACATGAATGTATAGATATATATGTCTGAGTGAAGAACAAGCCAAGAAAGTACTCTGAACGTTGCTTTATTTATCTAAGCATTGCAAACATATATGAAAAGAAAATACAAAAGATAGTGCATAAAAACTAGCACCAGACTCCCTAAACTTTTGCTGCCATCAACGACTGAATCACCACATTCCTACAATCACTCAACTACGTGCATGACTCTGTTTCCTAAGAATAAATATGGAAATAAAAGAAATAACTAAAATAAACAAAATAGTTTTAGATTAAAACTAACATTCTCCCCGTTAATCTAAAACTGTCTGAGTAACCAGACAAAGAATCACTGCCACTACCCACTGTATACACCAAACCATATTTTAAAGTACCTTTGATATAAAGCAATATTCTTTTAGCTGCTAGTTGATGCACCAGAGTAGGCTTCTCCATGTACCTACTCACAACTCCAACCGAGTACGCTATGTCAGGCCTTGTATGCACTAAATAACGTAAGCCTAGCGTGGCAGTGACACTTCTCTAACATGGTCTAGCAAAGCTTCAAACTTCATTTAACACAGACAAGATAACAAATTTCCACCATCTTGCACATGCTGAGCAGTCTGCTAAGAGGCAGAAATTGAAGGTCAGACAAAAATATATGTACTCTAGAGCTGCCTGACATGTCTATGGACTATAGTACTAATACTTTTTTGCAGATATGGAAGAGCTATGTTGAAAGACAAGATGTACCTAATGATCAATATAGAAAAAGAATACTGAAAGAAGTCTTACAGGTGATTGCTTCATTTGATATATATGAGAAGTACTTGTATTACAGGTGATTACTTCTGCTGCTTTGTAATTCTGGATCAAACACTTGTATAAAACCTAAATATCTGATTTCTAACACTGTTTAATGGAAAGTTTGGGCCTGCTATAGATGATGTAACATTATGAGTATATGTCGATACTATTACACCTATCACAGAATCACCCATGCTCTACTAGTAGGATGACGCTTGTTTATCCTTAAAATAGGTGTGTGCATGTATGTGCAGACTTTGTGTGTGTAGATATATCATATGTTCACTTGGTTTGGATGGATTGGATACTGGGTTTTAGCTGTGTTTCTATGGCTTGGTTTTTCTTGAAGGAATGAAGGTGCTACATCATTTAAATCCTTAATTTGGAAGCAACAAAGGTACCGCTCCCAAACTTGATTTTAAATTTTCTTCTTTCTTGCTCTCGGTTATCTTGAATAATTTTTGGATTGTGTGTGAGTTCTTCTAGTAAATACATTTCTTTACAGTTGGCACAGTCCTATATAATTTAGTGTAAAGTTGAACAATATACCCATCCTAGAAATTTTTGGCAACAAATACCCATCCTTGATTACAGTTATCACGAACAATACATTCCATACAACTACCTCATTCTATAGCTAGTTGTCCGAACTTTCTGGTTTATTGCTCTTCCTTACCATTGGCACAGTCCTATATAATTTAGTCATATATATTCCATACTTTGAGTTTTGGTTGATTGACAAATTGCAGCTTTTTGGTGGGAGTGCATTGACATTGCAATCTGAGGCTATATTTCGAGGAGATATCAACATCTTTCTTCTCAGTGATCCTGGAACTAGAAAGTCACAGTTGCTGCTGACTTACACACATAAGCTATCCCCTTGCGGAATTCACACAAGTGGACGAGGGAGCTCTGTTGTTAGATTGATTGCCTATGTAGCCAAAGATCCAAAATCCGGTAATACAGTATATTTGCAAACAGTATGCTACATAAATATGTGTAGTACTTGATGTTTGGATTAGATGAAAGTGTTGTGCTTGATTTTTGGATATTGTTATTGGATATATAGACAATTGGTATTATGCAACAATTGGTTTTGTTAGTTTATTGGTTTGGCAAATTTTTGGCATCTATATTTATAAAATGTACATTAATGAAATAGGTAATCAGACATCACTAAAATGGAAAGTGATGTTAATTTAACACTTTAACAACTGTTATAAAATAAAAAATTGATGTCTATCAAAACTTAATACATCAGTTTTAATGGAACATTGACATCAGTAATATCGAATAAAACCGATGTTAAATACTACAAAAAAAATCTTAAAACAAAAAATCGATGTTATTAAGCTTTATAGACATCGGTTTGTTACCAATAGATATCGGTTTGAAATAAAGAACTGATGTCAAAAGTTATGTTTACTTCGGTTTATCTTGAAAATTATTGTTACTGGTATTAGTAACATTAGTTAAATGGATAAATGGAAATATTTTGCTTATCTCACATATGTTTAAATTGATAAAAATATCATATTATGATAATATATTAAGATTAGATATATATTAGAAATTTAACAACTTTAAAAACTGATGTTATATATCTTCTTTAACATCAGTTTAAAACCGATGTTAAATGGGGGATCTTTAACATCACCCACGAAGACATCAGATTTTTTTGTTCATAGACATCGGTTTTTAGCCGATGTCTATTCTACGTTTTCTAGTAGTGTTTAAGGACCCAACTACCTCTTCAACAGTCATCGTTTCAAGATTTCTGAATTGTTTAATGGCTGAGGCTATTTGCAGAAATTTAGTAGTAACTGCCCGTAGCAATTTTTTTACAATATACATTTTCTTGACCTCCTCACCAAGCGCTCTTATGGTGGTCACTAGCCCATTCAACTTTGTACAAAAATCATCAAGTGGCTCTGTCTCCTTCATACACAAGGCCTCGAACTCTGCCTTAAGAGTTCGAATCTTTGCTGTCTTGACACGATCTGCTCCCAAACACATAGTTTTGACGGCGTCTCAAGCTTCCTTTGCCATTTTCTTCTATGAGAGATAAACTTGAAAATTCTAGAATGAAGAATTGGCACATTACACAGCTAAGCATGTATCAATTAATATGTTTAATTTAGAAGATTAAAAATTATTTGATTACATGTTCAAGAAATAAAAGAGGACCGTGGACAATTTACATCCCTTATACTGAATGTATTTCGTTCCCCGGAGAGACACATTTTGAGTAACACAAATATGGTGCCCAACACACTTGTAATTGTGTCTCGTATACAGAGGCCTGCCATTGATGTGCAGAATATTGGTTACGGAAAATTTAACCAATTTTAATGAATGCAAAAGGGACTCCAAATTTGATAAGAAAATCTGAGAACCAAGTAACGATGTAAGATGATTGTAAGCTTCTTCTAAGTTTCCAACTGATAGAACAAAGCTTGTACTCTGAGAAAATATGCAGATAATATTCTGAATGACTTATTAAAAGCAACAGCTAACAGCTAAAGATCCTATAAAACAGGAGATTAACTTGCTCACGATTCCTACTAAAACGCAACTACATTCTCCCACTACTACTACAACGTTAAAGTTAATTTATTCAAAACCAAAAGAAACAGACAGAAACATGTTTAAATAATATGTCCAACATGCTCCCCTTTAATCTAAACATGTTTCAGAATTTTGACTCCAAGTAGACTTCTCATATTCTAGAACTTAGTTATAGAAAGTGTTTTAGTTAATATATCAGCACGTTGTTCGTTTGTTTAAACATGCTTAATCTCAATCAAACATTGCTCAACACAATCTTTGATGAAGTGATATCGCACATCAATGTGCTTACTTCTTCCATGGAAAATTGGGTTTCTTTCCAGATCAATGGCAGACTTATTGTCAATATATAAGAGAACTAGACCTATTTCAATATCGGTAATC
This sequence comes from Apium graveolens, assembly GCF_009905375.1. NCBI lineage: Eukaryota > Viridiplantae > Streptophyta > Magnoliopsida > Apiales > Apiaceae > Apium > Apium graveolens. Next base: position 276,902,799 of record NC_133652.1, on the reverse strand, counting down.
TGAATGAGAACTCTTTGAAGCCATATCCCTTGACAAGCTGCAGTTGTAGCTGCCATAAATTCAGCTTCACACCAAGAAATAGCAACGCACCGCTGCTTCTGTGAAATCCAAGAAATCAAGCTCTCATCAAGATAAAACGCCATGCCACTTGTACTTTTCCTGTCCTCCACACTTCCTGCCAACTCGCTATCAGAAAAACCAGACAAAATATAATTACCCTGTCCCTTCATGTACATCAGGCCGTAATGCAAAGTTCCTTTTACATATCGACATATCCTCTTGATAGTGTTTAAGTGCACCGCTGTAGGCCTTTACATATAGCGACTAACTATCCCAACAGCATATGCTATGTCGGGGCGAGTATAGACCAGATAACGTAAACCTCCTACAAGGATCTTATAATAAGTTGAGTCCACTGCTTCACCAGTTGCATCAGCATCAATCTGCAGCTTAAAGTCGATAGGATACTTGACAGATTTACATTCGCTGAGACCTGCCCTTTTCAGCACTTTTTAGCATATGATGTCTGTTTTATCTCAATATACCCTTGTTGTTGATCGACCTCCAACCCTAAATAGTATGACAGCCTTCCAAAATCAGTCATGTCAAATTCTCTACTCATTTCCTCCTTGAATTTAACAATGAGTGAAATACTAGTGCCAGTAATTATTAAGTCATCAAAATAGACTCCAACAATCAAGGAACCAGTGCCATCCTTGCGATTGTATACAACGTGCTCATAAGGACATTTGACAAAACCTAATATTAGTAAGTACTGGTTCAGTCGAGAGTACCATGCTCTAGGTGTTTGACGTAAGACATATAATTACTTCAACAGTTTATAAACCTTGTGTTCTTTCCCCTATTTCACGTATCCTTTTGGTTGTGACACATAGACTTCTTCGAGTAGAATACCATTTAAAAATGCAGACTTAACATCAAGGTGATGCACCTCCTATGTGTTTTTAGCTGCCAAAGCCAGGAGCAACCGAACCGTTTCCAGCCTTGTTACGGGGGCAAAGACTACATCATAATCGATAGCACATTTCTGCACATAACCCGTAACTACCAAACGGGCTTTATGCTTGATTATGTCACCATTTGTGTCCTTCTTCAGTTTGAAAAACCATTAAAAATTAATAGCTTTATGACCCTTTGGGAGATCAGTGAGTTGCCATGTATTATTTTTTTCAATTGTAGCAATTTTGTATTCATTTTCGCTCTCCAGGCTTCATCTTTAACAGCTTGTTCGAAATTGACAGGTTCATCAATACTGGATAATAATAATTCATCCTCGAGCTCCATTATTTTAGTTGTATTGTAAATATCAGAGAGACGTCTAAAATATTGTGGCTCGCTGTCACTGCCAGTGGGCATACTAGTGGTTGTTGTGGTGTAAACTCTCGATAGAGAATCAGTCTGAGTAGCTGGCATCATAGGAGATGTTGCACTGTCAATCTCATAATTTTCCGGTATGTCTGGTATGGCTGGTGTGTCTGGTGTATAAACATCAAACCTAAAATACCCTGCTATCTGAGTAATTTGTGCACCTAACTTACTCTAGCACCATCTTTTTGCCTCGTTAAATGTGACATCTCTGCTTATATGTATCCGCCCTGAATCTGGGTCGTACAACCGGTAAGCCTTGGTCCCCGGTTCACGACCAAAATGAACTAGAGGTTTGCTTCGATCATCATGTTTTCTTGTAAACACAGCTGGAACTTTCATGTAAGAGAGACAACCAAAAACTCTCAGATATTCGACAGATGGTGTATCCCCAAAACAGGCCTGATATGGAGTGATATTTGAGAGTGCTCGTGTAGGGAGTTTGTTTAAAAGGTAGACGGCATGTCTAACAGCTTCGCCCCAGAACTGTGCAGGCACCTCTCTCTCTTTCAACATACTTCGAGCTATAGCTACAACGGTATAATTTATGTGCTCTACGACACCATTTTGTTGTGGTGTGTAGGGCGCAATATATTGCCTTAAGATGCCTGCATCTTCACAGAAAGACTCAAAAGCTTTGTTGCAAAATTCGCCTCTCCGATCGTTACGAAACGCCTGGATTTTTTGCTTTGTTGCATTTTCAACTAAGACTTTAAATTTCTTAAAGCAAGTCAGTGCCTCGTTTTTAGATTTAAGCATGTATGTCCTAATCATACAAGAATAGTCATCAACTAGTAACAAAAAATACTGATGACCAGCTCGAGTAGAAGGTGAAATCGGTCCACAAAGGTCTCTATTTATCAATTCTAATGCATGTTTAGCAGTAAAGTTTGAGTAAGTAGGAAAAGGCTTACGCGATTGCTTGGACATGAGACATCCACTGTAGAGTTCCCTTGGTTGAGTGATCGAAGAAAGCCCACGCACCATCTGATTGTTTGACATCAATTGCATCGCTTTGAAATTCACATGTCCAAGGCGTAAATGCCACAACCGTGTATTTTCTTCTCCTCTAGCCAGTAAACACGTTTCCTTAGTGTCTTCAATATGAATTCTATAGAGACGATATTTCAATAAACTCTAATGATTTTTGAATTTATTCAGACTCAGGTAATTCAATATTTTATTTGAATTAGTGGATTTTACATAAATAAGTAATTATTTGTAAAGATGTTTTACATAGAAAATATGTGGAGATCGTACATTTCAATAATCATACTTAAATTCTATCTATATTAATTTAAAGAATAAAATCATATATTTATGAAGATCACTTAAAATTCTATAAATTCAAAGAATCTTATATTGTACAATTTATTAAAATTGAAATATTTTATTTATTAATGACCTTCGAAATCTTAATTTAATACACAAAATAAGATTTAGGACATTTTCAAAATCATGATTAATACACAAGAACTTTAAAAAATTGAATATTCAATATTTAATTATGGTACTTTAATATTTTATCAATATTTTCAAAAAATTCAAAAAATATTATACATGCCGAAAAAGGGAAAAAAATTTCAACTCACCTTACAAAGATAAAAGCAAGAGATTTCAGTTCACCATACGTGTAGATCGTATGTGATCATTGTAACGTCCCCAAATTCGGGATCAGGGAATTTGGTCATCACGATGAACCTCAATAAAATACAACATGTATCATCAATAAACAATTACCATCGGTTGAAATAGCGACCCCAAACTAAACTAAGATTTTTTTAGATTACAATTCTACAAACAAGAATTTCAAATTCCATAAATAAACTTTTCCTTTCTTTTAAAACTCTTTGCAATAATTCCCAATCTCAAAACTTAAACCACTAGTATAACTTTGAAACAACTTTATAAAATATGACTTACTTTATTTCGCATATCCTGAAATAACCATCTTCATAACCGCTTCTTTCTTTGCCTTTCTTGAATTATGCGGCTAAACAGCGCAAGTAATTCCTCACTGGAAGGTTAAATTTAAAACATGGAAGAATGAGAGAAATACATGCTCATCAAGTTCAGTATAACATATTTATGGTCTTGTTAAGGAGTAGAACATTTATAACAATAATTATTGAACCAGAAAATTTGTTATGGAATCTAATAATTGTTTCTTAACTATATTAAAAACCAATTTGATATATTTGAGTAAAAATTTCTTCAACAATAATTTGAAGCTTATGAAGGATAAGAACTGGTAAAGTTGTATTTATGGGAATATTGTAAAAAATAATATGAAAAAGTGATTATGAACTGAATAAAAAACTTTATATCAACTTTATTCAAAACCGCACTCTTGATATTAATACTGATTTTGATGTCAATTTCAACTTAGATATCAATACGAATTTTTGATGATCACAACATCCTATACTAAAGTCAACAACTTAAATATAATACCAATTTTTTATATTTACAGTAAATTAAATATCAACATCATTTATAAACTGAATCATAACTTTATCTCATATTTTATCCAAAAACAGAAACACTTAATAAATCAGTTCTTAAATGATTATCAACAAAAATGTAGCAATTTATATTGGAATCCTCGAACGATGGTGTGTTACCGACGGTGATGTCTATTCTAGACATCGGCCAGAAACTCGTGTCTTTAGTAAATTACACATCAGTTTTAACTCAAATTCTGATGTCTAAGCCATAATTTTTTATAAAATATGTTAGACATAATTAATTTTATAAGACATTACATTAATTTTATGCAATTTAAAATATAATAACACTAGGAAAATAAGGCTTAGACATCAGTGTTTAAATATAAATGTGATTTCTATTTTGTTCTTAGACATCACCTAAAATTGATGTCTTTTTGTATTTAGACATCAATTCATTAAGAGAAAACTGATATTGATACGCATATTAGACATCAGTTTTAACTGATCTCTATTTAGGTAGAGAGATCGATTTAATTAAAAAATTGATATTTATTCAGATATCAGACATCTTTGCCTGATGTCTATTTGATTTCAGATATCAACTATTTTAAATATAAATTGATATATGTTTGTCCATTAGACATCACATAATCCTGATGTCTACATCATTTTTACACTACCTATCAACACAATAACTGAATTACCATTGAGAAAAATAATTACCAAAACTGAATTCAATATTAACAAAGATTCAATATTCTCATTTACACTACTGTGTAATATTATAATGATTTGCATAAGCGTATTCTATCAAAACCAAATTGTCAATACATTGATGTGTACAAACTATGACTAAACTGAGATTAAAAAATGGCCTATAAAGGATCTAATAGCCCACATTATCTCGTAATTATTTCAGGCTTGTTGTAGGAATTATCTCATATACGTCGCACTGGGGCCGATATATTATTGTTCTGCAAATCCATAAGTTGGAGTTACTTGCTAAAGCTAGATCCAATGTCAAATGTTCCTTTAAGATTCTTGTTTCTTAGTATTCCTGTTAAGAAAGAACAGAAAGAAAACAATGAGCAGATCATTATCATTATTAGTAATTTCATATTAAGCAGATCCGTTCACTATGTGGGGAATAGTTGGGCGCTGGTTTAAAGAAACCCAACCCCGATTCTTGTCAGGGTTGTTCTTGAACTGAAAAATCTTTCTGAAAATAGCAACAGAATTAGGGACATTGTGCTTGGCGCATTGCGACAGATAGCACAGAATGAGCCTCCAAGAATTAGGAGGGAGTTGGCAAGGGCTGATGCCCACATCAGCTAGCAGAACAGGGATAAACCGGTGAAAGGGAAGTCTGATACCTGCCGTTAGAGTATCCCTGTAGACGCATAATGCGTCCTTCCTCCACTGACAGGCCCTGTCGGCCGGACCTGCAAGAACCAATTTAAAAGGATCCTTGATTCTGAAAGAGCTACTCAACTTTTCCAGCTCTTTTGGATCCCGCAAGGCACTAATATGGTCGTGCGCGTCGAGATGCGCATCAGACGGGTACTCGTCCCCTCAGGTGTTGATGATATTGATAAAGGAAGTGTACATTGATTGAATAGGGAATTCATTGGACTTTCTGGCCACATTCATCTTGGCCAAACTATAGAAAATTATCAAGCAAATGATTTATTTAACTCTAATATGGCTAGTAATATAACAAAAAATGATATTTTTTAATTAAATTTCAATTTTTAGCACATTATTAATAAAATTTAAAGGAAATATATTTAATATATAAAAAATAATTAAAAAATCATATACTAGTTGCAACCCGGGTACTCATTCCGAATTGACCCGAGTTCCGCTTTTTACAATCTTGATAAAAAATATTAAATAGCTTTTATTAGTTTAACCGTAGTAAGGTATATTATATTTGTACTATAAACAATAATGATCACAGGTATCTTCATAGACAGTAAACTTATAACAATATAATTTTGGATAAAAGATGAAGAAAAGGAATTTAATCAGCTTCTTCTTGAAATAAATAATCGAATAGGACATCCAAGGAATATTATTGGCTAGATAATGAATAACAAAAATTAGGTTTTAAATTAAGTTGCTATGTCTTACTGTTACTTGTTAAAGAGTAATGAATTTGAACATATTTGCTAGAGACAAACTAATACTGAGTGAGATACATGTCAAATTTTTTTTTCCACAAGGGAGATATAGGAATCGATTGTAAGTGCAATCACTTTTTAGAGAGTTGGCTGATTATGCAAACTTCTTCCAAGAGTACTATGTTAATCTATGGAAAATGAAACGTACTTTGAGAAATGAAAATATTTAAGAGTTGGTCATGAAAGTAGTCCATTTTATTTTGGGTCATGCTTGCTACTTTGTACATTGGAGAGTATAAATCATTGGCTAAAAAATTAATATAGCAAGAAGTTTGTGATGAGAATGAACCAAAGTATAGCAAATTTCGCTAATAATTATGAACTCCTATTAAGTGTACACGTGAGAGGTTACTACTTATATATGTTTCAATCAGTGGTAAATGAATACTTAATGGAAGATGTTGATGATTGTAGCATTTAACCACTGCTGAACATAAATCATGAATAAAGAATGCTTTGATGTACAGAAAAGAAATATATTTAAAAGTTTGACTTAGAAAACTAAAGGCGTTGACTATGATCTCAAGACCTTTAAACAAAGAGTGTGCATCTCAAGACCTTTACTTAATATTTTAAGGCTTTCACGAGGGGGAAACTCAAGTTCTTTATCCAAATCTCAACGACTTGAAATCTGAATGGAAACATAATTTTAACGGCTTCTAGTTGGGCTTGTAACACTTTCATACACTTGTAAATCACTTATAATAGTCCATTTAGATATACACATAACTATGAGGGTTTTATTATATTTTGTGTATAGAAGAGATAGCGACGCTTGATAAGAGATTTTAGTAAGGATTGAACGGATTCTATCCAAATCTCACGAGATTTTTCAAGTTGTACTTTCTTTACTCTAAATATTTGCAACTTCAAATGCCCTCTCTAACATAACCTAAACTTTAGATTGTAGACTTGTACCCATATTTCTATAGTATTCAATGCTAAAGTCGCGATAATCTTATCTTGTTGGAGTCTCTCACTAATTAAATGGATGTTGTCAAACATCGATGGAAACTATCGATATTAATGCAACTTCAAGCTTGATGTTAATGGAGATCATTCGATAGGTCTCTGAATGTTTAATTGACACAGGAATTGAAATAAATATCAATGTACCGGTTAACGTCCACTTTCTTATGAACCATAACATTTCTGGCCGCTAGAGTGTTGCCATCACGTTCGTTACAACTTCAAAATCTGTGAGCCTTTGAAAAATAAGCCTGCCAACCAAACAGGATGCGCATCTACTTCGCCATGTACTTCCATCTACTCATCAAATACCACACCCATCTCCACTCTCCCGTGGATGTGGAACTCATTCCACGGCCCACTCAATTCATTGATACTTGGATTGTCATATGACATGACTAGGAAATGACAGACTAGATTCGTGAACTTGGACCTCTCAAATAACCAAAAATGTCCATAGACAAGATATCATGAGTTTGAATTTGTAGTGGTATATAATATTATCTTATTTCAACAAATTTGAGACTTTTTTCATTTAATGGTTGTAGAGTTTTAAAATTTTAAAATATGAAACGAAAAAGTGATTTGACCTGAATAAAGAATCTCATTTTTGTCTAAAAATAATTTTATTTTTCACAAAATGACAAATGTGACTATGTACATGTAATTTAGTGTTTCATTTTTTTAAATTGCCAATTTGATATAAAAGCATTAATGATTTAAAGTATAAACATTAATACCTTGAGTATTTTTATTTAAAATATATCTAATCCATATATAGATATTTTTGTGCTATTAAAAACAAAATGTACAAACTACATCTTCTAGTTATGAAAATAATCTTCTCTTTGGTAAGGCTAAATATTTAAATTATATTATCACAATAAAAGTGATAAATTATATAAATTATTTTTACATATTTTATATCTATTATAACCATAAGCTTAATATGAGATATAAAATTGAAAGTTTTAGAATGGAGAATCGGTGCATTACACAGCTAAGCAAGTATCAATAAATATGTATAATTTAGGAATTTGACAACTTTTTGATTACATGTTCAAGAAATAAAAAAGGACTATGGACAATTTACATTCCTTACACTGAATGTATTTGATTTCACTGAGAGACACATTTTGACAAACACAAACATGGTGCCCAACACACATGTAATTGTGTCTCGTATACAGAGGCCTACCATTGATGTGTAGGATATTGGTTACAGAAAATTTAACCAATTTTAATGAATGCAAAAGGAACTCCAACTTTGATAAGAAAATCTGAGAACCAAGTAACGACATAAGATGACGGTAAGCTTCTTCTAGGTTTCCATATTCCTAAATTTCTATTAATTTAAAGAATCTTATATTGTACAATTTATTTTTATTTAGATATTTTCCATATTAATGGATTGTTGAAATCTTAATTCACTACACAATATAAGATTTTAGGAAATTATCAAAATCTTGATTAATAAACTTGAATTTTAATTTTGAAATTTTGAAATTTAATTTGAATATTCAATATTTTTACTAATTATGATACTTTAATCTTTTGTCTAAGTTTTGGCTAGTTATTTTTTTAAAACAATTCAAAAATTGTTATACATGCTCAACAAGGGAAGAACGTACCAACTCACCCATCTTAAAAAGATAAAAGCTAGAGGTTTCAGTTCAACATACGTGTATATCATATATTATCATTAATATTATACAAGTAAATTATTAATTTTTTATGGTCACCAATGTGAACAGTAAAATGATTACAAGAGACTAAGGTGATTTTTATGTTCAGGAAGGGTTAGGGATATTAAGTATCTAAATATCATTATAGTAGTGTTCATGCCATTATATCCATTAACTAGACACTTTGTTTTAAAATTCCAAATTATTTGTTTTAATTCCATTCTAGAATATTTCAATTTTATTTTACAAAATTCAAATATTTATTTTAGTGATTCTAGAAATTATTCGTTTTACATATCTGTTTAGAATACCTGATTTATCTGTAGCAAATGATTTTTAAAGTTTGCCAAGTTATTTTATTTGGACCCCAGTTGCTATTAGGGCTACCAAAAAAATTCGAAAAATCTGATATTCGTCTAAAATATTATCTGTATTCGTATTCGAAAAAAATTGAATATTATCCGTATTCGAAGTTAACCGGATATTATATTGACTCTCCCCCTCCCCGCCGCCTATTCTCCCACTTCGATCTTCAGAATTTAGTTGATATTCGATGCAATTATCCCTGCTATCTAAAAAAAGGTTCGATTCACAACCCTAATTCAATTCCTTTATTCTACAAGTTAAGATGAATATGGTATATAATTATATAGTTATCGTTTTTGGATACGATATGCGATTATTTGAATATTCTAAAATTAACACGAGGCTTCGATTATTATTTGCAGATCTAACACTTTAATTCAGAAACGATTCGAGCTTCTCTCAACTTTCAATGGAACAAGGTATATTTGTCTTTCATGTTCTATTTTGAATAGCTTTTCTTATGATCAAATTGCAGAAATTACTTGTACACTTCTACAAATTACAGAAATTACTTATACACTTCTATGAAATTGCAGGTAATGCTTCAAGTTCAACTCCATGTGCATCACCAAGTTCGGTTGAAATAATATCAACAAAGTGTGCAAAAAATATTTCTAAGAGCGTCGATCGGGATGCCGTATTTCCATTTATAATATGGCCAAAAGAAAAAAGCCTTTAAAATCTGAAGTATGGAATCATTTTGATCGTATTGAAAGCGAAATAAAAGGTACGAAGAAAGTTGATGCCATTTGTAAGTTTTGTCACACTAATTTTAATGAGGCAAGTGACTAGGGAACGACTCATTTAAAAAATCATACAAAGACATGTAGGATGAAATTAATAAAAGTTGTTGTGTCGCAAATGCTTTTGGGGAAAAAAGTCAGTGGTGAGGAATCTACACTGAAATTAGGGGTACATAAATTTGATCATGCTGTTGAGAGATCTTCATTTGGTGAAATGATTGTTAAACATGATTTTCCTTTCCTAATCGCAGAATATGAGTACTTTCGTCATTGAATATCTTATGTAATGTCTGTTATAAATATCAGTCCTGAAATACTGTAAAAACTGACTTTTTAGGTGTGTATGCGACTGAGAATGAGCGAATTTATAAGGAAATAGAAAATTTAACTTCTAGGGTTAGTCTCACCACTGATGGGTGGAAGTCGAAGTATCAGGCAAGATCTTATTTTTGTGACACTTGTCATTATATTGATAATTATTGGGTATTGAATAAACGAGTTATATCACTTTATGTTTTGCCTTACCCTCATTGTTGTATCAATTTAAGTGTGTGGTTAAAAGAAAGGATCTTAGAGTGGAATACTGATAACAAGTTGGCTTTAATTATTGTTAATAAAGCTTCTAATAATTCGGGAATGCTTCTAGGTATTAAAAGTTGGTTAAATAGGAAAAAATCTCTTGTTGACAATGGTGACATGTTTTATATGTGTGTTGTGCCACATATTCTTAATTTGATTGTTGAGAGTAGGTTGGAGATTTTAGATCATTTAATTGAAAAGATTCAAAAAACAACAAAGTATTTTGCATCAGCTGGGCAAAAGGATGAGAAATTCACCCTTGCCTTGTCTCAAACTAAACTCAATACTAGAAGACGAATCCCTTTAGATGTAGACACTCGTTGGAACTCAACCTATAAAATGATTGTGGTATCACTTGAACTCCGGCCTGCTATTAATCTCCTAAAAGAATTAGACGCCGAATATAAGTATTTGCCTTTAGAAAAAGAGTGGGAAAATGGATAAAATTGTGTGATTGTTTGAAATTTTTTCCAGATATAACAAAAAGACATTCAGGTGTGCAATATACAACAGCAAATCTATATTTTATCGATGTAATTCAGATTCGTAAAAGTATAAAAATGTGGGTTGAATCCAATAATGATTGGATTAGAGCAATGGGGGATAAAATGCAACTAAAATTTGATAAATATTGGGAAGAATATAACAAGTTGTTAACTATCGTTGTTGTTCTTGATCCGAGATATAAAATGGCGATTGTCTCCTATGCTTAGAAGGGTCTGTATGAGTTTCATGTTGACTATTATATAGATGAGATACGTGAATTTTTAGCGCAGGTTTTTAATGAATATTGTGAGAAATATGGTGCTGATTTGGGGCCTGTACAAAAATCTGGTCGTGAAAGTTTTGGTAATACAAGTGCAGTTGGTAGAAAATGGTTGGGAGGTTTTCAGGACTTTATTGCAAGTAGTAATTTAAGGGAAAATTCAAAAAGAAATGAGCTGGAGGAATATTTAAACGAAGGTCTATTTTTAATGAAAAAGAAGTGGAATTTGACATTCTTCGGTGGTGGAAACTTAATGGTTCTAAGTTTCCTATACTTGCACGGATGTCTCAAGATATCTTGGCTATACCAACATCTTCGATCACATCTGAGAGTTCTTTTAGTAAGTGTCGTAGAATTATCACGCACACTCGTTCATCTTTAAATGATGACTCGGTCGAAACTTTGATGTGTGTTAAAGATTGGCTTCCGGACTTCAAGGATGGTACTTTAATTTTTCTTTTATTTGAATATATTATTTTGTACATGTGTTGTTTGAATTTAGAATGACTTTCCACTAGTACAGAACAGACTTTATATGTTGGTTAAATAAACAATATATGTCGGTTAAATGGTTGATGCATATAATAGGAGAATCTTTTGTGTCGGCTAAAAAGGCGACAAATACATGCAATATATGTCGGTCAAAATCAGACACAAAACGATATATAAAGTGGTCACAACCGCCACAAAAAAATTTTTGACCAACACATATGATGATTGATTTTAAGTCGGACTTGTCAATAGGTGACATATATAATATATATTTTATGTGTCACCTTAAACGACAGACGCATATAGTTTAATATATATATATGCTTTGTCGTTTCTTATTCTACATCATATATGTAACTAATTTTGTCACCAAATAAATACTAAAAACATATTTTCTTGTAAAATATATGTTTTAAGTGTCTGACACTGTTATAAAATATAGTACTACAAAAATTACTTTATATATGTCCCTCATTCTACATTATGCAACCTTAAAAATAAACAGTGTTCCATTAAAATAAAAAACAAAAGAGTGTTCAAGACTTCTACTTTATTTTTAAATATTGTAATTGTCAAAAATGTACATAGTATGATTATGAATGCTAGAAAACTATGAACAAGCTTTCATGAACACCAATATGAGTTTTCTACCTTCAAATTCCTCCTCACATGATGACAAATTAAGGGACTTCCTTGATTTTAGTATAAAACTCCAATATCACATCTCCCGTATAGATCTTCAAAATCATGAATAATGTTCTTTGCACAGTCCCCGACACAGGTCTTCTTCCTGGGAGATAAAGTACACAGCCAGTAAACTCTATATAATACAAAACTACTCGGTCAAGAGACTATATACAAGTTAAAAATCAAAATAGAGATTGAAATTATAAACATACCTTGAAATTTAAATTTAGATAAACTAAGTGAGTGGTTAACCAACCTGCACAGACATTGAAATTTAGATTTAGATAAGAAAAAAGTGAGTGGTTAACTAACCTGCAGATGACTTGTACTTTCCAGCATGCAAAAAATTCCTAGATGTTGTGATAGTAAAAAATTGATTGTACCTTTATCAGTCTAGAAAATGGAAGAGAGAGGAGAGTCAGAGGGGAGAGAAGAGGACCTAAAGAGGGAAGAGGAGAGTTCTGAGACGTGGGGTAGTGGAAATACTTAGCAATATTTTATTTATATGGGTTGTTATTAAATTTTAGTACGTTGTGTGTTTCCCCTACTATATATGGAAAGGTTTTTTTATTATAAAAAGAGTATTTAATTTTTTCATTAAACTAACCACATTACATATTTCTATGATACCTTCCTTATTTAAAAAAATAATTACTTTATATTTCCTAGCAAGTATTTTTTAAAAGTAAAATGTTGCAACAATAATTATTTAAATAAAATTTATGTACTTTTTATATTTGAGATTATTTTTAAATGTCACATTTTTATATTTTCTAATTAATAATATTCATATTTAAATTATTTCAATGAAAATTATTTTTGTAAAAAAATAATAAAAAAGTAAAAATTTTAAATTTTTGTAGCTTTAGATATTTTAACTTAGCCAAGAAAAAGTTGATTTTTTAAAAAATTTCAGAAAATGTTATGTAACGTAAAACAAAATAAATAATTTTACAATTAGTTGTGGAAAAAGATAATAGACTTATAATATATATCTTTCTGACAAAAATTTATGTTACTTCACAATTATACTTAAACACCAAAAACATATAACATACATACTACTAAATTTTTATAACATTTGATGAAAATATTTAAAACAATTTTAAAATTTTTATTTAAAATTTTTTCAAATTTTGAAATATACTCCTAAATCTTTTTATTTTTCTCTTTGAATTTTTTTCAAAATTTCCCCACTTCCTAGTTGTAGGAAACTAATAAAAAAATGAGAAAATATATTTTAATGACAATTTTCATTAAAATTATTTGTTTTATTTTCTTAAATTCATGACGAGTAAAGTAATCATTAATTTTTATAATACTTATTATTCTGATAATCTTATTTTCAAATAATTATTCAAAATTCATTTTTTACAAATTTTAAATTAATAAAATATTTATATAGAGCTAAATATTCTTCATATTTTTATATTGTACATTTTTAGAAATATGTGACTTTTAAATTTTGACATTATAAATTTATTAACATCGGAATTGAAAAAAATATATTAACATTAGTGCCTCTTAAAATTCTTTATAATACTTATCAATTTATTAGTTGCTTCTTCATGTTTTACACAATAAATTTCTTTTTCAAAAAATTTTGTTCTTTTTCTCATTTTAAGGATATTTTAACTTTCATATTAGAGTTTTTTCCTAGTTTAATACACTTTTGTTTATTATACTAATATGTATAAAATCATATTTTGATATTTTAAAATATTTTATTTAAATTTATATATATTAAAATATTAAAAATTTAAAATATCATTTTACCATGTTAACATATATACCCTTTTTTTAACAAGTATCATGTTAACAATATAATTATTGCATAATTATTAATTTCTGAGTAAAAGTTCTTTTATTAATTTAACATGTTATAATATATATATCATATTTTTTTGTTTTACCTGATTATAATAAGTTAATAAGGTTATTGTAAAAGTTTAAATATATGCACTTGTACTTCTTTTCAATGAAAGTAAAAGTCCATCACGTATCTATTTACAGAAAATTGGTACATCTCATGCATATGCTTATATAAAAACTAACACAAAATTGATAATTTATGTGTTTCAACCAACGGACATATATAACAATTATATGACAATTATATGTATGGGGTCATCAAGTAATGACATATAAAATTGATAATTTATGTAGCTGTCCAACCAACCAGCCGACACATACAATATATAATAATTATATGTGTGGCGTCATAAAGTAATGACACTTAAAATCATACACATATGTCAATATGCATGGGTTCATTAACCACCCGACACATAAGAGTAGAATATGTGTAGCCTTTAACCACAGACAATACATAAAAGGCTACATATATAGTCATTTTTTTACTAGTGTTCATTCTTCAATTTTTTATAGGGCAATGTTGAAAAGGAAAAACTTCTGATTGGGAGGATGCATGGGATATAGACTTCTGAGCAGTGTAAGTGTCTGCTCAATTATGTTACTATATGCTACTGTTTTGTTCTTTTAATGTGATGATTGATCGTTTTACTATTATGATTTCCTTATCCCTATAATTGTTCTCTATCTTGTTCTCTGATTGTTTTTTGTTTTGTGAGGGAAGGATGAGGCTTGTTGTCGGGATATTAACCAGAATATTCTACTGTTTGCACTATCAGCCTTTCTTGAAAGCAAATGTACCACTGATTAAAGTTATCCTTGCCTGGGGTTTTTATTAATTTTGCAATAATATAGTTGTTGTGTCCCATATTATTGATAAATTAGAATTTTGAGTACTTTTGCAAATAAATTAGAATTGATAAATTATTGATGAATTAGAATGGTCCCATACTTAGATAAAATTGTTGGATATTGATAGTGAGCATCTAGGAATAAGCTGCTCGATATTGCTAGTCTTGTATTAAGTTATTATCATTTGAACCTGTAGGCTATAAGTGGGTTGTTTGTTAGTAATTAAGATTGTTTTATAACATGAAGCATATAGTCTAATTTTTTAAAACTTGCTAGAAGCAGATGAAATAGTATCAATCATCCCCTGAAAACTTTGGTCTTCCATAAGCAATCCAGTAAATGTATTTATGCAGCAATTTTTCTGTAGATTTTAACACCTTTCTCTTGCTGTTTTTAGCATATTTTTACATCTTTATGCTCTAAATATTTATTTTTAGCAGATATTACATGTGTTTGTGTAGCAGCTTTGAAATATGTTCTTGCTGTAGTTTGTTCAATTGTATGAACATATATTTTTTTCTCTTATTCTTCGCGTAAAACTCAAAATTTTAAGGAATAATTGAAGGAACAAATACGCTCACCGTTTTTATTTATGCAGATCATAAGATGTAAGCTTTAATGAGAAAATTTACTTTTACCGTATTTTTTTGAAATATTGTTAGTTGCTTGTCGGACTAATTACGGATACGAAATACCACATTTACAAATGATGGCAGTGAGCATAGCTTTTTTAACTTCAAGCTCATCACGATGTGAAAGAAATTGGAGCCCTTTTGAGGGGTAAGTAATCATTTATATAAGTTTTACTTGTGCAATAATCATTATTGATTATTAATGTTGTATATTTTTTACTCTTATAATATTACACTTGATCTTTTTTGTAGAGTGGTATAAATAAAGGAATAGATTGGATGCTGAGAGATTGAATAAGGATGGATTTTGAAAGGCGAGGATGATGAAGAGCTATGATGATTTAACAATAATATTAAAAGATGATAGTGTTGTTGCATAAAGAAGATTTTGAGTCTAAAGGTGAAGATGATGATGATGTTTTCATTGAAGAACATAATATTAATTTGATGAATGGTAAATTAGAAGTATGGAAGCACCAGTGGTCACTGTTCAACATTTTCTTCTATTTGGTTTTTCTTCTTTTTTTTGTAATGTAGGTGAATAGTGATTACACATTAGAAAAATATGACCAAATGTTAGAACTTATTTTTTATTAAACTATAGAAAATTATCAAGCAAATGATTTATTTAACTCTAATATGGCTAGTAATATAACAAAAAAATGATAATTTTTAATTAAATTTCAATTTTTAGCACATTTATAATAAAATTTAAAGGAAATATATTTAATATATAAAAAATAATTAAAAAATCATATACGAGTTATAACCCGAGTACTCATTCCGAATTGACCCGAGTTCCGCTTTTTACAATCTTGATAAAAAATGTTAAAGAGCTTTTGTTAGTTTAACCGTTGTATGGTATATTGTATTTGTACTATAAACAATAATGATCACAAGTATCTTCATAGACAGTAAACTTATAACAATATAATTTTGGATAAAAGATGAAGAAAAGGAATTTTATCAGCTTCTTCTTGAAATAAATAATCGAATAGGACATCCAAGGAATATTATTCGGTAGATAATGATTAACAAAAATTAGGTTTCAAATTAAGTTGTTATGTCTTACCCTTACTTTTTAAAGAGTATGAATTTGAACATATTTGCTAGAGACAAACTAATACTGAGTGAGATACATGTCAAATTTTTTTCTTCCACAAGGGAGATATAAGATTGTAAGTGCAATCACTTCTTAGAGAGTTCGCTCATTAAGCAAACTTCTTCCAAGAGTACTATGTTAATCTATGGAAAATGAAACGTACTTTGAGAAATGAAAATAGTTAAGAGTTGGTCATGAAAGTAGTCCATTTTATTTTGGGTCATGCTTGCTACTTTGTACATTGGAGAGTATAAATCATTGGCTATAAAAATCAATATAGCAAGAAGTTTGTGATGAGAAGGAACGAAAGTATAGCAAATTTCGCTAATAATTCTGAACTCCTATTAAGTGTACATGTGAGAGGTTACTACTTATATATATATTTCAATCAGTGGTAAATGAATACTTAATGGAAGATGTTGATGATTGTAGCATTTAACCAGTGCTGAACATAAATCATGAATAAAGAATGCTTTGATGTACAGAAAAGAAATATATTCAAAAGTTTGACTTAGAAAACTAAAGGCCTTGACTATGATCTCAAGACCTTTACACAAAGAGTGTGCGTCTCAAGACCTTTACTTAATATCTTAAGGCTTTCACGAGGGAGAAACTCAAGGTCTTTATCCAGATCTCAAAGACTTGAAATCTGAATGGAAACATAATTTTAACAGCTTCTAGTTGGGCTTGTAACACTTTCATACACTTCTAAATCACTTATAATAGTCCATTTAGATATATACATAACTATGAGGGTTTTATTATATTTTGTGTATAGAAGAGATAGCGAAGCTTGATAAGAGATTTTAGTAAGGATTGAACGGATTCTATCCAAATCTCAGGAGATTCTTCAAGTTGTACTTTCTTTACTCTAAATATTTGCAACTTCAAACTCCCTCTCTAACATAACCCAAACTTTAGATCGTAGACTTGTACCCATATTTCTATAGTATTCAATGCTAAAGTCGCGATAATCTTATCTTGTTGGAGTCTCTCACTAATTAAATGGATGTTGTCAAACATCGATGGAAACTATCGATATTAATGCAACTTCAAGTTTGATGTTAATGGAGATCATTCGATAGGTCTCTGAATGTTTAATTGACACGAGAATAGAAATAAATATCAATGTACCGATTAACGTCCACTTCCTTATGAACCATAACATTTCTGGCTGCTAGAGTGTTGCCATCACGTTCGTTACAACTTCAAAATCTGTGAGCCTTTGAAAAATAAGTCTGCCAACCAAACATGATGCGCATCTACTTCGCCATGTACTTCCATCTACTCATCAAATACCAAACCCTTCTCCCCTCTCCCCTGGATGTCCACGGCCCACTCAATTCATTGATACTTGGATTGTCATATGACATGACTAGGAAATGACAGACTAGATTCGAGAACTTGAACCTCTCAAATAACCAAAAATGTCCATAGACAAGATATCATGTGTTTGAATTTGTAGTGGTATATAATATTATCTTATTTCAACAAATTTGAGACTTTTCTCATTTAATGGGTGTAGAGTTTTAAAATTTTAATACATGAAACCAAAAAGTGATTTGACTTGACTAAGCAATCTCATTTTTGTCTAAAAATAATTTTATTTTTTGCAAAATGTCAAATGTAACCATGTACATGTAATTTAGTGTTTCATTTTTTTAAATTGCCAATTTGATATAAAAGCATTAATGATTTAAAGTATAAACATTAATACCTTGAGTATTTTTATTTAAAATATATCTAATCCATATATAGATATTTTTGTGCTATTAAAAACAAAATGTACAAACTACATCTTCTAATTATGAAAATAATCTTCTCTTTGGTAAGGCTAAATATTTAAATTATATCATCACAATAAAAGTGATAAATTATTTAAATTTTTTTTACATAATTTATATCTATCATAACGGTAAGCTTAATATGAGATATAAAATTGAAAGTTTTAGAATGGAGAATCGGTGCATTACACAGCTAAGCAAGTATCAATAAATATGTATAATTTAGGAATTTGACAACTTTTTGATTACATGTTGAAGAAATAAAAAAGGACTGTTGACAATTTACATTCCTTACACTGAATGTATTTGATTTCACAGAGAGACACATTTTGACTAACACAAACATGGTGCCCAACACACATGTAATTGTGTCTCGTATACAGAGGCCTACCATTGATGTGTAGAATATTGGTTACAGAAAATTTAACCAATTTTAATGAATGCAAAAGGAACTCCAACTTTGATAAGAAAATCTGAGAACCAAGTAACGACATAAGATGACGGTAAGCTTCTTCTAGGTTTCCATATTTCTAAATTTCTATAAATTTAAAGAATCTTATATTGTACAATTTATTATTATTTAGATATTTTCCATATTAATGGATTGTTGAAATCTTAATTCACTACACAATATAAGATTTTAGGAAATTATTAAAACCTGATTAATACACTTGAATTTTAATTTTTAAATTTTGAAATTTAATTTGAATATTCAATATTTATACTAATTATGATACTCTAATCTTTTGTCTAAGTTTTGGCTATTTATTTTTTTAAAAAAATTCAAAAATTGTTATACATGCCCAACAAGGGAAGAACTACCAACCCACCCATCTTAAAAAGATAAAAGCTAGAGGTTTCAGTTCAACATATGTGTATATCATATATTATCATTAATATTATACAAGTAAATTATTAATTTTTTATGGTCACCAATGTAAACATTAAAATGGTTACAAGAGACTAAGGTGATTATTATGCTCCGGAAGGGTTAGGGATATTAAGTATATAAATATCATTATAGTAGTGTTCATGCCATTATATCCATTAATTAGACACTTTGTTTCAAAATTCCAAATTACTTGTTTTAATTCCATTCTAGAATATTTCAGTTTTGTTTTAGAATATTCAAATATTTATTTTACTGTTTCTAGAAATTATTCGTTTTACATATGTGTTTAGAATACCTGATTTATCTGTAGGAAATCATTTTTAAAGTTTGCCAAATTATTTTATTTGGACCCCAGTTGCTAGTAGAGTTATCAAAAAAATTCGAAAAATCTGATATTCGTCTAAAATATCCGTATTCGTATTCGAAAAAAATCAAATATTATCTGTATTCGAAGTTAACCGGATACTATCCGTATCTGAATCCGAATGTTTTGGATACGGATACGGATATAGACATATCCGTATTTGAAAATATCTGTATCTGAAATTAATTAATTAATTAATTAATTAAGTATATATACTAGAGCCATATTTTATTTTATTTTAAATATTAAATGTAAGTATACTTTATATCATATATGATATGACTATTTAGCTATTGACTATCCGATAAACTAAAGGGAACCCTCAAATCTCAATTAGTCTTGTTCACTACTTTACCCTATTTATATTGACTCTCCCCCTCCTTGCCGCCTATTCTCCCACTTCGATCTTCAGAATTTAGTTGATATTCGATGCAATTATCCCTGCTATCTAAAAAAAGGTTCGATTCACAACCCTAATTCAATTCCTTTATTCTACAAGTTAAGACGAATATGATATATAATTATATAGTTATCATTTTTGGATACGATATACGATTATTCGAAGATTCTAAAATTAACACGAGGCTTTGATTATTATTTGCAGATCTAACACTTTAATTCAGAAACGATTCGACCTTCTCTCAAGTTTCAATGGAACAAGGTATATTTGTCGATGTAATTCAGATTCGTAAAAGTATAAAAATTGTGGCTGAATCCAATAATGATTGGATTAGAGCAATGGGGGATAAAATACAACTAAAATTTGATAAATTTTGGGAAGAATATAACAAATTGTTAACTATCGTTGTTGTTCTTGATCCTAGATAAAAAAGGCGATTGTCTCTTATGCTTACAAGGGTCTGTATGAGCTTCATGTTGACTATTATATAGATGAGATACGTGAGTCTTTAGCGCAGGTTTTTAATGAATATTATGAGAAATATGAAATACGTGAGTCTTTAGCGCAGGTTTTTAATGAATATTATGAGAAATATGGTGCTGATTTGGGGCCTGTACAAAAATCTGGTCATGAAAGTTTTGGAAATACAAGTGCAGTTTGTAGAAAATGGTTGGGAGGTTTTCAGGACTTTATTGCAAGTAGTAATTTAAGGGAAAATTCAAAAAGAAGTGAGCTGGAGGAATATTTAAAAGAAGGTCTATTTTCAATGAAAAAAGAAGTGGAATTTGACATTCTTCAGTGGTGGAAACTTAGTGGTCTTAAGTTTCCTATACTTGCATGGATGGCTCGAGATATCTTGGCTATACCAACATCTTCGGTCGCATCTGAGAGTTGTTTTAGTAAGTGTCGTAGAATTATCACGCACACTCGTTCATCTTTAAATGATGACTCGGTCGAAACTTTGATGTGTGTTAAAGATTGGCTTCCGGACTTCAAGGATGGTACTTTAATTTTTCTTTTATTTGAATATATAATTTTGTACATGTGTTGTTTGAATTTAGAATGACTTTCCACTAGTACACACCAGCCTTTATATGTCGGTTAAATAAACAATATATGTCGGTTAAATGGTCGATGCATATAATAGGAGAATCTTTTGTGTCGGGTAAAAAGGCGACACAAACATGCAATATATGTCAGTCAAAATCAGACACAAAACGACATATAAAGTGGTCACAACCGCCACAAAAAAAATTTTGACCAACACATATGATGATTGATTTTAAGTCGGACTTGTCAATAGGTGACATATATAATATATATTTTATGTGTCACCTTAAACGATCGACACATATAGTTTAATATATATATATGCTTTGTTGTTTCTTATTCTACATCATATATGTAACTAATTTTGTCACCAAATAAAGACTAAAAAAATATTTTCTTGCAAAATATATGTTTTAAGTGTCTAACACTGTTATAAAATATAGTACTAGAAAATTACTTTACACATGTCCCTCATTCTACATTATGCAACCTTAAAAATAAACAGTGTTCCATTAAAATAAAAAACAAAAGAGTGTTCAAGACTTCTACTTTATTTCTAAATATTATAATTGTCAAAAATGTACATAGTATGATTATGAATGCTAGGAAACTATGAACAAGCTTTCATGAACACCAATATGAGTTTTCTAGCTTCAAATTCCTCCTCACATGATGACAAATTAAGGTACTTCCTTGATTTTAGTATAAAACTCCAATATCACATCTCACGTATAGATCTTCAAAATCATGAATAATGTTCTTTGCACAGTCCCCAACAGTCTCCAACACAGGTCTTCTTCCTGGGAGATAGAGTACAGAGCCAGTAAACTCTGTATAATACACAACTACTGGGTCAAGAGACTATATAAAAGTTAAAAATCAAAATAGAGATTGAAATTATTTCTAAATATTATAATTGTCAAAAATGTACATAGTATGATTATGAATGCTAGGAAACTATGAACAAGCTTTCATGAACACCAATATGAGTTTTATAAGCTTCAAATTCCTCCTCACATGATGACAAATTAAGGTACTTCCTTGATTTTAGTATAAAACTCCAATATCACATCTCACGTATAGATCTTCAAAATCATGAATAATGTTCTTTGCACAGTCCCCAACAGTCTCCAACACAGGTCTTCTTCCTGGGAGATAGAGTACACAGCCAGTAAACTCTGTATAATACACAACTACTGGGTCAAGAGACTATATAAAAGTTAAAAATCAAAATAGAGATTGAAATTATTATAAACATACCTTGAAATTT
Organism: Apium graveolens; assembly: GCF_009905375.1. Classification (NCBI taxonomy): domain Eukaryota; kingdom Viridiplantae; phylum Streptophyta; class Magnoliopsida; order Apiales; family Apiaceae; genus Apium; species Apium graveolens. The sequence continues at coordinate 276,880,275 of NC_133652.1, read as the reverse complement.
AAATTTCCATAAACTAAGTGAGTGGTTAACCAACCTGCACAGACATTGAAATTTAGATTTAGATAAGAAAAAAGTGAGTGGTTAACTAACCTGATGACTTGTACTTTCCACCATGCAAAAAATTCCTAGATGTTGTGATAGTAAGAAATTGATTGTACCTTTATAAGTCTAGAAAATGGAAGAGAGAGGAGAGTGAGAGGGGAGAGAAGAGGAACTAAAGAGGGAAGAGGAGAGTTCAGAGACGTGGGGTAATGGAAATGCTTAGCTATATTTTATTTATATGGGTTGTTAATAAAGTTTAGTATATGGTGTATTTCACCTACTATATATGGAAAGGTTTTTTTATTATAAAAGTGTATTTAATTTTTTTTATTAAAGTAAAGACATTACATATTTCAATGATACCTTCCTTATTTAAAAATAATAATTACTTTATATTTCCTAGCAAATATTTTTTAAAAGTATAATGTTGCAACAATAATTATTTAAATAAAATTTATGTACTTTATATATTTGAGATTATTTTTAAATGTCACATTTTTATATTTTCTAATTAATAATATTCATATTTAAATTGTTTCAATGAAAATTATTTTTGTAGAAAAATGAGAAAAAAAAGTAAAAATTTTAAATTTTTGCAATGTTAGATATTTTAACTTAGGGAAGAAAAAGTTGATATTTTAAAATTTTCAGAAAATGTTATGTAACATAAAACAAAATTTATATTTTTACAATTAATTGTGAAAAACGATAATAGACTTATAATATATAACTTTCTGATAAAAATTTATGTTACTTCACAATTATACTTAAACACCAAAAACATATAACATATATACTCCAGTTTTTATCATATAACATTTGATGAAAATATTTAAGTCAATTTTTAAATTTTTATTCAAAAAATTTTCAAATTTTTAAATATACTCCTAAATCTTTTTATTTTTCAAATTTTCCCCACTTCTTGGGTCTAGGAAACTAATAAAAAAATGAAAAAATATATTTTAATGATAATTTTCATTAAAATTATATGTTTTATTTTCTTAAATTCATGACGAGTAAAGTAATCATTCATTTTTATAATACTTATTATACTGATAATCTTATTTTCAAATAATTATTCAAATTTCATTTTTTTACAAATTTTAAATTAATAAAATATTTATATAGAGCTAAATATTCTTCATATTTTTATATTGTACATTTTTAGAAATATGTGACTTTTAAATTTTGACATTATAAATTTATTAACATCGGAGTTGAAAAAATATATTAAATTTAGTGCATTTTAAAATTCTTTTTAATACTTATCAATTTATTAGTTGCTTCTTCATGTTTTACACAATAAATTTCTTTTTAAAAAAATTTTGTGCTTTTTCTCATTTTAAAGATATTTTAACTCTCATATTAAAGTTTTTTTCTAGTTTAATACAATTTTGTTGATTACACTAATATGTATAAAATCATATTTTGATTTTTTAAAATTTTTTAGTTAAACTTATATATATTAAAATATTAAAAATTTAAAATATCATTTTACAATGTTAACATATATACCCTTTTTTTAACAAGTATCATGTTAACAATATAATTATTACATAATTACTAATTTATGAGTAAAAGTTCTTTAATTAATTTAACATGTTATAATATATATATATATCAAATCTTTGTTTTAACTGATTATAATAAGTTAATAAAGTTATTATAAAAGTTTAAATATATGCACGTGTACTTCTTTTCAATAAAAGTAAAAGTCCATCACGTGTCTATTTACATAAAATTGGTACATCTCATGCATATGCTTATTTAAAAACTAACACAAAATTGATAATTTATGTGGTTTAACCAACCAACATATATAACAATTATATGACAATTATATGCGTCGGGTCATCAAGTAATGACACATAAAATTGATAATTTATGTCGCTTTCCAACCAACAGACACATATAGTGGGGTCATCAGGTAATGACACTTAAGATCATACACATATGTCAATATGCATAGGTTCATTAACCACGCGACACATAAGAGTAGAATATGTGTCCCCTTTAACCACAGACAATACATAAGAGGCTACATATATAGTCATTTTTTTACTAGTGTTCATACGGCAATGTTGAACAGGAAAAATTTCTGAGGATGGTGGTTCTAGGAGGTCTCAACTCTGATTGGGAGGATGCATGGGATATAGACTTGTGAATAGTGAAAGTGTATGCTCAATTATGTTACTATATGCTACTGTTTTGTTCTTTTAATGTGATGATTGATCGTTTTACTGTTATAATTTCCTTATCCCTATAATTGTTCTCTATCTTGTTCTCTGATTTTTTTGTTTTGTGAGGGAAGGATGAGGCTTGTTGTCGGGATACTGTTTGCACTAGCAGCCTTTCTTGAAAGCAAATGTACCACCGATTAAAGTTTTCCTTGCCTGCGGTTTTTATGAATTTTGAAATAATATAGTTGTTGTGTCCCATATTATTGATAAATTAGAATTTTGAGTACTTTGGCAAATAAATTAGAATTGATAAATTGTTGATAAATTAGAATGGTCCCATATTTAGATGAAGTTGTTGGATATTGATAGTGAGCATCTAGGCATAAGCCGCTGGATATTGCTAGTCTTGTATTAAGTTATTATCATTTGAGCCTGTAGGCTATAAGTGGTTGTTTGTTAGTAATTTAGATTGTTTTATGACATGAAGCATATAGTCTAATTTTTTAAAACTAGCTAGAAGCACATGAAATAGTAGCAATCATCCCCGAAAACTTTGGTCTTCCATAAGCAATATAGTAAAGTCATATTTTTAATCTTAAGTTACTCATACTCCCATAAATTTTATATAGTATACACCTTCAGACTTTACTATACAATAAACTCTATTTACATGTTTCTTTCCAGGCACCAGTAAGGGCCAAGCAGTATCACAACATGTGCGTCCTGCGACTCTGCGAGTTCTTTTTGGCTTAGAGCATTTTTCTTCCTGATTTTGTTAATGGTAGCAGGATAGTCAAGATATCTAGTCTTGAAATCACTTCTTAATTACATTCTCATTTCTCTAAATTATGGTAGCAACTAGCAAGAGTTTTCTATATTTTGTATTAAGATGGCAGCAGTAGCAAGAATTGTTAAAGATGGTGAAGTAGTATTTTTTTGTCAATGTATATGACTAAATGGCTTGCACATTTCCTGTGTTTGCTAGTAGCATTGTACTGCATGCTCTTGAGTCTTGCCTCCTGGTGCAAAAAATTAGTTATCAAATAAATATTATCTACTAAAAAGAATTATTAAATATGATGATTCTTTTAGTATTAATAATTCTATTAATTTGAAGAATTTATCATATTATTTTTCTTGTTTATTTACAGTAGCTACAAATTTTATAAAATTTTATCAATTTTCAAAAAATCAATTTGGATCTGGTCCGAATAATATCCGGCGGATTCGGATACAAATAGTCATTTCTCAGATATTTTTGAATACGGGGTCGGATTCGGATACGGTTTCGGACTTTTGGATTCGAATTTGGATATAGCTATATCCCTATCCTAAATATGCCTTTGACAACCCTTGTAGCTAGAGCCATGTCATTGCGACATTAGTGACATGATACTTTCATGACAGTGCGATTAGTCATTGCGTGCTTTTGGCCATTTGATATTTATTGAGAACACGTGAGTGCACCCAAAATTAGTTTTGTGATTTGATTTACGGTGACCTTCTACATGCCTTGCAGATCATTGGTTCTGTTGCACAGATTAGGTAACGTATGATGTGTGTATTTGTATCTTTTGATCTACTTATGAAATATGTGAACTTCTCCTTGTTTCATCCATACTTTATTTTAAAATTATTGTTTAATTATAAATTTTGAAATATTCATTTCTAATTTTCTGTTTTACAAACAGTATTCCAAATCGGTACACGGCTTTGGCTGATACCCTATTCTTTTTCTAGCAGCTGCTTATGCCATCTAGGACTGTGTGATTAAGAGTTACCACAGTTCATTGATTAGAATTTTGGACTTTATCATTATCTAAACTTAATTATTTATTTAGAAATTTCAGCATTTGTAATATTTACAAAAAATAAATTTTTAATAAAATAAATTTTCTAATGTTGTTTAATTAATACATATTATGAATATTATCATTCATTTATTAAATTATTTATGAATTAATTTATTCAATTAATTAATTTATGAAAAAGTGATAGAACTACAGGGTGTTATTTTTTTTATAAAATATTTTAGTGAAATCAAGTATTTGTTATATTTTATTAAATCGATTAAAAAAATATATTCATTTAATTTTAAATTATAATAAAATATTTCAATTTATATAAACATAAGAATAATTTGTGTATATTTTAGGCTTTCCCTTTCGAAGAAACTCTACAAACTATTTTATTCAAATGTACTACTTCTAAAGATAAATTTAATTTTAAATTCAAATTAAAAAAAATTCAACCACTTATGGCAACACTGTCCATGTGTTGCAAAAAAGAAGACATCTATGTCAACACAAAAGATTTATTGAGCTATTGCAACATGTTATTATGCCTATTGCAATACCAAAATATGGGTGTTGTGATAGGGCCATAATTTCATACCTATTGTAACGTTTTCTAAGGCAACACGAGGAAAAAAATATGCAAATAGGTTATCTATGGCGTGATGTATTTTTAGCAGGTTTTTCATTCGATTTTAAAAGCTTTTGATTTTTGTTTTTCAGCAGAATTTTACTTGTTCATGCTCCAAATTTTAGTTTTTAGCAAATATTACATGTGTTTCTGCAACAGTTTTTATATATGTTCCTACTGCGATTTGTTTAATTGTTTGAGCAAATATTTTATCTCTTATTCTTTCTGTAGAACTCAAAATTTCAAGTAATAATTGAAGAAATGAATGGACTCACCATTTTTACCTATGCACATCATAAGACCTAAGCTTTAATGAGAAATTTATATAAAGAAGAGATATGGTAAGGACAGGCCTCGTCACCACATTTGTTTATTTCTTTCAATGTAGAGCATGATAGAATAAGAAGAGAACTTAAAATTTATGTTTGCAAGTTGAGAATAGAGGGATTGTCCGTGGTATATCAATTACTTTGGAGTAACATGAAATATTGTACCAATATTTTCAAGCCTTTAGCAAGAGTTCTTAAGCTGGTTGATGGAGATTATTGTCCCTCCATGCCTTGGGTGGTATAGAGCACTTAAGATGCCAGTTGTATGACGGCTATGATGAGGTGCATTGAGATGTTTTCCCCCGATAACTATGACTATAGGATTTAGTAGCTAATACCGAGTTGGTCACATATTAAAGAATTAAATGGTTGTTTGGAAAGAAATTGGAAGTCATGGCAAGATAAATTTTATATTGGTAATTTCATAATTTATTATATTTTCCGCCCTACATACATGTCCATGCTAATGATATTTTAAATTTATCATTAGTATATTTTTTTTGAAATTTTGTTAATTGCTTGGTGGAGATGTGAAACACCACATTTACAAATGATGGTTGTGAGCATGGTTTCTTTAACTTCTAGCTCATTAGGATGTGAAAAAAAATGGAGCCCTTTTAAGGGGTAACTAATCATATAAGTTTTACTTGTGCAATAATCATTATTCATTATCAATGTTGTATATTTTCTACTCTTTTAATATTACACTTGATCATTTTTTGTAGTGAAATACAAAAAAAGGAATAGATTGGATGCTGAGAGATATAATGTGGCCTACTTACAATTTCATTCAACACTTGCAAATAAGAAATCAAATAAACCTCAAGGATGGATTTTTAAAGGGGGGATGATGAGGATCTGTCTGATTATGATGATTTAACTATAATATTAGAAGTTGGTAGTATAGTTCCACCCGCTAGTAGAAGGACATTAGAGAATTGCATAAAGAAGATTTTGAGTGTGAAGTAGATGATGATGTTCTCATTGAAAAATAGAATATTAATTTGATCAATGGTAAATTGGAAGCATGCAAGCACAAGTGGTTACTCGTAAACATTTTTTTTTGTAATTTATGATCAGTGGTTAGTGAACACTGATTACTAATTAGAACATATGGCCAAATGTTAGAAGTTACGTTCAATTAAACTTTCAAAAATTATCAAGCAAATGATTTATTTAACTCTACTGTGGCTAGTAATATAACAATAATGATATTTTTTACTTAAATTTCAACTTTTAACATATTTATAAGAAAAAATTAAAAGAAATATATTTAATGTATAACAAATATTTAAAAATTCATATACGAGTTGTAATCCGAGTACTCATTCTAAGTTGATCCGAGTTCCAATTTTTACAATTTTGACAAAAAAAATACAAAGCCTGTGTTGGTTTAACCGTATTAAGTTATATTATTTTTTACTAAAAATACTAATGATCACACATATCTACAAAGACCGTAAACTAATTCTGGACAAAAAATGAATAAAAGGAATTTTTATCAGCTTCTTCTAGGAATAAAATAATGGAATAGGACATCCAATGAATATTATCGAGTAGATAATGATTAATAGAAATTAGGCTTCAGATTACGTTTGCTATGTCTTAGGGTTAATTGTTAAAAAGTAATGAATTTGACCATATTTGCTAGAGACAAACTATTACATAGTGAGATACAGGGCAATTTTTTTTCACAAGGGAGATATATGATTGTAACTGCAATCACTTCTTACAGAGTTGGATGATTATGCAAACTTCTGTTAAGAATATTATGTTAGCCAATGGGAAACAAAGAGTACTTTGAGAAGTGACAACGTGAATGGAAACATAATTTTGACCTAGTTGGGCATGTAGCACTTTCATACACCTTCTAAATCACTTATAATATCCCATTTAGGTATATAAACATAATTATAAGGATTTTACCATATTTTCTGTATACATGAGGTAGGGAAGCTTGATAAGCAATTTTAGTAAGGATTGAACGGTTCTATCCAAATCTCAAGAAATTTTTTAAGTTGTATTTCTGACATAACCCCACCATTAGATTGTAGACTTGTACCCACATTTCTTTTGTATGCAATGTTATAATCGCGGTATTCTTATCTTGTTGAAATCTCCCACTAATTAAACGGTTATTTTCAAACATCCATAGAGACCATTAGATATTAATGAAACTTCAAGTTCGATCTTAGTGGAGACCATTCAGTAGGTCTCTAAATATTTAATTCACATGAGAATTTATATAAATATCATTGTACCAATTAACGTTCAGTTCCTTAACAACCACAACATTTCTAGGCCGCCCATCACATTTGTTACAACTTCAAAATACAGTGAGCCTTTGAAAAATAAACCTTCCAACCATACATGATTGCGCAACTACTTGGCCATGTAATTCCTCTTATTCATCAAATACAACACCCTTCTCTCCTCTTTGTACATGTTGCACTCATTCCACCGCCCACTCAATTCATTGATGCTAGGATTGTCATATGACATGACTAGGAAATGTCAGACTAAATTTGTTAACTTGAAGCTATCAAATAACCAAAAATGTCCATAGGCAATAAATCATGAGTTTGAATTAGTAGTGGTATATAGACTTTTCTCATTTAATAGATGTATATTTTAAAATTTTAAAATATGAAACCAAAAAGTGACACCTGGATAAGGAATCTCGTTTTTGTCTAAAAAAAATATTTTTATTTAATTTTATTTTCCCAAAATGTCAAATGTGACCATGTACGTATAATTTAGTCATTCATTTTTTTAAATTGCCTATTCAATTTGAAATTATTAATGATTTAAGGTATGAATATTAATACCGCCAGTGTTTTTATTTAAAATTTATCCCGTCCATATATAATAATAATATTCTTGTGTTATTAAAAATAAAATGTACTAACTACATCCGTTAATTATGAAAATATCTTCTTTTGGGTAAGCCTAAATATTTGGATTATATAATCGTAATAAAAGTGATAAATTATTGCAATAGTTATTATATGAACTATTTATTATTTTTACATAATTTTTATCTGTTATAACAGTATGCTTTATTGGATATATCTAGGCACCTGTTTGCACATGAATGTATAGATATATATGTCTGAGTGAAGAACTAGCCAAGAAAGTACTCTGAACGTTGCTTTATTTATCTAAGCATTGCCACTACCCACTGTATACACCAAACCATATTTTAAAGTACCTTTGATATAAAGCAATATTCTTTTAGCTGCTAATTGATGCACCAGAGTAGGCTTCTCCATGTACCTACTCACAACTCCATCCGAGTACGCTATGTCAGGCCTTGTATGCACTAAATAACGTAAGCCTAGCGTGGCAGTGACAGTTCTCTAACATGGTCTAGCAAAGCTTCAAACTTCATTTAACACAGACAAGATAACAAATTTCCACCATCTTGCACATGCTGAGCAGTCTGCTAAGAGGCAGAAATTGAAGGTGAGATAAAAATATATGTACTCTAGAGCTGCCTGACATGTCTATGGACTATAGTACTAATACTTTTTTGCAGATATGGAAGAGCTATGTTGAAAGACAAGATGTACCTAATGATCAATATAGAAAAAGAATACTGAAAGAAGTCTTACAGGTGATTGCTTCATTTGATATATATGAGAAGTACTTGTATTACAGGTGATTACTTCTGCTGCTTTGTAATTCTGGATCAAACACTTGTATAAAACCTAAATATCTGATTTCTAACACTGTTTAATGGAAAGTATGGGCCTGCTATAGATGATGTAACATTATAAGTATATGTCGATACTATGCCACAGTTCGCCCAACATTACACCTATCACAGAATCACCCATACTCTACTAGTAGGATGATGCTTGTTTATCCTTAAAATAGGTGTGTGCATGTATGTGCAGACTTTGTGTGTGTAGATATATCATATGTTCACTTGGTTTGGATGGATTGGATACTGGGTTTTAGCTGTGTTTCTATGGCTTGGTTTTTCTTGAAGGAATGAAGCTGCTACATCATTTAAATCCTTAATTTGGAAGCAACAAAGGTACCGCTCCCAAACTTGATTTTAAATTTTCTTCTTTCTTGCTCTCGGTTATCTTGAATAATTTTGGATTGTGTGTGAGTTCTTCTAGTAAATACATTTCTTTACAGTTGGCACAGTCCTATATAATTTAGTGTAAAGTTGAACAATATACCCATCCTAGAATTTTTTGGCAACAAATACCCATCCTTGATTACTGTTATCACGAACAATACATTCCATACAAATACCTGATTCTATAGCTAGTTGTCCGAACTTTCTGGTTTATTGCTCTTCCTTACCGTTGGCACAGTCCTATATAATTTAGTCATATACATTCCATACTTTGAGTTTTGGTTGATTGACAAATTGCAGCTTTTTGGTGGGAGTGCATTGACATTGCAATCTGAGGCTATATTTCGAGGAGATATCAACATCTTTCTTCTTAGTGATCCTGGAACTAGAAAGTCCAGTTGCTGCTGACTTACACACATAAGCTATCCCCTTTGCGGAATTCACACAAGTGGACGAGGGAGCTCTGTTGTTGGATTGATTGCCTATGCAGCCAAAGATCCAGAATCTGGTAATACAGTATATTTGCAAACAGTATGCTACATAAATATGTGTAGTACTTGATGTTTGGATTAGATGAAAGTGTTGTGCCTGATGTTTGGATATTGTTATTGGATATATAGACAATTGGTATTATGCAGCAATTGGTTTTGTTAGTTTATTGGTTTGGCAAATTTTTGGCATCTATATTTATAAAATGTACATTAATGAAATAGGTAATCAGACATCACTAAAATGGAAAGTGATGTTAATTTAACACTTTAACAACTATTATAAAATAAAAAATTGATGTCTATCAAAACTTAATACATCAGTTTTAATGGAACATTGACATCAGTAATATCGAATAAAACCGATGTTAAATACTACAAAAAAAATCTTAAAACAAAAAATCGATGTTATTAAGCTTTATAGACATCGGTTTGTCACCAATAGATATCAGTTTGTCACCAATAGATATCGGTTTGAAATAAAGAACTGATGTCAAAAGTTATGTTTACTTCGGTTTATCTTGAAAATTGTTGTTACTGGTATTAGTAACATTAGTTAAATGGATAAATGGAAATATTTTGCTTATCTCACATATGTTTAAATTGATAAAAATATCATATATGATAATATATTAAGATTAGATATATATTAGAAATTTAACAACTTTAAAAACTGATGTTATATATCTTCTTTAACATCAGTTTAAAAACCGATGTTAAATGCGGGATCTTTAACATCACCCACGAAGACATCGGATTTTTTTGTTCATAGACATCGGTTTTAGCCGATGTCTATTCTACGTTTTCTAGTAGTGTTTAAGGACCCAACTACCTCTTCAACAGTCATCGTTTCAAGATTTCTGAATTGTTTAATGGCTGAGGCTATTTGCAGAAATTTAGTAGTAACTGCCCGTAGCAATTTTTTTTACAATATACATTTTCTTGACCTCCTCACCAAGCGCTCTTATGGTGGTCACTAGCCCATTTCAACTTTGTACAAAAATCATCAAGTGGCTCTGTCTCTCATACTCAAGGCCTCGAACTCTCCCTTAAGAGTTCGAATCTTTGCTGTCTTGACACGATCTGCTCCCAAACACATAGTTTTGATGGCGTCTCAAGCTTCCTTTGCCATTTTCTTCTCAGCTATGGACAACAGAATGTCCTCTGGGATCCCTTGATAAATCGCTATAAGGGTCATCCTATCAACACGTTCTTCAACTGTTTTCCTTTGAGCTCTCACTGTCTATGGCATCCCACACTCCATGTGCTTGCATATAGACCTTCATCATAACTGCCCATGCTGTATAATTCCCTATGTTCAAAATGGGATAAGATAACCCAATTGTTCCATCCTTTGTCTTGTTGTTCTCCATCTTTTGAGACCGAGGCATATATTTTGGCATTCACTAAACTCACTAGCTCTGATACCAGATTATTGGATATATCTGGGCACCTGTTTGTACATGAATGTATAGATATATATGTCTGAGTGAAGAATAAGCCAAAAAGTATTCTGAATGTTGCTTTATTCATCTAAGCATTGCAAACATATATGAAAAGGAAATACAAAATATAGTGCCTAAAAGCAAGCACCAGACTCATATATGAAAAGGAAATACAAATATAGTGCCTAAAAGCAAGCACCAGACTCCCTAAACTTTTGCTGCCAAATCACCACATTCCTACAATCACTCAACTACGTGTATGACTCTGTTTCCTAAGAATAAATATGGAAATAAAAGAAATAACTAAAATAAACAAAATAGTTTTAGATTAAAACTAACAAGCTTAATATGAGAGATAAACTTGAAAATTCTAGAATGAAGAATTGGCGCATTACACAGCTAAGCATGTATCAATAAATATGTTTAATTTAGAAGTTTAAAAATTATTTGATTACATGTTCAAGAAATAAAAGAGGACCTTGGACAATTTACATCCCTTATACTGAATGTATTTCATTCCCCGGAGAGACACATTTTGAGTAACACAAACATGGTGCCCAACACACTTGTAATTGTGTCTCGTATACAGAGGCCTGCCATTGATGTGCAGAATATTGGTTACGGAAAATTTAACCAATTTTAATGAATGCAAAAGGGACTCCAAATTTGATAAGAAAATCTGAAAACCAAGTAACGTTGTAAGATGATTGTAAGCTTCTTCTAAGTTTCCAACTGATAGAACAAAGCTTGTACTCTGAGAAAATATGCAGATAATATTTGAATGAAATAGTACAACTGGGATTAATTTTGCAATTGAAGATTACATGACTTATTAAAAGCAACAGCTAACAGCTAAAGATCCTACAAAACAGAGATTAACTTGCTCACGATTCCTACTAAAACGCAACTACATTGTCCCACTACTACTACAACGTTCAAGTTAATTTATTCAAAACCAAAAGAAACAGACAGAAACATGTTTAAATAATATGTCCAACATGCTCCCCTTTAATCTAAACATGTTTCAGAATTTTGACTCCAAGTAGACTTCTCATATTCTCGAACTTAGTTGTAGACAGTGTTTTAGTTAATATATCAGCACGTTGTTCGTTTGTTTAAACATGCTTAATCTCAATTAACCATTGCTCAACACAATCTTTGATAAAGTATATCGTACGTCAATGTGCTTACTTCTTCCATGGAAAATCGGGTTTCTTTCCAGATCAATGGCAGACTTATTGTCAATATATAAGACAACTGGACCTATTTTAATATCGGTAATCTGAATGAGAACTCTTTGAAGCCATATCCCTTGACAAGCTGCAGTTGTAGCTGACATAAATTCAGCTTCACACCAAGAAATAGCAACGCACCGCTGCTTCTGTGAAATCCAAGAAATCAAGCTCTCATCAAGATAAAACGCCATGCCACTTGTACTTTTCCTGTCCTCCACACTTCCTGCCAACTCGCTATCAGAAAAACCAGACAAAATATAATTACCTTGTCCCTTCATGTACATGAGCCGTAATGCAAAGTTCCTTTTACATATCGACATATCCTCTTGATAGTATTTAAGTGCACCGCTGTAGGCCTTTACATATAGCGACTAACTATCCCAACATCATACGCTATGTCGGGGCGAGTATAGACCAGATAACCTAAACCTCCTACAAGGATCTTGTAATAAGTTGAGTCCACTGCTTCACAAGTTGCATCAGCATCAATCTGCAGCTTAAAGTCGATAGGATACTTGACAGATTTACATTCGCTGAGACCTACGCCCTTTTCAGCAGTTTTTTGGCATATGATGTCTGTTTTATCTCAATATACCCTTGTTGTTGATCGACCTCCAACCCTAAATAGTATGACAACCTTCAAAATCAGTCATGTCAAATTCTCTACTCATTTCCTCCTTGAATTTAACAATGAGTGAAATACTAGTGCCGTAATTATTAAGTCATCAAAATAGACTCCAAAATCAAGGAACCAGGCCATCCTTGCGAGTGTATACAACGTGCTCATAAGGACATTTGACAAAACCTAATATTAGTAAGTACTGGTTCAGTCGAGAGTACCATGCTCTAGGTGTTTGACGTAAGCCATATAATTACTTCAACAGTTTATAAACCTTGTGTTCTTTCCCCTCTTTCACGTATCCTTTTGGTTGTGACACATAGACTTCTTCGAGTAGAATACCATTTAAAAATGCAACTTAACATCAAGGTGATGCACCTCCCATGTGTTCTTAGCTGCCAAAGCCAGGAGCAACCGAACCGTTTCCAGCCTTGTTACGGGGGCAAAGACTACATCATAATCGATAGCACATTTTGCACATAACCCGTAGCTACCAAACGGGCTTTATGATTGATTATGTCACCATTTGTGTCCTTCTTCAGTTTGAAGAGCCATTTAAAATCAATAGCTTTATGACCCTTTGGGAGATCAGTGAGTTGCCATGTATTATTTTTTTAATTGTAGCAATTTTGTATTCATTTTCGCTCTCCAGGCTTCATCTTTAACAGCTTGTTCGAAATTGACAGTTCATCAATACTGGATAATAATAATTCATCCTCGAGCTCCATTATTTCAGTTGTATTGTAAATATCAGAGAGACGTCTAAAATATTGTGGCTCGCTGTCACTGCCAGTGGGCATACTAGTGGTTGTTGTGGTGTAAACTCTCGATGGAGAATCAGTCTGAGTAGCTGGCGTCATAGGAGATGCTGCACTATCAATCTCATAATTTTCCGGTATGTCTGGTATGGCTTGGTGTCTGGTGTATAAACATCAAACCTAAAATACCCTGCTATCTGAGTAATTTGTGCACCTAACTTACTCTAGCACCATCTTTTTGCCTCGTTAAATGTGACGTCTCTGCTTATATGTATCTGCCCTGAATCTGGGTCGTACAACCGGTAAGCCTTGGTCCCCGGTTCACGACCAAAATGAACTAGAGGTTTGCTTCGATCATCATGTTTTCTTGTAAACACAGCTGGAACTTTCATGTAAGAGAGACAACCAAAAACTCTCAGAGATTCGACAGATGGTGTATCCCCAAAACAGGCCTGATATGAGTGATATTTGAGAGTGCTCGTGTAGGGAGTTTGTTCAAAAGGTAGACGGCATGTCTAACAGCTTCGCCCCAGAACTGTGCAGGCACCTCTCTCTTTCAACATACTTCGAGCTATAGCTACAACGGTATAATTTATGTGCTCTACGACACCATTTTGTTGTGGTGTGTAGGGCGCAATATATTGCCTTAAGATGCCTGCATCTTCACAGAAAGACTCAAAAGCTTTGTTGCAAAATTCGCCTCTCCGATCGTACGAAACGCCTGGATTTTTTGCTTTGTTGCATTTTCAACTAAGACTTTAAATTTCTTAAAGCAAGTCAGTGCCTCGTTTTTAGATTTCAGCATGTATGTCCTAATCATACAAGAATAGTCACCAACTAGTAACAAAAAATATTTTATGTGTCACCTTAAACGACAGACGCATATAGTTAATATATATATATATGCTTTGTCGTTTCTTATTCTACATCATATATGTAACTAATTTTATCACCAAATAAATACTAAAAACATATTTTCTTGTAAAATATATGTTTTAAGTGTCTGACACTGTTATAAAATATAGTACTACAAAAATTACTTTATATATGTCCTCATTCTACATTATGCAACCTTAAAAATAAACAGTGTTCCATTAAAATAAAAAACAAAAGAGTGTTCAAGACTTCTACTTTATTTTAAATATTGTAATTGTCAAAAATGTACATAGTATGATTATGAATGCTAGAAAACTATGAACAAGCTTTCATGAACACCAATATGAGTTTTCTACCTTCAAATTCCTCCTCACATGATGACAAATTAAGGGACTTCCTTGATTTTAGTATAAAACTCCAATATCACATCTCCCGTATAGATCTTCAAAATCATGAATAATGTTCTTTGCACAGTCCCCGACACAGGTCTTCTTCCTGGGAGATAAAGTACACAGCCAGTAAACTCTATATAATACAAAACTACTGGGTCAAGAGACTATATACAAGTTAAAAATCAAAATAGAGATTGAAATTAAAACATACCTTGAAATTTAAATTTAGATAAACTAAGTGAGTGGTTAACCAACCTGCACAGACATTGAAATTTAGATTTAGATAAGAAAAAAGTGAGTGGTTAACTAACCTGCAGATGACTTGTACTTTCCAGCATGCAAAAAATTCCTAGATGTTGTGATAGTAAAAAATTGATTGTACCTTTATCAGTCTAGAAAATGGAAGAGAGAGGAGAGACAGAGGGGAGAGAAGAGGACCTAAAGAGGGAAGAGGAGAGTTCTGAGACGTGGGGTAGTGGAAATACTTAGCAATATTTTATTTATATGGGTTGTTATTAAATTTTAGTACGTTGTGTGTTTCCCCTACTATATAGGGAAAGGTTTTTTTATTATAAAAAGAGTATTTAATTTTTCATTAAACTAACCACATTACATATTTCTATGATACCTTCCTTATTTAAAAAAATAATTACTTTATATTTCCTAGCAAGTATTTTTTAAAAGTAAAATGTTGCAACAATAATTATTTAAATAAAATTTATGTACTTTTTATATTTGAGATTATTTTTAAATGTCACATTTTTATATTTTCTAATTAATAATATTCATATTTAAATTGTTTCAATGAAAATTATTTTTGTAAAAAAATAAAAAAGTAAAATTTTAAATTTTTGTAGCTTTAGATATTTTAACTTAGCCAAGAAAAAGTTGATTTTTAAAAAATTTCAGAAAATGTTATGTAACATAAAACAAAATAAATAATTTTACAATTAGTTGTGGAAAAAGATAATAGACTTATAATATTATCTTTCTGACAAAAATTTATGTTACTTCACAATTATACTTAAACACCAAAAACATATAACATACATACTACTAAATTTTTATAACATTTGATGAAAATATTTAAAACAATTTTAAAATTTTTATTTAAAATTTTTTCAAATTTTGAAATATACTCCTAAATCTTTTTATTTTTCTCTTTGAATTTTTTCAAAATTTCCCCACTTCCTAGTTGTAGGAAACTAATAAAAAAATGAGAAAATATTTTAATGACAATTTTCATTAAAATTATTTGTTTTATTTTCTTAAATTCATACGAGTAAAGTAATCATTAATTTTTATAATACTTATTATTCTGATAATCTTATTTTCAAATAATTATTCAAAATTCATTTTTTACAAATTTTAAATTAATAAAATATTTATATAGAGCTAAATATTCTTCATATTTTTATATTGTACATTTTAAAAATATGTGACTTTTAAATTTTGACATTATAAATTTATTAACATCGGAATTGAAAAAAATATATTAACATTAGTGCCTCTTAAAATTCTTTATAATACTTATCAATTTATTAGTTGCTTCTTCATGTTTTACACAATAAATTTCTTTTTCAAAAAATTTTGTTCTTTTCTCATTTTAAAGGATATTTTAACTTTCATATTAGAGTTTTTTCCTAGTAGTTTAATACACTTTTGTTTATTATACTAATATGTATAAAAATCATATTTTGATATTTTAAAATATTTTATTTAAATTTATATATATTAAAATCTTAAAAATTTAAAATATCATTTTACCATGTTAACATATATACCCTTTTTTAACAAGTATCATGTTAACAATATAATTATTGCATAATTATTAATTTCTGAGTAAAAGTTCTTTTATTAATTTAACATGTTATAATATATATATCATATTTTTTTGTTTTACCTGATTATAATTAAGTTAATAAGGTTATTGTAAAAGTTTAAATATATGCACTTGTACTTCTTTTCAATGAAAGTAAAAGTCCATCACGTATCTATTTACAGAAATTGGTACATCTCATGCATATGCTTATATAAAAACTAACACAAAATTGATGATTTATGTGTTTCAACCAACGGACATATATAACAATTATATGACAATTATATGTATGGGGTCATCAAGTAATGACATATAAAATTGATAATTTATGTAGCTGTCCAACCAACCAGCCGACACATACAATATATAATAATTATATGTGTGGCGTCATAAAGTAATGACACTTAAAATCATACACATATGTCAATATGCATGGGTTCATTAACCACCCGACACATAAGAGTAGAATATGTGTGGCCTTTAACCACAGACAATACATAAAAGGCTACATATATAGTCATTTTTTTACTAGGTTCATTCTTCAATTTTTTATAGGGCAATGTTGAAAAGGAAAAACTTCTGATTGGGAGGATGCATGGGATATAGACTTCTGAGCAGTGTAAGTGTCTGCTCAATTATGTTACTATATGCTACTGTTTTGTTCTTTTAATGTGATGACTGATCGTTTTACTATTATGATTTCCTTATCCCTATAATTGTTCTCTATCTTGTTCTCTGATTGTTTTTTGTTTTGTGAGGGAAGGATGAGGCTTGTTGTCAGGATATTAACCAGAATATTCTACTGTTTTGCACTATCAGCCTTTCTTGAAAGCAAATGTACCACTGATTAAAGTTATCCTTGCCTGGGGTTTTTATTATTTTGCAATAATATAGTTGTTGTGTCCCATATTATTGATAAATTAGAATTTTGAGTACTTTTGCAAATAAATTAGAATTGATAAATTATTGATGAATTAGAATGGTCCCATACTTAGATAAAATTGTTGGATATTGATAGTGAGCATCTAGGAATAAGCTGCTGGATATTGCTAGTCTTGTATTCAGTTATTATCATTTGAACCTGTAGGCTATAAGTGGGTTGTTTGTTAGTAATTATGATTGTTTTATAACATGAAGCATATAGTCTAATTTTTTAAAACTTGCTAGAAGCAGATGAAATAGTATCAATCATCCCCTGAAAACTTTGGTCTTCCATAAGCAATCCAGTAAATGTATTTATGCAGCAATTTTTCTGTAGATTTTAACACCTTTCTCTTGCTGTTTTTAGCATATTTTTACATCTTTATGCTCTAAATATTTATTTTAGCAGATATTACATGTGTTTGTGTAGCAGCTTTGAAATATGTTCTTGCTGTAGTTTGTTCAATTGTATTAACATATATTTTTTTCTCTTATTCTTCGCGTAAAACTCAAAATTTTAAGGAATAATTGAAGGAACAAATACGCTCACCGTTTTTATTTATGCAGATCATAAGATGTAAGCTTTAATGAGAAAATTTACTTTTACCGTATTTTTTTGAAATATTGTTAGTTGCTTGTTGGACTAATTACGGATACGAAATACCACATTTACAAATGATGGCAGTGAGCATAGCTTTTTTAACTTCAAGCTCATCACGATGTGAAAGAAATTGGAGCCATTTTGAGGGGTAAGTAATCATTTATATAAGTTTTACTTGTGCAATAATCATTATTGATTATTAATGTTGTATATTTTTTACTCTTATAATATTACACTTGATCTTTTTTGTAGAGCGATATAAATAAAGGAATAGATTGGATGCTGAGAGATTGAATAAGGATGGATTTTGAAAGGCGAGGATGATGAAGAGCTATGATGATTAACAATAATATTAAAGATGATAGTGTTGTGCCACGGGGTAGTAAAAGGACATTAGATAATTGCATAAAGAAGATTTTGAGTCTAAAGGTGAAGATGATGATGATGTTTTCATTGAAGAACATAATATTAATTTGATGAATGGTAAATTAGAAGTATGGAAGCACCAGTGGTCACTCTTCAACATTTTCTTCTATTTGGTTTTTCTTCTTTTTTTTGTAATGTACGTCAATAGTGATTACACATTAGAAAAATATGACCAAATGTTAGAACTTATTTTTTATTAAACTATAGAAAATTATCAAGCAAATGATTTATTTAACTCTAATATGGCTAGTAATATAACAAAAAAATGATAATTTTAATTAAATTTCAATTTTTAGCATATTTATAATAAAATTTAAAGGAAATATATTTAATATATAAAAAATAATTAAAAAATCATATACGAGTTATAACCCGAGTACTCATTCCGAATTGACCCGAGTTCCGCTTTTTACAATCTTGATAAAAAATGTTAAAGAGCTTTTGTTAGTTTAACCGTTGTATGGTATATTGTATTTGTACTATAAACAATAATGATCACAAGTATCTTCATAGACAGTAAACTTATAACAATATAATTTTGGATAAAAGATGAAGAAAAGGAATTTTATCAGCTTCTTCTTGAAATAAATAATCGAATAGGACATCCAAGGAATATTATTCGGTAGATAATGATTAACAAAAATTAGGTTTCAAATTAAGTTGTTATGTCTTACCCGTTACTTTTTAAAGAGTAATGAATTTGAACATATTTGCTAGAGACAAACTAATACTGAGTGAGATACATGTCAAATTTTTTTCTTCCACAAGGGAGATATAAGATTGTAAGTGCAATCACTTCTTAGAGAGTTCGCTCATTAAGCAAACTTCTTCCAAGAGTACTATGTTAATCTATGGAAAATGAAACGTACTTTGAGAAATGAAAATAGTTAAGAGTTGGTCATGAAAGTAGTCCATTTTATTTTGGGTCATGCTTGCTACTTTGTACATTGGAGAGTATAAATCATTGGCTATAAAAATCAATATAGCAAGAAGTTTGTGATGAGAAGGAACGAAAGTATAGCAAATTTCGCTAATAATTCTGAACTCCTATTAAGTGTACATGTGAGAGGTTACTACTTATATATATGTTTCAATCAGTGGTAAATGAATACTTAATGGAAGATGTTGATGATTGTAGCATTTAACCAGTGGTGAACATAAATCATGAATAAAGAATGCTTTGATGTACAGAAAAGAAATATATTCAAAAGTTTGACTTAGAAAACTAAAGGCCTTCACTATGATCTCAAGACCTTTACACAAAGAGTGTGCGTCTCAAGACCTTTACTTAATATCTTAAGGCTTTCACGAGGGGGAAACTCAAGGTCTTTATCCAGATCTCAAAGACTTGAAATCGGAATGGAAACATAATTTTAACAGCTTCTAGTTGGGCTTGTAACACTTTCATACACTTCTAAATCACTTATAATAGTCCATTTAGATATATACATAACTATGAGGGTTTTATTATATTTGTGTATAGAAGAGATAGCGAAGCTTGATAAGAGATTTTAGTAAGGATTGAACGGATTCTATCCAAATCTCAGGAGATTCTTCAAGTTGTACTTTCTTTACTCTAAATATTTGCAACTTCAAACTCCCTCTCTAACATAACCCAAACTTTAGATCGTAGACTTGTACCCATATTTCTATAGTATTCAACGCTAAAGTCGCGATAATCTTATCTTATTGGAGTCTCTCACTAATTAAATAGATGTTGTCAAACATCGATGGAAACTATCGATATTAATGCAACTTCAAGTTTGATGTTAATGGAGATCATTCGATAGGTCTCTGAATGTTTAATTGACACGAGAATAGAAATAAATATCAATGTACCGATTAACGTCCACTTCCTTATGAACCATAACATTTCTGGCTGCTAGAGTGTTGCCATCACGTTCGTTACAACTTCAAATCTGTGAGCCTTTGAAAAATAAGTCTGCCAACCAAACAGGATGCGCATCTACTTCGCCATGTACTTCCATCTACTCATCAAATACCAAACCCTTCTCCCCTCTCCCCTGGATGTGGAACTCATTCCACGGCCCACTCAATTCATTGATACTTGGATTGTCATATGACATGACTAGGAAATGACAGACTAGATTCGAGAACTTGAACCTCTCAAATAACCAAAAATGTCCATAGACAAGATATCATGTGTTTGAATTTGTAGTGGTATATAATATTATCTTATTTCAACAAATTTGAGACTTTTCTCATTTAATGGGTGTAGAGTTTTAAAATTTTAATACATGAAACCAAAAAGTGATTTGACTTGACTAAGCAATCTCATTTTTGTCTAAAAATAATTTATTTTTTGCAAAATGTCAAATGTAACCATGTACATGTAATTTAGTGTTTCATTTTTTTAAATTGCCAATTTGATATAAAAGCATTAATGATTTAAAGTATAAACATTAATACCTTGAGTATTTTTATTAAAATATATCTAATCCATATATAGATATTTTTGTGCTATTAAAAACAAAATGTACAAACTACATCTTCTAATTATGAAAATAATCTTCTCTTTGGTAAGGCTAAATATTTAAATTATATCATCACAATAAAGTGATAAATTATTTAAATTTTTTTTACATAATTTATATCTATCATAACGGTAAGCTTAATATGAGATATAAAATTGAAAGTTTTAGAATGGAGAATCCGTGCATTACACAGCTAAGCAAGTATCAATAAATATGTATAATTTAGGAATTTGACAACTTTTTGATTACATGTTCAAGAAATAAAAAAGGACTGTTGACAATTTACATTCCTTACACTGAATGTATTTGATTTCACAGAGAGACACATTTTGACTAACACAAACATGGTGCCCAACACACATGTAATTGTGTCTGTATACAGAGGCCTACCATTGATGTGTAGAATATTGGTTACAGAAAATTTAACCATTTTAATGAATGCAAAAGGAACTCCAACTTTGATAAGAAAATCTGAGAACCAAGTAACGACATAAGATGACGGTAAGCTTCTTCTAGGTTTCCATATTTCTAAATTTCTATAAATTTAAAGAATCTTATATTGTACAATTTATTATTATTTAGATATTTTCCATATTAATGGATTGTTGAAATCTTAATTCACTACACAATATAAGATTTTAGGAAATTATTAAAACCTGATTAATACACTTGAATTTTAATTTTTAAATTTTGAAATTTAATTTGAATATTCAATATTTATACTAATTATGATACTCTAATCTTTTGTCTAAGTTTTGGCTATTATTTTTTTAAAACAATTCAAAAATTGTTATACATGCCCAACAAGGGAAGAACTACCAACCCACCCATCTTAAAAAGATAAAAGCTAGAGGTTTCGGTTCAACATATGTGTATATCATATATTATCATTAATATTATACAAGTAAATTATTAATTTTTTATGGTCACCAATGTAAACATTAAAATGGTTACAAGAGACTAAGGTGATTATTATGCTCCGGAAGGGTTAGGGATATTAAGTATATAAATATCATTATAGTAGTGTTCATGCCATTATATCCATTAATTAGACACTTTGTTTCAAAATTCCAAATTACTTGTTTTAATTCCATTCTAGAATATTTCAGTTTTGTTTTATAATATTCAAATATTTATTTTACTATTTCTAGAAATTATTCGTTTTACATATGTGTTTAGAATACCTGATTTATCTGTAGGAAATCATTTTTAAAGTTTGCCAAATTATTTTATTTGGACCCCAGTTGCTAGTAGAGTTGTCAAAAAATTCGAAAAATCTGATATTCGTCTAAAATATCCGTATTCGTATTCGAAAAAAATCAAATATTATCTGTATTCGAAGTTAACCGGATACTATCCGTATCTGAATCCGAATATTTTGGATACGGATACGGATATAGACATATCCGTATTTGAAAATATCTGTATCTGAAATTAATTAATTAATTAATTAATTAATTAAGTATATATACTAGAGCCATATTTTATTTATTTTAAATATTAAATGTAAGTATACTTTATATCATATATGATATGACTATTTAGCTATTGACTATCCGATAAACTAAAGGGAACCCTCAAATCTCAATTAGTCTTGTTCACTACTTTACCCTATTTATATTGACTCTCCCCCTCCTTGCCGCCTATTCTCCCACTTCGATCTTCAGAATTTAGTTGATATTCGATGCAATTATCCCTGCTATCTAAAAAAAGGTTCGATTCACAACCCTAATTCAATTCCTTTATTCTACAAGTTAAGACGAATATGATATATAATTATATAGTTATCATTTTTGGATACGATATACGATTATTCGAAGATTCTAAAATTAACACGAGGCTTTGATTATTATTTGCAGATCTAACACTTTAATTCAGAAACGATTCGACCTTCTCTCAAGTTTCAATGGAACAAGGTATATTTGTCGATGTAATTCAGATTCGTAAAAGTATAAAAATTGTGGCTGAATCCAATAATGATTGGATTAGAGCAATGGGGGATAAAATACAACTAAATTTGATAAATTATTGGGAAGAATATAACAAATTGTTAACTATCGTTGTTGTTCTTGATCCTAGATAAAAAAGGCGATTGTCTCTTATGCTTACAAGGGTCTGTATGAGCTTCATGTTGACTATTATATAGATGAGATACGTGAGTCTTTAGCGCAGGTTTTTAATGAATATTATGAGAAATATGAGATACGTGAGTCTTTAGCGCAGGTTTTTAATGAATATTATGAGAAATATGGTGCTGATTTGGGGCCTGTACAAAAATCTGGTCATGAAAGTTTTGGAAATACAAGTGCAGTTTGTAGAAAATGGTTGGGAGGTTTTCAGGACTTTATTGCAAGTAGTAATTTAAGGGAAAATTCAAAAAGAAGTGAGCTGGAGGAATATTTAAAAGAAGGTCTATTTTCAATGAAAAAGGAAGTGGAATTTGACATTCTTCAGTGGTGGAAACTTAGTGGTCTTAAGTTTCCTATACTTGTATGGATGGCTCGAGATATCTTGGCTATACCAACATCTTCGGTCGCATCTGAGAGTTCTTTTAGTAAGTGTCGTAGAATTATCACGCACACTCGTTCATCTTTAAATGATGACTCGGTCGAAACTTTGATGTGTGTTAAAGATTGGCTTCCGGACTTCAAGGATGGTACTTTAATTTTTCTTTTATTTGAATATATAATTTTGTACATGTGTTGTTTGAATTTAGAATGACTTTCCACTAGTACACACCAGCCTTTATATGTCGGTTAAATAAACAATATATGTCGGTTAAATGGTCGATGCATATAATAGGAGAATCTTTTGTGTCGGGTAAAAAGGCGACACAAACATGCAATATATGTCAGTCAAAATCAGACACAAACTGACATATAAAGTGGTCACAACCGCCACAAAAAAAATTTTGACCAACACATATGATGATTGATTTTAAGTCGGACTTGTCAATAGGTGACATATATAATATATATTTTATGTGTCACCTTAAACGATCGACACATATAGTTTAATATATATATATGCTTTGTTGTTTCTTATTCTACATCATATATGTAACTAATTTTGTCACCAAATAAAGACTAAAAAAATATTTTCTTGCAAAATATATGTTTTAAGTGTCTAACACTGTTATAAAATATAGTACTAGAAAATTACTTTACACATGTCCCTCATTCTACATTATGCAACCTTAAAAATAAACAGTGTTCCATTAAAATAAAAAACAAAAGAGTGTTCAAGACTTCTACTTTATTTCTAAATATTATAATTGTCAAAAATGTACATAGTATGATTATGAATGCTAGGAAACTATGAACAAGCTTTCATGAACACCAATATGAGTTTTCTAGCTTCAAATTCCTCCTCACATGATGACAAATTAAGGTACTTCCTTGATTTTAGTATAAAACTCCAATATCACATCTCACGTATAGATCTTCAAAATCATGAATAATGTTCTTTGCACAGTCCCCAACAGTCTCCAACACAGGTCTTCTTCCTGGGAGATAGAGTACAGAGCCAGTAAACTCTGTATAATACACAACTACTGGGTCAAGAGACTATATAAAAGTTAAAAATCAAAATAGAGATTGAAATTATTTCTAAATATTATAATTGTCAAAAATGTACATAGTATGATTATGAATGCTAGGAAACTATGAACAAGCTTTCATGAACACCAATATGAGTTTTATAAGCTTCAAATTCCTCCTCACATGATGACAAATTAAGGTACTTCCTTGATTTTAGTATAAAACTCCAATATCACATCTCACGTATAGATCTTCAAAATCATGAATAATGTTCTTTGCACAGTCCCCAACAGTCTCCAACACAGGTCTTCTTCCTGGGAGATAGAGTACACAGCCAGTAAACTCTGTATAATACACAACTACTGGGTCAAGAGACTATATAAAAGTTAAAAATCAAATAGAGATTGAAATTATTATAAACATACCTTGAAATTTAAATTTCCATAAACTAAGTGAGTGGTTAACCAACCTGCACAGACATTGAAATTTAGATTTAGATAAGAAAAAAGTGAGTGGTTAACTAACCTGATGACTTGTACTTTCCACCATGCAAAAAATTCCTAGATGTTGTGATAGTAAGAAATTGATTGTACCTTTATAAGTCTAGAAAATGGAAGAGAGAGGAGAGTGAGAGGGGAGAGAAGAGGAACTAAAGAGGGAAGAGGAGAGTTCAGAGACGTGGGGTAATGGAAATGCTTAGCTATATTTTATTTATATGGGTTGTTAATAAAGTTTAGTATATGGTGTATTTCACCTACTATATATGGAAAGGTTTTTTTATTATAAAAGTGTATTTAATTTTTTTTATTAAAGTAAAGACATTACATATTTCAATGATACCTTCCTTATTTAAAAATAATAATTACTTTATATTTCCTAGCAAATATTTTTTAAAAGTATAATGTTGCAACAATAATTATTTAAATAAAATTTATGTACTTTATATATTTGAGATTATTTTTAAATGTCACATTTTTATATTTTCTAATTAATAATATTCATATTTAAATTGTTTCAATGAAAATTATTTTTGTAGAAAAATGAGAAAAAAAAGTAAAAATTTTAAATTTTTGCAATGTTAGATATTTTAACTTAGGGAAGAAAAAGTTGATATTTTAAAATTTTCAGAAAATGTTATGTAACATAAAACAAAATTTATATTTTTACAATTAATTGTGAAAAACGATAATAGACTTATAATATATAACTTTCTGATAAAAATTTATGTTACTTCACAATTATACTTAAACACCAAAAACATATAACATATATACTCCAGTTTTTATCATATAACATTTGATGAAAATATTTAAGTCAATTTTTAAATTTTTATTCAAAAAATTTTCAAATTTTTAAATATACTCCTAAATCTTTTTATTTTTCAAATTTTCCCCACTTCTTGGGTCTAGGAAACTAATAAAAAAATGAAAAAATATATTTTAATGATAATTTTCATTAAAATTATATGTTTTATTTTCTTAAATTCATGACGAGTAAAGTAATCATTCATTTTTATAATACTTATTATACTGATAATCTTATTTTCAAATAATTATTCAAATTTCATTTTTTTACAAATTTTAAATTAATAAAATATTTATATAGAGCTAAATATTCTTCATATTTTTATATTGTACATTTTTAGAAATATGTGACTTTTAAATTTTGACATTATAAATTTATTAACATCGGAGTTGAAAAAATATATTAAATTTAGTGCATTTTAAAATTCTTTTTAATACTTATCAATTTATTAGTTGCTTCTTCATGTTTTACACAATAAATTTCTTTTTAAAAAAATTTTGTGCTTTTTCTCATTTTAAAGATATTTTAACTCTCATATTAAAGTTTTTTTCTAGTTTAATACAATTTTGTTGATTACACTAATATGTATAAAATCATATTTTGATTTTTTAAAATTTTTTAGTTAAACTTATATATATTAAAATATTAAAAATTTAAAATATCATTTTACAATGTTAACATATATACCCTTTTTTTAACAAGTATCATGTTAACAATATAATTATTACATAATTACTAATTTATGAGTAAAAGTTCTTTAATTAATTTAACATGTTATAATATATATATATCAAATCTTTGTTTTAACTGATTATAATAAGTTAATAATGTTATTATAAAAGTTTAAATATATGCACGTGTACTTCTTTTCAATAAAAGTAAAAGTCCATCACGTGTCTATTTACATAAAATTGGTACATCTCATGCATATGCTTATTTAAAAACTAACACAAAATTGATAATTTATGTGGTTTAACCAACCAACATATATAACAATTATATGACAATTATATGCGTCGGGTCATCAAGTAATGACACATAAAATTGATAATTTATGTCGCTTTCCAACCAACAGACACATATAGTGGGGTCATCAGGTAATGACACTTAAGATCATACACATATGTCAATATGCATAGGTTCATTAACCACGCGACACATAAGAGTAGAATATGTGTCCCCTTTAACCACAGACAATACATAAGAGGCTACATATATAGTCATTTTTTTACTAGTGTTCATACGGCAATGTTGAACAGGAAAAATTTCTGAGGATGGTGGTTCTAGGAGGTCTCAACTCTGATTGGGAGGATGCATGGGATATAGACTTGTGAATAGTGAAAGTGTATGCTCAATTATGTTACTATATGCTACTGTTTTGTTCTTTTAATGTGATGATTGATCGTTTTACTGTTATAATTTCCTTATCCCTATAATTGTTCTCTATCTTGTTCTCTGATTTTTTTGTTTTGTGAGGGAAGGATGAGGCTTGTTGTCGGGATACTGTTTGCACTAGCAGCCTTTCTTGAAAGCAAATGTACCACCGATTAAAGTTTTCCTTGCCTGCGGTTTTTATGAATTTTGAAATAATATAGTTGTTGTGTCCCATATTATTGATAAATTAGAATTTTGAGTACTTTGGCAAATAAATTAGAATTGATAAATTGTTGATAAATTAGAATGGTCCCATATTTAGATGAAGTTGTTGGATATTGATAGTGAGCATCTAGGCATAAGCCGCTGGATATTGCTAGTCTTGTATTAAGTTATTATCATTTGAGCCTGTAGGCTATAAGTGGTTGTTTGTTAGTAATTTAGATTGTTTTATGACATGAAGCATATAGTCTAATTTTTTAAAACTAGCTAGAAGCACATGAAATAGTAGCAATCATCCCCGAAAACTTTGGTCTTCCATAAGCAATATAGTAAAGTCATATTTTTAATCTTAAGTTACTCATACTCCCATAAATTTTATATAGTATACACCTTCAGACTTTACTATACAATAAACTCTATTTACATGTTTCTTTCCAGGCACCAGTAAGGGCCAAGCAGTATCACAACATGTGCGTCCTGCGACTCTGCGAGTTCTTTTTGGCTTAGAGCATTTTTCTTCCTGATTTTGTTAATGGTAGCAGGATAGTCAAGATATCTAGTCTTGAAATCACTTCTTAATTACATTCTCATTTCTCTAAATTATGGTAGCAACTAGCAAGAGTTTTCTATATTTTGTATTAAGATGGCAGCAGTAGCAAGAATTGTTAAAGATGGTGAAGTAGTATTTTTTTGTCAATGTATATGACTAAATGGCTTGCACATTTCCTGTGTTTGCTAGTAGCATTGTACTGCATGCTCTTGAGTCTTGCCTCCTGGTGCAAAAAATTAGTTATCAAATAAATATTATCTACTAAAAAGAATTATTAAATATGATGATTCTTTTAGTATTAATAATTCTATTAATTTGAAGAATTTATCATATTATTTTTCTTGTTTATTTACAGTAGCTACAAATTTTATAAAATTTTATCAATTTTCAAAAAATCAATTTGGATCTGGTCCGAATAATATCCGGCGGATTCGGATACAAATAGTCATTTCTCAGATATTTTTGAATACGGGGTCGGATTCGGATACGGTTTCGGACTTTTGGATTCGAATTTGGATATAGCTATATCCCTATCCTAAATATGCCTTTGACAACCCTTGTAGCTAGAGCCATGTCATTGCGACATTAGTGACATGATACTTTCATGACAGTGCGATTAGTCATTGCGTGCTTTTGGCCATTTGATATTTATTGAGAACACGTGAGTGCACCCAAAATTAGTTTTGTGATTTGATTTACGGTGACCTTCTACATGCCTTGCAGATCATTGGTTCTGTTGCACAGATTAGGTAACGTATGATGTGTGTATTTGTATCTTTTGATCTACTTATGAAATATGTGAACTTCTCCTTGTTTCATCCATACTTTATTTTAAAATTATTGTTTAATTATAAATTTTGAAATATTCATTTCTAATTTTCTGTTTTACAAACAGTATTCCAAATCGGTACACGGCTTTGGCTGATACCCTATTCTTTTTCTAGCAGCTGCTTATGCCATCTAGGACTGTGTGATTAAGAGTTACCACAGTTCATTGATTAGAATTTTGGACTTTATCATTATCTAAACTTAATTATTTATTTAGAAATTTCAGCATTTGTAATATTTACAAAAAATAAATTTTTAATAAAATAAATTTTCTAATGTTGTTTAATTAATACATATTATGAATATTATCATTCATTTATTAAATTATTTATGAATTAATTTATTCAATTAATTAATTTATGAAAAAGTGATAGAACTACAGGGTGTTATTTTTTTTATAAAATATTTTAGTGAAATCAAGTATTTGTTATATTTTATTAAATCGATTAAAAAAATATATTCATTTAATTTTAAATTATAATAAAATATTTCAATTTATATAAACATAAGAATAATTTGTGTATATTTTAGGCTTTCCCTTTCGAAGAAACTCTACAAACTATTTTATTCAAATGTACTACTTCTAAAGATAAATTTAATTTTAAATTCAAATTAAAAAAAATTCAACCACTTATGGCAACACTGTCCATGTGTTGCAAAAAGAAGACATCTATGTCAACACAAAAGATTTATTGAGCTATTGCAACATGTTATTATGCCTATTGCAATACCAAAATATGGGTGTTGTGATAGGGCCATAATTTCATACCTATTGTAACGTTTTCTAAGGCAACACGAGGAAAAAAATATGCAAATAGGTTATCTATGGCGTGATGTATTTTTAGCAGGTTTTTCATTCGATTTTAAAAGCTTTTGATTTTTGTTTTTCAGCAGAATTTTACTTGTTCATGCTCCAAATTTTAGTTTTTAGCAAATATTACATGTGTTTCTGCAACAGTTTTTATATATGTTCCTACTGCGATTTGTTTAATTGTTTGAGCAAATATTTTATCTCTTATTCTTTCTGTAGAACTCAAAATTTCAAGTAATAATTGAAGAAATGAATGGACTCACCATTTTTACCTATGCACATCATAAGACCTAAGCTTTAATGAGAAATTTATATAAAGAAGAGATATGGTAAGGACAGGCCTCGTCACCACATTTGTTTATTTCTTTCAATGTAGAGCATGATAGAATAAGAAGAGAACTTAAAATTTATGTTTGCAAGTTGAGAATAGAGGGATTGTCCGTGGTATATCAATTACTTTGGAGTAACATGAAATATTGTACCAATATTTTCAAGCCTTTAGCAAGAGTTCTTAAGCTGGTTGATGGAGATTATTGTCCCTCCATGCCTTGGGTGGTATAGAGCACTTAAGATGCCAGTTGTATGACGGCTATGATGAGGTGCATTGAGATGTTTTCCCCCGATAACTATGACTATAGGATTTAGTAGCTAATACCGAGTTGGTCACATATTAAAGAATTAAATGGTTGTTTGGAAAGAAATTGGAAGTCATGGCAAGATAAATTTTATATTGGTAATTTCATAATTTATTATATTTTCCGCCCTACATACATGTCCATGCTAATGATATTTTAAATTTATCATTAGTATATTTTTTTTGAAATTTTGTTAATTGCTTGGTGGAGATGTGAAACACCACATTTACAAATGATGGTTGTGAGCATGGTTTCTTTAACTTCTAGCTCATTAGGATGTGAAAAAAAATGGAGCCCTTTTAAGGGGTAACTAATCATATAAGTTTTACTTGTGCAATAATCATTATTCATTATCAATGTTGTATATTTTCTACTCTTTTAATATTACACTTGATCATTTTTTGTAGTGAAATACAAAAAAAGGAATAGATTGGATGCTGAGAGATATAATGTGGCCTACTTACAATTTCATTCAACACTTGCAAATAAGAAATCAAATAAACCTCAAGGATGGATTTTTAAAGGGGGGATGATGAGGATCTGTCTGATTATGATGATTTAACTATAATATTAGAAGTTGGTAGTATAGTTCCACCCGCTAGTAGAAGGACATTAGAGAATTGCATAAAGAAGATTTTGAGTGTGAAGTAGATGATGATGTTCTCATTGAAAAATAGAATATTAATTTGATCAATGGTAAATTGGAAGCATGCAAGCACAAGTGGTTACTCGTAAACATTTTTTTTTGTAATTTATGATCAGTGGTTAGTGAACACTGATTACTAATTAGAACATATGGCCAAATGTTAGAAGTTACGTTCAATTAAACTTTCAAAAATTATCAAGCAAATGATTTATTTAACTCTACTGTGGCTAGTAATATAACAATAATGATATTTTTTACTTAAATTTCAACTTTTAACATATTTATAAGAAAAAATTAAAAGAAATATATTTAATGTATAACAAATATTTAAAAATTCATATACGAGTTGTAATCCGAGTACTCATTCTAAGTTGATCCGAGTTCCAATTTTTACAATTTTGACAAAAAAAATACAAAGCCTGTGTTGGTTTAACCGTATTAAGTTATATTATTTTTTACTAAAAATACTAATGATCACACATATCTACAAAGACCGTAAACTAATTCTGGACAAAAAATGAATAAAAGGAATTTTTATCAGCTTCTTCTAGGAATAAAATAATGGAATAGGACATCCAATGAATATTATCGAGTAGATAATGATTAATAGAAATTAGGCTTCAGATTACGTTTGCTATGTCTTAGGGTTAATTGTTAAAAAGTAATGAATTTGACCATATTTGCTAGAGACAAACTATTACATAGTGAGATACAGGGCAATTTTTTTTCACAAGGGAGATATATGATTGTAACTGCAATCACTTCTTACAGAGTTGGATGATTATGCAAACTTCTGTTAAGAATATTATGTTAGCCAATGGGAAACAAAGAGTACTTTGAGAAGTGACAACGTGAATGGAAACATAATTTTGACCTAGTTGGGCATGTAGCACTTTCATACACCTTCTAAATCACTTATAATATCCCATTTAGGTATATAAACATAATTATAAGGATTTTACCATATTTTCTGTATACATGAGGTAGGGAAGCTTGATAAGCAATTTTAGTAAGGATTGAACGGTTCTATCCAAATCTCAAGAAATTTTTTAAGTTGTATTTCTGACATAACCCCACCATTAGATTGTAGACTTGTACCCACATTTCTTTTGTATGCAATGTTATAATCGCGGTATTCTTATCTTGTTGAAATCTCCCACTAATTAAACGGTTATTTTCAAACATCCATAGAGACCATTAGATATTAATGAAACTTCAAGTTCGATCTTAGTGGAGACCATTCAGTAGGTCTCTAAATATTTAATTCACATGAGAATTTATATAAATATCATTGTACCAATTAACGTTCAGTTCCTTAACAACCACAACATTTCTAGGCCGCCCATCACATTTGTTACAACTTCAAAATACAGTGAGCCTTTGAAAAATAAACCTTCCAACCATACATGATTGCGCAACTACTTGGCCATGTAATTCCTCTTATTCATCAAATACAACACCCTTCTCTCCTCTTTGTACATGTTGCACTCATTCCACCGCCCACTCAATTCATTGATGCTAGGATTGTCATATGACATGACTAGGAAATGTCAGACTAAATTTGTTAACTTGAAGCTATCAAATAACCAAAAATGTCCATAGGCAATAAATCATGAGTTTGAATTAGTAGTGGTATATAGACTTTTCTCATTTAATAGATGTATATTTTAAAATTTTAAAATATGAAACCAAAAAGTGACACCTGGATAAGGAATCTCGTTTTTGTCTAAAAAAATATTTTTATTTAATTTTATTTTCCCAAAATGTCAAATGTGACCATGTACGTATAATTTAGTCATTCATTTTTTTAAATTGCCTATTCAATTTGAAATTATTAATGATTTAAGGTATGAATATTAATACCGCCAGTGTTTTTATTTAAAATTTATCCCGTCCATATATAATAATAATATTCTTGTGTTATTAAAAATAAAATGTACTAACTACATCCGTTAATTATGAAAATAATCTTCTTTTGGGTAAGCCTAAATATTTGGATTATATAATCGTAATAAAAGTGATAAATTATTGCAATAGTTATTATATGAACTATTTATTATTTTTACATAATTTTTATCTGTTATAACAGTATGCTTTATTGGATATATCTAGGCACCTGTTTGCACATGAATGTATAGATATATATGTCTGAGTGAAGAACTAGCCAAGAAAGTACTCTGAACGTTGCTTTATTTATCTAAGCATTGCCACTACCCACTGTATACACCAAACCATATTTTAAAGTACCTTTGATATAAAGCAATATTCTTTTAGCTGCTAATTGATGCACCAGAGTAGGCTTCTCCATGTACCTACTCACAACTCCATCCGAGTACGCTATGTCAGGCCTTGTATGCACTAAATAACGTAAGCCTAGCGTGGCAGTGACAGTTCTCTAACATGGTCTAGCAAAGCTTCAAACTTCATTTAACACAGACAAGATAACAAATTTCCACCATCTTGCACATGCTGAGCAGTCTGCTAAGAGGCAGAAATTGAAGGTGAGATAAAAATATATGTACTCTAGAGCTGCCTGACATGTCTATGGACTATAGTACTAATACTTTTTTGCAGATATGGAAGAGCTATGTTGAAAGACAAGATGTACCTAATGATCAATATAGAAAAAGAATACTGAAAGAAGTCTTACAGGTGATTGCTTCATTTGATATATATGAGAAGTACTTGTATTACAGGTGATTACTTCTGCTGCTTTGTAATTCTGGATCAAACACTTGTATAAAACCTAAATATCTGATTTCTAACACTGTTTAATGGAAAGTATGGGCCTGCTATAGATGATGTAACATTATAAGTATATGTCGATACTATGCCACAGTTCGCCCAACATTACACCTATCACAGAATCACCCATACTCTACTAGTAGGATGATGCTTGTTTATCCTTAAAATAGGTGTGTGCATGTATGTGCAGACTTTGTGTGTGTAGATATATCATATGTTCACTTGGTTTGGATGGATTGGATACTGGGTTTTAGCTGTGTTTCTATGGCTTGGTTTTTCTTGAAGGAATGAAGCTGCTACATCATTTAAATCCTTAATTTGGAAGCAACAAAGGTACCGCTCCCAAACTTGATTTTAAATTTTCTTCTTTCTTGCTCTCGGTTATCTTGAATAATTTTTGGATTGTGTGTGAGTTCTTCTAGTAAATACATTTCTTTACAGTTGGCACAGTCCTATATAATTTAGTGTAAAGTTGAACAATATACCCATCCTAGAATTTTTTGGCAACAAATACCCATCCTTGATTACTGTTATCACGAACAATACATTCCATACAAATACCTGATTCTATAGCTAGTTGTCCGAACTTTCTGGTTTATTGCTCTTCCTTACCGTTGGCACAGTCCTATATAATTTAGTCATATACATTCCATACTTTGAGTTTTGGTTGATTGACAAATTGCAGCTTTTTGGTGGGAGTGCATTGACATTGCAATCTGAGGCTATATTTCGAGGAGATATCAACATCTTTCTTCTTAGTGATCCTGGAACTAGAAAGTCACAGTTGCTGCTGACTTACACACATAAGCTATCCCCTTTGCGGAATTCACACAAGTGGACGAGGGAGCTCTGTTGTTGGATTGATTGCCTATGCAGCCAAAGATCCAGAATCTGGTAATACAGTATATTTGCAAACAGTATGCTACATAAATATGTGTAGTACTTGATGTTTGGATTAGATGAAAGTGTTGTGCCTGATGTTTGGATATTGTTATTGGATATATAGACAATTGGTATTATGCAGCAATTGGTTTTGTTAGTTTATTGGTTTGGCAAATTTTTGGCATCTATATTTATAAAATGTACATTAATGAAATAGGTAATCAGACATCACTAAAATGGAAAGTGATGTTAATTTAACACTTTAACAACTATTATAAAATAAAAAATTGATGTCTATCAAAACTTAATACATCAGTTTTAATGGAACATTGACATCAGTAATATCGAATAAAACCGATGTTAAATACTACAAAAAAAATCTTAAAACAAAAAATCGATGTTATTAAGCTTTATAGACATCGGTTTGTCACCAATAGATATCAGTTTGTCACCAATAGATATCGGTTTGAAATAAAGAACTGATGTCAAAAGTTATGTTTACTTCGGTTTATCTTGAAAATTGTTGTTACTGGTATTAGTAACATTAGTTAAATGGATAAATGGAAATATTTTGCTTATCTCACATATGTTTAAATTGATAAAAATATCATATTATGATAATATATTAAGATTAGATATATATTAGAAATTTAACAACTTTAAAAACTGATGTTATATATCTTCTTTAACATCAGTTTAAAACCGATGTTAAATGCGGGATCTTTAACATCACCCACGAAGACATCGGATTTTTTTGTTCATAGACATCGGTTTTTAGCCGATGTCTATTCTACGTTTTCTAGTAGTGTTTAAGGACCCAACTACCTCTTCAACAGTCATCGTTTCAAGATTTCTGAATTGTTTAATGGCTGAGGCTATTTGCAGAAATTTAGTAGTAACTGCCCGTAGCAATTTTTTTACAATATACATTTTCTTGACCTCCTCACCAAGCGCTCTTATGGTGGTCACTAGCCCATTCAACTTTGTACAAAAATCATCAAGTGGCTCTGTCTCCTTCATACTCAAGGCCTCGAACTCTCCCTTAAGAGTTCGAATCTTTGCTGTCTTGACACGATCTGCTCCCAAACACATAGTTTTGATGGCGTCTCAAGCTTCCTTTGCCATTTTCTTCTCAGCTATGGACAACAGAATGTCCTCTGGGATCCCTTGATAAATCGCTATAAGGGTCATCCTATCAACACGTTCTTCAACTGTTTCCTTTGAGCTCTCACTGTCTATGGCATCCCACACTCCATGTGCTTGCATATAGACCTTCATCATAACTGCCCATGCTGTATAATTCCCTATGTTCAAAATGGGATAAGATAACCCAATTGTTCCATCCTTTGTCTTGTTGTTCTCCATCTTTTGAGACCGAGGCATATATTTTGGCATTCACTAAACTCACTAGCTCTGATACCAGATTATTGGATATATCTGGGCACCTGTTTGTACATGAATGTATAGATATATATGTCTGAGTGAAGAATAAGCCAAAAAAGTATTCTGAATGTTGCTTTATTCATCTAAGCATTGCAAACATATATGAAAAGGAAATACAAAATATAGTGCCTAAAAGCAAGCACCAGACTCATATATGAAAAGGAAATACAAAATATAGTGCCTAAAAGCAAGCACCAGACTCCCTAAACTTTTGCTGCCAAATCACCACATTCCTACAATCACTCAACTACGTGTATGACTCTGTTTCCTAAGAATAAATATGGAAATAAAAGAAATAACTAAAATAAACAAAATAGTTTTAGATTAAAACTAACAAGCTTAATATGAGAGATAAACTTGAAAATTCTAGAATGAAGAATTGGCGCATTACACAGCTAAGCATGTATCAATAAATATGTTTAATTTAGAAGTTTAAAAATTATTTGATTACATGTTCAAGAAATAAAAGAGGACCTTGGACAATTTACATCCCTTATACTGAATGTATTTCATTCCCCGGAGAGACACATTTTGAGTAACACAAACATGGTGCCCAACACACTTGTAATTGTGTCTCGTATACAGAGGCCTGCCATTGATGTGCAGAATATTGGTTACGGAAAATTTAACCAATTTTAATGAATGCAAAAGGGACTCCAAATTTGATAAGAAAATCTGAAAACCAAGTAACGTTGTAAGATGATTGTAAGCTTCTTCTAAGTTTCCAACTGATAGAACAAAGCTTGTACTCTGAGAAAATATGCAGATAATATTTTGAATGAAATAGTACAACTGGGATTAATTTTGCAATTGAAGATTACATGACTTATTAAAAGCAACAGCTAACAGCTAAAGATCCTACAAAACAGGAGATTAACTTGCTCACGATTCCTACTAAAACGCAACTACATTGTCCCACTACTACTACAACGTTCAAGTTAATTTATTCAAAACCAAAAGAAACAGACAGAAACATGTTTAAATAATATGTCCAACATGCTCCCCTTTAATCTAAACATGTTTCAGAATTTTGACTCCAAGTAGACTTCTCATATTCTCGAACTTAGTTGTAGACAGTGTTTTAGTTAATATATCAGCACGTTGTTCGTTTGTTTAAACATGCTTAATCTCAATTAACCATTGCTCAACACAATCTTTGATAAAGTAATATCGTACGTCAATGTGCTTACTTCTTCCATGGAAAATCGGGTTTCTTTCCAGATCAATGGCAGACTTATTGTCAATATATAAGACAACTGGACCTATTTTAATATCGGTAATCTGAATGAGAACTCTTTGAAGCCATATCCCTTGACAAGCTGCAGTTGTAGCTGACATAAATTCAGCTTCACACCAAGAAATAGCAACGCACCGCTGCTTCTGTGAAATCCAAGAAATCAAGCTCTCATCAAGATAAAACGCCATGCCACTTGTACTTTTCCTGTCCTCCACACTTCCTGCCAACTCGCTATCAGAAAAACCAGACAAAATATAATTACCTTGTCCCTTCATGTACATGAGGCCGTAATGCAAAGTTCCATTTACATATCGACATATCCTCTTGATAGTATTTAAGTGCACCGCTGTAGGCCTTTACATATAGCGACTAACTATCCCAACATCATACGCTATGTCGGGGCGAGTATAGACCAGATAACCTAAACCTCCTACAAGGATCTTGTAATAAGTTGAGTCCACTGCTTCACAAGTTGCATCAGCATCAATCTGCAGCTTAAAGTCGATAGGATACTTGACAGATTTACATTCACTGAGACCTGCCCTTTTCAGCAGTTTTTTGGCATATGATGTCTGTTTTATCTCAATATACCCTTGTTGTTGATCGACCTCCAACCCTAAATAGTATGACAACCTTTCAAAATCAGTCATGTCAAATTCTCTACTCATTTCCTCCTTGAATTTAACAGTGAGTGAAATACTAGTGCCGGTAATTATTAAGTCATCAAAATAGACTCCAATAATCAAGGAACCAGGGCCATCCTTGCGAGTGTATACAACGTGCTCATAAGGACATTTGACAAAACCTAATATTAGTAAGTACTGGTTCAGTCGAGAGTACCATGCTCTAGGTGTTTGACGTAAGCCATATAATTACTTCAACAGTTTATAAACCTTGTGTTCTTTCCCCTCTTTCACGTATCCTTTTGGTTGTGACACATAGACTTCTTTGAGTAGAATACCATTTAAAAATGCAGACTTAACATCAAGGTGATGCACCTCCCATGTGTTCTTAGCTGCCAAAAGCCAGGAGCAACCGAACCGATTCCAGCCTTGTTACGGGGGCAAAGTCTACATCATAATCGATAGCACATTTCTGCACATAACCCGTAGCTACCAAACGGGCTTTATGATTGATTATGTCACCATTTGTGTCCTTCTTCAGTTTGAAAAGCCATTTAAAATCAATAGCTTTATGACCCTTTGGGAGATCAGTGAGTTGCCATGTATTATTTTTTTTAATTGTAGCAATTTTGTATTCATTTTCGCTCTCCAGGCTTCATCTTTAACAGCTTGTTCGAAATTGACAGGTTCATCAATACTGGATAATAATAATTCATCCTCGAGCTCCATTATTTCAGTTGTATTGTAAATATCAGAGAGACGTCTAAAATATTGTGGCTCGCTGTCACTGCCAGTGGGCATACTAGTGGTTGTTGTGGTGTAAACTCTCGATGGAGAATCAGTCTGAGTAGCTGGCGTCATAGGAGATGCTGCACTATCAATCTCATAATTTTCCGGTATGTCTGGTATGGCTTGTGTGTCTGGTGTATAAACATCAAACCTAAAATACCCTGCTATCTGAGTAATTTGTGCACCTAACTTACTCTAGCACCATCTTTTTGCCTCGTTAAATGTGACGTCTCTGCTTATATGTATCTGCCCTGAATCTGGGTCGTACAACCGGTAAGCCTTGGTCCCCGGTTCACGACCAAAATGAACTAGAGGTTTGCTTCGATCATCATGTTTTCTTGTAAACACAGCTGGAACTTTCATGTAAGAGAGACAACCAAAAACTCTCAGAGATTCGACAGATGGTGTATCCCCAAAACAGGCCTGATATGGAGTGATATTTGAGAGTGCTCGTGTAGGGAGTTTGTTCAAAAGGTAGACGGCATGTCTAACAGCTTCGCCCCAGAACTGTGCAGGCACCTCTCTCTCTTTCAACATACTTCGAGCTATAGCTACAACGGTATAATTTATGTGCTCTACGACACCATTTTGTTGTGGTGTGTAGGGCGCAATATATTGCCTTAAGATGCCTGCATCTTCACAGAAAGACTCAAAAGCTTTGTTGCAAAATTCGCCTCTCCGATCGTTACGAAACGCCTGGATTTTTTGCTTTGTTGCATTTTCAACTAAGACTTTAAATTTCTTAAAGCAAGTCAGTGCCTCGTTTTTAGATTTCAGCATGTATGTCCTAATCATACAAGAATAGTCACCAACTAGTAACAAAAAATATTTTATGTGTCACCTTAAACGACAGACGCATATAGTTTAATATATATATATATGCTTTGTCGTTTCTTATTCTACATCATATATGTAACTAATTTTATCACCAAATAAATACTAAAAACATATTTTCTTGTAAAATATATGTTTTAAGTGTCTGACACTGTTATAAAATATAGTACTACAAAAATTACTTTATATATGTCCCTCATTCTACATTATGCAACCTTAAAAATAAACAGTGTTCCATTAAAATAAAAAACAAAAGAGTGTTCAAGACTTCTACTTTATTTTTAAATATTGTAATTGTCAAAAATGTACATAGTATGATTATGAATGCTAGAAAACTATGAACAAGCTTTCATGAACACCAATATGAGTTTTCTACCTTCAAATTCCTCCTCACATGATGACAAATTAAGGGACTTCCTTGATTTTAGTATAAAACTCCAATATCACATCTCCCGTATAGATCTTCAAAATCATGAATAATGTTCTTTGCACAGTCCCCGACACAGGTCTTCTTCCTGGGAGATAAAGTACACAGCCAGTAAACTCTATATAATACAAAACTACTGGGTCAAGAGACTATATACAAGTTAAAAATCAAAATAGAGATTGAAATTATAAACATACCTTGAAATTTAAATTTAGATAAACTAAGTGAGTGGTTAACCAACCTGCACAGACATTGAAATTTAGATTTAGATAAGAAAAAAGTGAGTGGTTAACTAACCTGCAGATGACTTGTACTTTCCAGCATGCAAAAAATTCCTAGATGTTGTGATAGTAAAAAATTGATTGTACCTTTATCAGTCTAGAAAATGGAAGAGAGAGGAGAGACAGAGGGGAGAGAAGAGGACCTAAAGAGGGAAGAGGAGAGTTCTGAGACGTGGGGTAGTGGAAATACTTAGCAATATTTTATTTATATGGGTTGTTATTAAATTTTAGTACGTTGTGTGTTTCCCCTACTATATAGGGAAAGGTTTTTTTATTATAAAAAGAGTATTTAATTTTTTCATTAAACTAACCACATTACATATTTCTATGATACCTTCCTTATTTAAAAAAATAATTACTTTATATTTCCTAGCAAGTATTTTTTAAAAGTAAAATGTTGCAACAATAATTATTTAAATAAAATTTATGTACTTTTTATATTTGAGATTATTTTTAAATGTCACATTTTTATATTTTCTAATTAATAATATTCATATTTAAATTGTTTCAATGAAAATTATTTTTGTAAAAAAATAATAAAAAAGTAAAAATTTTAAATTTTTGTAGCTTTAGATATTTTAACTTAGCCAAGAAAAAGTTGAATTTTTAAAAAATTTCAGAAAATGTTATGTAACATAAAACAAAATAAATAATTTTACAATTAGTTGTGGAAAAAGATAATAGACTTATAATATTTATCTTTCTGACAAAAATTTATGTTACTTCACAATTATACTTAAACACCAAAAACATATAACATACATACTACTAAATTTTTATAACATTTGATGAAAATATTTAAAACAATTTTAAAATTTTTATTTAAAATTTTTTCAAATTTTGAAATATACTCCTAAATCTTTTTATTTTTCTCTTTGAATTTTTTTCAAAATTTCCCCACTTCCTAGTTGTAGGAAACTAATAAAAAAATGAGAAAATATATTTTAATGACAATTTTCATTAAAATTATTTGTTTTATTTTCTTAAATTCATTACGAGTAAAGTAATCATTAATTTTTATAATACTTATTATTCTGATAATCTTATTTTCAAATAATTATTCAAAATTCATTTTTTACAAATTTTAAATTAATAAAATATTTATATAGAGCTAAATATTCTTCATATTTTTATATTGTACATTTTTAAAAATATGTGACTTTTAAATTTTGACATTATAAATTTATTAACATCGGAATTGAAAAAAATATATTAACATTAGTGCCTCTTAAAATTCTTTATAATACTTATCAATTTATTAGTTGCTTCTTCATGTTTTACACAATAAATTTCTTTTTCAAAAAATTTTGTTCTTTTTCTCATTTTAAGGATATTTTAACTTTCATATTAGAGTTTTTTCCTAGTTTAATACACTTTTGTTTATTATACTAATATGTATAAAATCATATTTTGATATTTTAAAATATTTTATTTAAATTTATATATATTAAAATATTAAAAATTTAAAATATCATTTTACCATGTTAACATATATACCCTTTTTTTAACAAGTATCATGTTAACAATATAATTATTGCATAATTATTAATTTCTGAGTAAAAGTTCTTTTATTAATTTAACATGTTATAATATATATATCATATTTTTTTGTTTTACCTGATTATAATAAGTTAATAAGGTTATTGTAAAAGTTTAAATATATGCACTTGTACTTCTTTTCAATGAAAGTAAAAGTCCATCACGTATCTATTTACAGAAAATTGGTACATCTCATGCATATGCTTATATAAAAACTAACACAAAATTGATGATTTATGTGTTTCAACCAACGGACATATATAACAATTATATGACAATTATATGTATGGGGTCATCAAGTAATGACATATAAAATTGATAATTTATGTAGCTGTCCAACCAACCAGCCGACACATACAATATATAATAATTATATGTGTGGCGTCATAAAGTAATGACACTTAAAATCATACACATATGTCAATATGCATGGGTTCATTAACCACCCGACACATAAGAGTAGAATATGTGTGGCCTTTAACCACAGACAATACATAAAAGGCTACATATATAGTCATTTTTTTACTAGTGTTCATTCTTCAATTTTTTATAGGGCAATGTTGAAAAGGAAAAACTTCTGATTGGGAG
Organism: Apium graveolens; assembly: GCF_009905375.1. Taxonomy (NCBI): domain Eukaryota; kingdom Viridiplantae; phylum Streptophyta; class Magnoliopsida; order Apiales; family Apiaceae; genus Apium; species Apium graveolens. Next base: position 276,837,831 of record NC_133652.1, on the reverse strand, counting down.
GATGCATGGGATATAGACTTCTGAGCAGTGTAAGTGTCTGCTCAATTATGTTACTATATGCTACTGTTTTGTTCTTTTAATGTGATGACTGATCGTTTTACTATTATGATTTCCTTATCCCTATAATTGTTCTCTATCTTGTTCTCTGATTGTTTTTTGTTTTGTGAGGGAAGGATGAGGCTTGTTGTCAGGATATTAACCAGAATATTCTACTGTTTGCACTATCAGCCTTTCTTGAAAGCAAATGTACCACTGATTAAAGTTATCCTTGCCTGGGGTTTTTATTAATTTTGCAATAATATAGTTGTTGTGTCCCATATTATTGATAAATTAGAATTTTGAGTACTTTTGCAAATAAATTAGAATTGATAAATTATTGATGAATTAGAATGGTCCCATACTTAGATAAAATTGTTGGATATTGATAGTGAGCATCTAGGAATAAGCTGCTGGATATTGCTAGTCTTGTATTCAGTTATTATCATTTGAACCTGTAGGCTATAAGTGGGTTGTTTGTTAGTAATTATGATTGTTTTATAACATGAAGCATATAGTCTAATTTTTTAAAACTTGCTAGAAGCAGATGAAATAGTATCAATCATCCCCTGAAAACTTTGGTCTTCCATAAGCAATCCAGTAAATGTATTTATGCAGCAATTTTTCTGTAGATTTTAACACCTTTCTCTTGCTGTTTTTAGCATATTTTTACATCTTTATGCTCTAAATATTTATTTTTAGCAGATATTACATGTGTTTGTGTAGCAGCTTTGAAATATGTTCTTGCTGTAGTTTGTTCAATTGTATTAACATATATTTTTTTCTCTTATTCTTCGCGTAAAACTCAAAATTTTAAGGAATAATTGAAGGAACAAATACGCTCACCGTTTTTATTTATGCAGATCATAAGATGTAAGCTTTAATGAGAAAATTTACTTTTACCGTATTTTTTTGAAATATTGTTAGTTGCTTGTTGGACTAATTACGGATACGAAATACCACATTTACAAATGATGGCAGTGAGCATAGCTTTTTTAACTTCAAGCTCATCACGATGTGAAAGAAATTGGAGCCATTTTGAGGGGTAAGTAATCATTTATATAAGTTTTACTTGTGCAATAATCATTATTGATTATTAATGTTGTATATTTTTTACTCTTATAATATTACACTTGATCTTTTTTGTAGAGCGATATAAATAAAGGAATAGATTGGATGCTGAGAGATTGAATAAGGATGGATTTTGAAAGGCGAGGATGATGAAGAGCTATGATGATTTAACAATAATATTAAAAGATGATAGTGTTGTGCCACGGGGTAGTAAAAGGACATTAGATAATTGCATAAAGAAGATTTTGAGTCTAAAGGTGAAGATGATGATGATGTTTTCATTGAAGAACATAATATTAATTTGATGAATGGTAAATTAGAAGTATGGAAGCACCAGTGGTCACTCTTCAACATTTTCTTCTATTTGGTTTTTCTTCTTTTTTTTGTAATGTACGTCAATAGTGATTACACATTAGAAAAATATGACCAAATGTTAGAACTTATTTTTTATTAAACTATAGAAAATTATCAAGCAAATGATTTATTTAACTCTAATATGGCTAGTAATATAACAAAAAAATGATAATTTTTAATTAAATTTCAATTTTTAGCATATTTATAATAAAATTTAAAGGAAATATATTTAATATATAAAAAATAATTAAAAAATCATATACGAGTTATAACCCGAGTACTCATTCCGAATTGACCCGAGTTCCGCTTTTTACAATCTTGATAAAAAATGTTAAAGAGCTTTTGTTAGTTTAACCGTTGTATGGTATATTGTATTTGTACTATAAACAATAATGATCACAAGTATCTTCATAGACAGTAAACTTATAACAATATAATTTTGGATAAAAGATGAAGAAAAGGAATTTTATCAGCTTCTTCTTGAAATAAATAATCGAATAGGACATCCAAGGAATATTATTCGGTAGATAATGATTAACAAAAATTAGGTTTCAAATTAAGTTGTTATGTCTTACCGTTACTTTTTAAAGAGTAATGAATTTGAACATATTTGCTAGAGACAAACTAATACTGAGTGAGATACATGTCAAATTTTTTTCTTCCACAAGGGAGATATAAGATTGTAAGTGCAATCACTTCTTAGAGAGTTCGCTCATTAAGCAAACTTCTTCCAAGAGTACTATGTTAATCTATGGAAAATGAAACGTACTTTGAGAAATGAAAATAGTTAAGAGTTGGTCATGAAAGTAGTCCATTTTATTTTGGGTCATGCTTGCTACTTTGTACATTGGAGAGTATAAATCATTGGCTATAAAAATCAATATAGCAAGAAGTTTGTGATGAGAAGGAACGAAAGTATAGCAAATTTCGCTAATAATTCTGAACTCCTATTAAGTGTACATGTGAGAGGTTACTACTTATATATATGTTTCAATCAGTGGTAAATGAATACTTAATGGAAGATGTTGATGATTGTAGCATTTAACCAGTGGTGAACATAAATCATGAATAAAGAATGCTTTGATGTACAGAAAAGAAATATATTCAAAAGTTTGACTTAGAAAACTAAAGGCCTTCACTATGATCTCAAGACCTTTACACAAAGAGTGTGCGTCTCAAGACCTTTACTTAATATCTTAAGGCTTTCACGAGGGGGAAACTCAAGGTCTTTATCCAGATCTCAAAGACTTGAAATCGGAATGGAAACATAATTTTAACAGCTTCTAGTTGGGCTTGTAACACTTTCATACACTTCTAAATCACTTATAATAGTCCATTTAGATATATACATAACTATGAGGGTTTTATTATATTTTGTGTATAGAAGAGATAGCGAAGCTTGATAAGAGATTTTAGTAAGGATTGAACGGATTCTATCCAAATCTCAGGAGATTCTTCAAGTTGTACTTTCTTTACTCTAAATATTTGCAACTTCAAACTCCCTCTCTAACATAACCCAAACTTTAGATCGTAGACTTGTACCCATATTTCTATAGTATTCAACGCTAAAGTCGCGATAATCTTATCTTATTGGAGTCTCTCACTAATTAAATAGATGTTGTCAAACATCGATGGAAACTATCGATATTAATGCAACTTCAAGTTTGATGTTAATGGAGATCATTCGATAGGTCTCTGAATGTTTAATTGACACGAGAATAGAAATAAATATCAATGTACCGATTAACGTCCACTTCCTTATGAACCATAACATTTCTGGCTGCTAGAGTGTTGCCATCACGTTCGTTACAACTTCAAAATCTGTGAGCCTTTGAAAAATAAGTCTGCCAACCAAACAGGATGCGCATCTACTTCGCCATGTACTTCCATCTACTCATCAAATACCAAACCCTTCTCCCCTCTCCCCTGGATGTGGAACTCATTCCACGGCCCACTCAATTCATTGATACTTGGATTGTCATATGACATGACTAGGAAATGACAGACTAGATTCGAGAACTTGAACCTCTCAAATAACCAAAAATGTCCATAGACAAGATATCATGTGTTTGAATTTGTAGTGGTATATAATATTATCTTATTTCAACAAATTTGAGACTTTTCTCATTTAATGGGTGTAGAGTTTTAAAATTTTAATACATGAAACCAAAAAGTGATTTGACTTGACTAAGCAATCTCATTTTTGTCTAAAAATAATTTTATTTTTTGCAAAATGTCAAATGTAACCATGTACATGTAATTTAGTGTTTCATTTTTTTAAATTGCCAATTTGATATAAAAGCATTAATGATTTAAAGTATAAACATTAATACCTTGAGTATTTTTATTTAAAATATATCTAATCCATATATAGATATTTTTGTGCTATTAAAAACAAAATGTACAAACTACATCTTCTAATTATGAAAATAATCTTCTCTTTGGTAAGGCTAAATATTTAAATTATATCATCACAATAAAAGTGATAAATTATTTAAATTTTTTTTACATAATTTATATCTATCATAACGGTAAGCTTAATATGAGATATAAAATTGAAAGTTTTAGAATGGAGAATCCGTGCATTACACAGCTAAGCAAGTATCAATAAATATGTATAATTTAGGAATTTGACAACTTTTTGATTACATGTTCAAGAAATAAAAAAGGACTGTTGACAATTTACATTCCTTACACTGAATGTATTTGATTTCACAGAGAGACACATTTTGACTAACACAAACATGGTGCCCAACACACATGTAATTGTGTCTGTATACAGAGGCCTACCATTGATGTGTAGAATATTGGTTACAGAAAATTTAACCAATTTTAATGAATGCAAAAGGAACTCCAACTTTGATAAGAAAATCTGAGAACCAAGTAACGACATAAGATGACGGTAAGCTTCTTCTAGGTTTCCATATTTCTAAATTTCTATAAATTTAAAGAATCTTATATTGTACAATTTATTATTATTTAGATATTTTCCATATTAATGGATTGTTGAAATCTTAATTCACTACACAATATAAGATTTTAGGAAATTATTAAAACCTGATTAATACACTTGAATTTTAATTTTTAAATTTTGAAATTTAATTTGAATATTCAATATTTATACTAATTATGATACTCTAATCTTTTGTCTAAGTTTTGGCTATTTATTTTTTTAAAACAATTCAAAAATTGTTATACATGCCCAACAAGGGAAGAACTACCAACCCACCCATCTTAAAAAGATAAAAGCTAGAGGTTTCGGTTCAACATATGTGTATATCATATATTATCATTAATATTATACAAGTAAATTATTAATTTTTTATGGTCACCAATGTAAACATTAAAATGGTTACAAGAGACTAAGGTGATTATTATGCTCCGGAAGGGTTAGGGATATTAAGTATATAAATATCATTATAGTAGTGTTCATGCCATTATATCCATTAATTAGACACTTTGTTTCAAAATTCCAAATTACTTGTTTTAATTCCATTCTAGAATATTTCAGTTTTGTTTTATAATATTCAAATATTTATTTTACTATTTCTAGAAATTATTCGTTTTACATATGTGTTTAGAATACCTGATTTATCTGTAGGAAATCATTTTTAAAGTTTGCCAAATTATTTTATTTGGACCCCAGTTGCTAGTAGAGTTGTCAAAAAAATTCGAAAAATCTGATATTCGTCTAAAATATCCGTATTCGTATTCGAAAAAAATCAAATATTATCTGTATTCGAAGTTAACCGGATACTATCCGTATCTGAATCCGAATATTTTGGATACGGATACGGATATAGACATATCCGTATTTGAAAATATCTGTATCTGAAATTAATTAATTAATTAATTAATTAATTAAGTATATATACTAGAGCCATATTTTATTTTATTTTAAATATTAAATGTAAGTATACTTTATATCATATATGATATGACTATTTAGCTATTGACTATCCGATAAACTAAAGGGAACCCTCAAATCTCAATTAGTCTTGTTCACTACTTTACCCTATTTATATTGACTCTCCCCCTCCTTGCCGCCTATTCTCCCACTTCGATCTTCAGAATTTAGTTGATATTCGATGCAATTATCCCTGCTATCTAAAAAAAGGTTCGATTCACAACCCTAATTCAATTCCTTTATTCTACAAGTTAAGACGAATATGATATATAATTATATAGTTATCATTTTTGGATACGATATACGATTATTCGAAGATTCTAAAATTAACACGAGGCTTTGATTATTATTTGCAGATCTAACACTTTAATTCAGAAACGATTCGACCTTCTCTCAAGTTTCAATGGAACAAGGTATATTTGTCGATGTAATTCAGATTCGTAAAAGTATAAAAATTGTGGCTGAATCCAATAATGATTGGATTAGAGCAATGGGGGATAAAATACAACTAAAATTTGATAAATATTGGGAAGAATATAACAAATTGTTAACTATCGTTGTTGTTCTTGATCCTAGATAAAAAAGGCGATTGTCTCTTATGCTTACAAGGGTCTGTATGAGCTTCATGTTGACTATTATATAGATGAGATACGTGAGTCTTTAGCGCAGGTTTTTAATGAATATTATGAGAAATATGAGATACGTGAGTCTTTAGCGCAGGTTTTTAATGAATATTATGAGAAATATGGTGCTGATTTGGGGCCTGTACAAAAATCTGGTCATGAAAGTTTTGGAAATACAAGTGCAGTTTGTAGAAAATGGTTGGGAGGTTTTCAGGACTTTATTGCAAGTAGTAATTTAAGGGAAAATTCAAAAAGAAGTGAGCTGGAGGAATATTTAAAAGAAGGTCTATTTTCAATGAAAAAGGAAGTGGAATTTGACATTCTTCAGTGGTGGAAACTTAGTGGTCTTAAGTTTCCTATACTTGTATGGATGGCTCGAGATATCTTGGCTATACCAACATCTTCGGTCGCATCTGAGAGTTCTTTTAGTAAGTGTCGTAGAATTATCACGCACACTCGTTCATCTTTAAATGATGACTCGGTCGAAACTTTGATGTGTGTTAAAGATTGGCTTCCGGACTTCAAGGATGGTACTTTAATTTTTCTTTTATTTGAATATATAATTTTGTACATGTGTTGTTTGAATTTAGAATGACTTTCCACTAGTACACACCAGACTTTATATGTCGGTTAAATAAACAATATATGTCGGTTAAATGGTCGATGCATATAATAGGAGAATCTTTTGTGTCGGGTAAAAAGGCGACACAAACATGCAATATATGTCAGTCAAAATCAGACACAAAATGACATATAAAGTGGTCACAACCGCCACAAAAAAAATTTTGACCAACACATATGATGATTGATTTTAAGTCGGACTTGTCAATAGGTGACATATATAATATATATTTTATGTGTCACCTTAAACGATCGACACATATAGTTTAATATATATATATATGCTTTGTTGTTTCTTATTCTACATCATATATGTAACTAATTTTGTCACCAAATAAATACTAAAAAAATATTTTCTTGCAAAATATATGTTTTAAGTGTCTAACACTGTTATAAAATATAGTACTAGAAAATTACTTTACACATGTCCCTCATTCTACATTATGCAACCTTAAAAATAAACAGTGTTCCATTAAAATAAAAAACAAAAGAGTGTTCAAGACTTCTACTTTATTTCTAAATATTATAATTGTCAAAAATGTACATAGTATGATTATGAATGCTAGGAAACTATGAACAAGCTTTCATGAACACCAATATGAGTTTTCTAGCTTCAAATTCCTCCTCACATGATGACAAATTAAGGTACTTCCTTGATTTTAGTATAAAACTCCAATATCACATCTCACGTATAGATCTTCAAAATCATGAATAATGTTCTTTGCACAGTCCCCAACAGTCTCCAACACAGGTCTTCTTCCTGGGAGATAGAGTACACAGCCAGTAAACTCTGTATAATACACAACTACTGGGTCAAGAGACTATATAAAAGTTAAAAATCAAAATAGAGATTGAAATTATTTCTAAATATTATAATTGTCAAAAATGTACATAGTATGATTATGAATGCTAGGAAACTATGAACAAGCTTTCATGAACACCAATATGAGTTTTATAAGCTTCAAATTCCTCCTCACATGATGACAAATTAAGGTACTTCCTTGATTTTAGTATAAAACTCCAATATCACATCTCACGTATAGATCTTCAAAATCATGAATAATGTTCTTTGCACAGTCCCCAACAGTCTCCAACACAGGTCTTCTTCCTGGGAGATAGAGTACACAGCCAGTAAACTCTGTATAATACACAACTACTGGGTCAAGAGACTATATAAAAGTTAAAAATCAAAATAGAGATTGAAATTATTATAAACATACCTTGAAATTTAAATTTCCATAAACTAAGTGAGTGGTTAACCAACCTGCACAGACATTGAAATTTAGATTTAGATAAGAAAAAAGTGAGTGGTTAACTAACCTGATGACTTGTACTTTCCACCATGCAAAAAATTCCTAGATGTTGTGATAGTAAGAAATTGATTGTACCTTTATAAGTCTAGAAAATGGAAGAGAGAGGAGAGTGAGAGGGGAGAGAAGAGGAACTAAAGAGGGAAGAGGAGAGTTCAGAGACGTGGGGTAATGGAAATGCTTAGCTATATTTTATTTACATGGGTTGTTAATAAAGTTTAGTATATGGTGTATTTCACCTACTATATATGGAAAGGTTTTTTTATTATAAAAGTGTATTTAATTTTTTTATTAAAGTAAAGACATTACATATTTCAATGATACCTTCCTTATTTAAAAATAATAATTACTTTATATTTCCTAGCAAATATTTTTTAAAAGTATAATGTTGCAACAATAATTATTTAAATAAAATTTATGTACTTTATATATTTGAGATTATTTTTAAATGTCATATTTTTATATTTTCTAATTAATAATATTCATATTTAAATTGTTTCAATGAAAATTATTTTTGTAGAAAAATGAGAAAAAAAAGTAAAAATTTTAAATTTTTGCAATGTTAGATATTTTAACTTAGCGAAGAAAAAGTTGATATTTTAAAATTTTCAGAAAATGTTATGTAACATAAAACAAAATTTATATTTTTACAATTAATTGTGAAAAACGATAATAGACTTATAATATATAACTTTCTGATAAAAATTTATGTTACTTCACAATTATACTTAAACACCAAAAACATATAACATATATACTCCAGTTTTTATCATATAACATTTGATGAAAATATTTAAGTCAATTTTTAAATTTGTATTCAAAAAAATTTCAAATTTTTAAATATACTCCTAAATCTTTTTATTTTTCAAATTTTCCCCACTTCTTGGGTCTAGGAAATTAATAAAAAAATGAAAAAATATATTTTAATGATAATTTTCATTAAAATTATATGTTTTATTTTCTTAAATTCATGACGAGTAAAGTAATCATTCATTTTTATAATACTTATTATACTGATAATCTTATTTTCAAATAATTATTCAAATTTCATTTTTTACAAATTTTAAATTAATAAAATATTTATATAGAGCTAAATATTCTTCATATTTTTATATTGTACATTTTTAGAAATATGTGACTTTTAAATTTTGACATTATAAATTTATTAACATCGGAGTTGAAAAAATATATTAAATTTAGTGCATTTTAAAATTCTTTTTAATACTTATCAATTTATTAGTTGCTTCTTCATGTTTTACACAATAAATTTCTTTTTAAAAAAATTTTGTGCTTTTTCTCATTTTAAAGATATTTTAACTCTCATATTAAAGTTTTTTTCTAGTTTAATACAATTTTGTTGATTACACTAATATGTATAAAATCATATTTTGATTTTTTAAAATTTTTTAGTTAAACTTATATATATTAAAATATTAAAAATTTAAAATATCATTTTACAATGTTAACATATATACCCTTTTTTTAACAAGTATCATGTTAACAATATAATTATTACATAATTACTAATTTATGAGTAAAAGTTCTTTAATTAATTTAACATGTTATAATATATATATCAAATCTTTGTTTTAACTGATTATAATAAGTTAATAATGTTATTATAAAAGTTTAAATATATGCACGTGTACTTCTTTTCAATAAAAGTAAAAGTCCATCACGTGTCTATTTACATAAAATTGGTACATCTCATGCATATGCTTATTTAAAAACTAACACAAAATTGATAATTTATGTGGTTTAACCAACCAACATATATAACAATTATATGACAATTATATGCGTCGGGTCATCAAGTAATGACACATAAAATTGATAATTTATGTCGCTTTCCAACCAACAGACACATATAGTGGGGTCATCAGGTAATGACACTTAAGATCATACACATATGTCAATATGCATAGGTTCATTAACCACGCGACACATAAGAGTAGAATATGTGTCCCCTTTAACCACAGACAATACATAAGAGGCTACATATATAGTCATTTTTTTACTAGTGTTCATACGGCAATGTTGAACAGGAAAAATTTCTGAGGATGGTGGTTCTAGGAGGTCTCAACTCTGATTGGGAGGATGCATGGGATATAGACTTGTGAATAGTGAAAGTGTATGCTCAATTATGTTACTATATGCTACTGTTTTGTTCTTTTAATGTGATGATTGATCGTTTTACTGTTATAATTTCCTTATCCCTATAATTGTTCTCTATCTTGTTCTCTGATTTTTTTGTTTTGTGAATGAAGGATGAGGCTTGTTGTCAGGATACTGTTTGCACTAGCAGCCTTTCTTGAAAGCAAATGTACCACCGATTAAAGTTTTCCTTGCCTGCGGTTTTTATGAATTTTGAAATAATATAGTTGTTGTGTCCCATATTATTGATAAATTAGAATTTTGAGTACTTTGGAAAATAAATTAGAATTGATAAATTGTTGATAAATTAGAATGGTCCCATATTTAGATGAAGTTGTTGGATATTGATAGTGAGAATCTAGGCATAAGCCGCTGGATATTGCTAGTCTTGTATTAAGTTATTATCATTTGAGCCTGTAGGCTATAAGTGGTTGTTTGTTAGTAATTTAGATTGTTTTATGACATGAAGTATATAGTCTAATTTTTTAAAACTAGCTAGAAGCACATGAAATAGTAGCAATCATCCCCCGAAAACTTTGGTCTTCCATAAGCAATCTAGTAAAGTCATATTTTTAATCTTAAGTTACTCATACTCCCATAAATTTTATATAGTATACACCTTCAGACTTTACTATACAATAAACTCTATTTACATGTTTCTTTCCAGGCACCAGTAAGGGCCAAGCAGTATCACAACATGTGCGTCCTGCGACTCTGCGAGTTCTTTTTGGCTTAGAGCATTTTTCTTCCTGATTTTGTTAATGGTAGCAGGATAGTCAAGATATCTAGTCTTGAAATCACTTCTTAATTACATTCTCATTTCTCTAAATTATGGTAGCAACTAGCAAGAGTTTTCTATATTTTGTATTAAGATGGCAGCAGTAGCAAGAATTGTTAAAGATGGTGAAGTAGTATTTTTTTGTCAATGTATATGACTAAATGGCTTGCACATTTCCTGTGTTTGCTAGTAGCATTGTACTGCATGCTCTTGAGTCTTGCCTCCTGGTGCAAAAAATTAGTTATCAAATAAATATTATCTACTAAAAAGAATTATTAAATATGATGATTCTTTTAGTATTAATAATTCTATTAATTTGCAGAATTTATCATATTATTTTTCTTGTTTATTTACAGTAGCTACAAATTTTATAAAATTTTATCAATTTTCAAAAAATCAATTTGGATCTGGTCCGAATAATATCCGGCGGATTCGGATACAAATAGTCATTTCTCGGATATTTTTGAATACGGGGTCGGATTCGGATACGGTTTCGGACTTTTGGATTCGAATTTGGATATAGCTATATCCCTATCCTAAATATGCCTTTGACAACCCTTGTAGCTAGAGCCATGTCATTGCGACATTAGTGACATGATACTTTCATGACAGTGCGATTAGTCATTGCGTGCTTTTGGCCATTTGATATTTATTGAGAACACGTGAGTGCACCCAAAATTAGTTTTGTGATTTGATTTACGGTGAGGTTCTACATGCCTTGCAGATCATTGGTTCTGTTGCACAGATTAGGTAACGTATGATGTGTGTATTTGTATCTTTTGATCTACTTATGAAATATGTGAACTTCTCCTTGTTTCATCCATACTTTATTTTAAAATTATTGTTTAATTATAAATTTTGAAATATTCATTTCTAATTTTCTGTTTTACAAACAATATTCCAAATCGGTACACGGCTTTGGCTGATACCCTATTCTTTTTCTAGCAGCTGCTTATGCCATCTAGGACTGTGTGATTAAGAGTTACCACAGTTCATTGATTAGAATTTTGGACTTTATCGTTATCTAAACTTAATTATTTATTTAGAAATTTCAGCATTTGTAATATTTACAAAAAATAAATTTTTAATAAAATAAATTTTCTAATGTTGTTTAATTAATACATATTATGAATATTATCATTCATTTATTAAATTATTTATGAATTAATTTATTCAATTAATTAATTTATGAAAAAGTGATAGAACTACAGGGTGTTATTTTTTTTATAAAATATTTTAGTGAAATCAAGTATTTGTTATATTTTATTAAATCGATTAAAAAAATATATTCATTTAATTTTAAATTATAATAAAATATTTCAATTTATATAAACATAAGAATAATTTGTGTATATTTTAGGCTTTCCCTTTGGAAGAAACTCTACAAACTATTTTATTCAAATGTACTACTTCTAAAGATAAATTTAATTTTAAATTCAAATTAAAAAAAATTCAACCACTTATGGCAACACTGTCCATGTGTTGCAAAAAAGAAGACATCTATGTCAACACAAAAGATTTATTGAGCTATTGCAACATGTTATTATGCCTATTGCAACACCAAAATATGGGTGTTGTGATAGGGCCATAATTTCATACCTATTGTAACGTTTTCTAAGGCAACACGAGGAAAAAATATGCAAATAGGTTATTTATGGCGTGATGTATTTTTAGCAGGTTTTTCATTCGATTTTAAAAGCTTTTGATTTCTGTTTTTCAGCAGAATTTTACTTGTTCATGCTCCAAATTTTAGTTTTTAGCAAATATTACATGTGTTTCTGCAACAGTTTTTATATATGTTCCTACTGCGATTTGTTTAATTGTTTGAGCAAATATTTTATCTCTTATTCTTTCTGTAGAACTCAAAATTTCAAGTAATAATTGAAGAAATGAATGGACTCACCATTTTTACCTATGCACATCATAAGACCTAAGCTTTAATGAGAAATTTATATAAAGAAGAGATATGGTAAGGACAGGCCTCGTCACCACATTTGTTTATTTCTTTCAATGTAGAGCATGATAAAATAAGAAGAGAACTTAAAATTTATGTTTGCAAGTTAAGAATAGAGGGATTGTCCGTGGTATATCAATTACTTTGGAGTAACATGAAATATTGTACCAATATTTTCAAGCCTTTAGCAAGAGTTCTTAAGCTGGTTGATGGAGATTATTGTCCCTCCATGCCTTGGGTGGTATAGAGCACTTAAGATGCCAGTTGTATGACGGCTATGATGAGGTGCATTGAGATGTTTTCCCCCGATAACTATGACTATAGGATTTAGTAGCTAATACCGAGTTGGTCACATATTAAAGAATTAAATGGTTGTTTGGAAAGAAATTGGAAGTCATGGCAAGATAAATTTTATATTGGTAATTTCATAATTTATTATATTTTCCGCCCTACATACATGTCCATGCTAATGATATTTTAAATTTATCATTAGTATATTTTTTTTGAAATTTTGTTAATTGCTTGGTGGAGATGTGAAACACCACATTTACAAATGATGGCTGTGAGCATGGTTTCTTTAACTTCTAGCTCATTAGGATGTGAAAAAAAATGGAGCCCTTTTAAGGGGTAACTAATCATATAAGTTTTACTTGTGCAATAATCATTATTCATTATCAATGTTGTATATTTTCTACTCTTTTAATATTACACTTGATCATTTTTTGTAGGGAAATACAAAAAAAGGAATAGATTGGATGCTGAGAGATATAATGTGGCCTACTTACAATTTCATTCAACACTTGCAAATAAGAAATCAAATAAACCTCAAGGATGGATTTTTAAAGGGGGGGATGATGAGGATCTGTCTGATTATGATGATTTAACTATAATATTAGAAGTTGGTAGTATAGTTCCACCCGCTAGTAGAAGGACATTAGAGAATTGCATAAAGAAGATTTTGAGTGTGAAGTAGATGATGATGTTCTCATTGAAAAATAGAATATTAATTTGATCAATGGTAAATTGGAAGCATGCAAGCACAAGTGGTTACTCGTAAACATTTTTTTTTGTAATTTATGATCAGTGGTTAGTGAACACTGATTACTAATTAGAACATATGGCCAAATGTTAGAAGTTACGTTCAATTAAACTTTCAAAAATTATCAAGCAAATGATTTATTTAACTCTACTGTGGCTAGTAATATAACAATAATGATATTTTTTACTTAAATTTCAACTTTTAACATATTTATAAGAAAAAATTAAAAGAAATATATTTAATGTATAACAAATATTTAAAAATTCATATACGAGTTGTAATCCGAGTACTCATTCTAAGTTGATCGGAGTTCCAATTTTTACAATTTTGACAAAAAAAATACAAAGCCTGTGTTGGTTTAACCGTATTAAGTTATATTATTTTTTACTAAAAATACTAATGATCACACATATCTACAAAGACCGTAAACTAATTCTGGACAAAAAATGAATAAAAGGAATTTTTATCAGCTTCTTCTAGGAATAAAATAATGGAATAGGACATCCAATGAATATTATCGAGTAGATAATGATTAATAGAAATTGGGCTTCAGATTACGTTTGCTATGTCTTAGGGTTAATTGTTAAAAAGTAATGAATTTGACCATATTTGCTAGAGACAAACTATTACATAGTGAGATACAGGGCAATTTTTTTTTCACAAGGGAGATATATGATTGTAACTGCAATCACTTCTTACAGAGTTGGATGATTATGCAAACTTCTGTTAAGAATATTATGTTAGCCAATGGGAAACAAAGAGTACTTTGAGAAGTGACAACGTGAATGGAAACATAATTTTGACCTAGTTGGGCATGTAGCACTTTCATACACCTTCTAAATCACTTATAATATCCCATTTAGGTATATAAACATAATTATAAGGATTTTACCATATTTTCTGTATACATGAGGTAGGGAAGCTTGATAAGCAATTTTAGTAAGGATTGAACGGTTCTATCCAAATCTCAAGAAATTTTTTAAGTTGTATTTTTGACATAACCCCACCATTAGATTGTAGACTTGTACCCACATTTCTTTTGTATGCAATGTTATAATCGCGGTATTCTTATCTTGTTGAAATCTCCCACTAATTAAACGGTTATTTTCAAACATCCATAGAGACCATTAGATATTAATGAAACTTCAAGTTTGATCTTAGTGGAGACCATTCAGTAGGTCTCTAAATATTTAATTCACATGAGAATTTATATAAATATCATTGTACCAATTAACGTCCAGTTCCTTAACAACCACAACATTTCTAGGCCGCCCATCACATTTGTTACAACTTCAAAATACAGTGAGCCTTTGAAAAATAAACCTTCCAACCATACATGATTGCGCAACTACTTGGCCATGTAATTCCTCTTATTCATCAAATACAACACCCTTCTCTCCTCTTTGTACATGTTGCACTCATTCCACCGCCCACTCAATTCATTGATGCTAGGATTGTCATATGACATGACTAGGAAATGTCAGACTAAATTCGTTAACTTGAAGCTATCAAATAACCAAAAATGTCCATAGGCAATAAATCATGAGTTTGAATTAGTAGTGGTATATAGACTTTTCTCATTTAATAGATGTATGTTTTAAAATTTTAAAATATGAAACCAAAAAGTGACACCTGGATAAGGAATCTCGTTTTTGTCTAAAAAAATATTTTTATTTAATTTTATTTTCCCAAAATGTCAAATGTGACCATGTACGTATAATTTAGTCATTCATTTTTTTAAATTGCCTATTCAATTTGAAATTATTAATGATTTAAGGTATGAATATTAATACCGCGAGTGTTTTTATTTAAAATATATCCCGTCCATATATAATAATAATATTCTTGTGTTATTAAAAATAAAATGTACTAACTACATCCGTTAATTATGAAAATAATCTTCTTTTGGGTAAGCCTAAATATTTGGATTATATAATCGTAATAAAAGTGATAAATTATTGCAATAGTTATTATATGAACTATTTATTATTTTTACATAATTTTTATCTGTTATAACAGTATGCTTTATTGGATATATCTAGGCACCTGTTTGCACATGAATGTATAGATATATATGTCTGAGTGAAGAACTAGCCAAGAAAGTACTCTGAACGTTGCTTTATTTATCTAAGCATTGCAAACATATATGAAAAGAAAATACAAAAGATAGTGCATAAAAACTAGCACCAGACTCCCTAAACTTTTGCTGCCATCAACGACTGAATCACAACATTCCTACAATCACTCAACTACGTGCATGACTCTGTTTCCTAAGAATAAATATGGAAATAAAAGAAATAACTAAAATAAACAAAATAGTTTTAGATTAAAACTAACATTCTCCCCGTTAATCTAAAACTGTCTGAGTAACCAGACAAAGAATCACTGCCACTACCCACTGTATACACCAAACCATATTTTAAAGTACCTTTGATATAAAGCAATATTCTTTTAGCTGCTAATTGATGCACCAGAGTAGGCTTCTCCATGTACCTACTCACAACTCCATCCGAGTACGCTATGTCAGGCCTTGTATGCACTAAATAACGTAAGCCTAGCGTGGCAGTGACACTTCTCTAACATGGTCTAGCAAAGCTTCAAACTTCATTTAACACAGACAAGATAACAAATTTCCACCATCTTGCACATGCTGAGCAGTCTGCTAAGAGGCAGAAATTGAAGGTGAGATAAAAATATATGTACTCTAGAGCTGCCTGACATGTCTATGGACTATAGTACTAATACTTTTTTGCAGATATGGAAGAGCTATGTTGAAAGACAAGATGTACCTAATGATCAATATAGAAAAAGAATACTGAAAGAAGTCTTACAGGTGATTGCTTCATTTGATATATATGAGAAGTACTTGTATTACAGGTGATTACTTCTGCTGCTTTGTAATTCTGGATCAAACACTTGTATAAAACCTAAATATCTGATTTCTAACACTGTTTAATGGAAAGTATGGGCCTGCTATAGATGATGTAACATTATGAGTATATGTCGATACTATGCCACAGTTCGCCCAACATTACACCTATCACAGAATCACCCATACTCTACTAGTAGGATGATGCTTGTTTATCCTTAAAATAGGTGTGTGCATGTATGTGCAGACTTTGTGTGTGTAGATATATCATATGTTCACTTGGTTTGGATGGATTGGATACTGGGTTTTAGCTGTGTTTCTATGGCTTGGTTTTTCTTGAAGGAATGAAGCTGCTACATCATTTAAATCCTTAATTTGGAAGCAACAAAGGTACCGCTCCCAAACTTGATTTTAAATTTTCTTCTTTCTTGCTCTCGGTTATCTTGAATAATTTTTGGATTGTGTGTGAGTTCTTCTAGTAAATACATTTCTTTACAGTTGGCAACAAATACCCATCCTTGATTACTGTTATCACGAACAATACATTCCATACAAATACCTGATTCTATAGCTAGTTGTCCGAACTTTCTGGTTTATTGCTCTTCCTTACCGTTGGCACAGTCCTATATAATTTAGTCATATACATTCCATACTTTGAGTTTTGGTTGATTGACAAATTGCAGCTTTTTGGTGGGAGTGCATTGACATTGCAATCTGAGGCTATATTTCGAGGAGATATCAACATCTTTCTTCTTAGTGATCCTGGAACTAGAAAGTCACAGTTGCTGCTGACTTACACACATAAGCTATCCCCTTTGCGGAATTCACACAAGTGGACGAGGGAGCTCTGTTGTTGGATTGATTGCCTATGCAGCCAAAGATCCAGAATCTGGTAATACAGTATATTTGCAAACAGTATGCTACATAAATATGTGTAGTACTTGATGTTTGGATTAGATGAAAGTGTTGTGCCTGATGTTTGGATATTGTTATTGGATATATAGACAATTGGTATTATGCAGCAATTGGTTTTGTTAGTTTATTGGTTTGGCAAATTTTTGGCATCTATATTTATAAAATGTACATTAATGAAATAGGTAATCAGACATCACTAAAATGGAAAGTGATGTTAATTTAACACTTTAACAACTATTATAAAATAAAAAATTGATGTCTATCAAAACATAATACATCAGTTTTAATGGAACATTGACATCAGTAATATCGAATAAAACCGATGTTAAATACTACAAAAAAAATCTTAAAACAAAAAATCGATGTTATTAAGCTTTATAGACATCGGTTTATCACCAATAGATATCGGTTTGTCACCAATAGATATCGGTTTGAAATAAAGAACTGATGTCAAAAGTTATGTTTGCTTCAGTTTATCTTGAAAATTGTTGTTACTGGTATTAGTAACATTAGTTAAATGGATAAATGGAAATATTTTGCTTATCTCACATATGTTTAAATTGATAAAAATATCATATTATGATAATATATTAAGATTAGATATATATTAGAAATTTAACAACTTTAAAAACTGATGTTATATATCTTCTTTAACATCAGTTTAAAACCGATGTTAAATGCGGGATCTTTAACATCACCCACGAAGACATCGGATTTTTTTGTTCATAGACATCGGTTTTTAGCCGATGTCTATTCTACGTTTTCTAGTAGTGTTTAAGGACCCAACTACCTCTTCAACAGTCATCGTTTCAAGATTTCTGAATTGTTTAATGGCTGAGGCTATTTGCAGAAATTTAGTAGTAACTGCCCGTAACAATTTTTTTACAATATACATTTTCTTGACCTCCTCACCAAGCGCTCTTATGGTGGTCACTAGCCCATTCAACTTTGTACAAAAATCATCAAGTGGCTCTGTCTCCTTCATACTCAAGGCCTCGAACTCTCCCTTAAGAGTTCGAATCTTTGCTGTCTTGACACGATCTGCTCCCAAACACATAGTTTTGATGGCGTCTCAAGCTTCCTTTGCCATTTTCTTCTCAGCTATGGACAACAGAATGTCCTCTGGGCTCCCTTGATAAATCGCTATAAGGGTCATCCTATCAACACGTTCTTCAACTGTTTCCTTTGAGCTCTCACTGTCTATGGCATCCCACACTCCATGTGTTTGCATATAGACCTTCATCATAACTGCCCATGCTGTATAATTCCCTATGTTCAAAATGGGATAAGATAACCCAATTGTTCCATCCTTTCTCTTGTTGTTCTCCATCTTTTGAGACCGAGGCATATATTTTGGCATTCACTAAACTCACTAGCTCTGATACCAGATTATTGGATATATCTGGGCACCTGTTTGTACATGAATGTATAGATATATATGTCTGAGTGAAGAATAAGCCAAAAAAGTATTCTGAATGTTGCTTTATTCATCTAAGCATTGCAAACATATATGAAAAGGAAATACAAAATATAGTGCCTAAAAGCAAGCACCAGACTCCCTAAACTTTTGCTGCCAAATCACCACATTCCTACAATCACTCAACTACGTGTATGACTCTGTTTCCTAAGAATAAATATGGAAATAAAAGAAATAACTAAAATAAACAAAATAGTTTTAGATTAAAACTAACAAGCTTAATATGAGAGATAAACTTGAAAATTCTAGAATGAAGAATTGGCGCATTACACAGCTAAGCATGTATCAATAAATATGTTTAATTTAGAAGTTTAAAAATTATTTGATTACATGTTCAAGAAATAAAAGAGGACCTTGGACAATTTACATCCCTTATACTGAATGTATTTCATTCCCCGGAGAGACACATTTTGAGTAACACAAACATGGTGCCCAACACACTTGTAATTGTGTCTCGTATACAGAGGCCTGCCATTGATGTGCAGAATATTGGTTACGGAAAATTTAACCAATTTTAATGAATGCAAAAGGGACTCCAAATTTGATAAGAAAATCTGAAAACCAAGTAACGTTGTAAGATGATTGTAAGCTTCTTCTAAGTTTCCAACTGATAGAACAAAGCTTGTACTCTGAGAAAATATGCAGATAATATTTTGAATGAAATAGTACAACTGGGATTAATTTTACAATTGAAGATTACATGACTTATTAAAAGCAACAGCTAACAGCTAAAGATCCTACAAAACAGGAGATTAACTTGCTCACGATTCCTACTAAAACGCAACTACATTGTCCCACTACTACTACAACGTTCAAGTTAATTTATTCAAAACCAAAAGAAACAGACAGAAACATGTTTAAATAATATGTCCAACATGCTCCCCTTTAATCTAAACATGTTTCAGAATTTTGACTCCAAGTAGACTTCTCATATTCTCGAACTTAGTTGTAGACAGTGTTTTAGTTAATATATCAGCACGTTGTTCGTTTGTTTAAACATGCTTAATCTCAATTAACCATTGCTCAACACAATCTTTGATAAAGTGATATCGTACGTCAATGTGCTTACTTCTTCCATGGAAAATCGGGTTTCTTTCCAGATCAATGGCAGACTTATTGTCAATATATAAGACAACTGAACCTATTTTAATATCGGTAATCTGAATGAGAACTCTTTGAAGCCATATCCCTTGACAAGCTGCAGTTGTAGCTGACATAAATTCAGCTTCACACCAAGAAATAGCAACGCACCGCTGCTTCTGTGAAATCCAAGAAATCAAGCTCTCATCAAGATAAAACGCCATGCCACTTGTACTTTTCCTGTCCTCCACACTTCCTGCCAACTCGCTATCAGAAAAACCAGACAAAATATAATTACCTTGTCCCTTCATGTACATCAGGCCGTAATGCAAAGTTCCTTTTACATATCGACATATCCTCTTGATAGTATTTAAGTGCACCGCTGTAGGCCTTTACATATAGCGACTAACTATCCCAACATCATACGCTATGTCGGGGCGAGTATAGACCAGATAACCTAAACCTCCTACAAGGATCTTGTAATAAGTTGAGTCCACTGCTTCACAAGTTGCATCAGCATCAATCTGCAGCTTAAAGTCGATAGGATACTTGACAGATTTACATTCGCTGAGACCTGCCCTTTTCAGCAGTTTTTTGGCATATGATGTCTGTTTTATCTCAATATACCCTTGTTGTTGATCGACCTCCAACCCTAAATAGTATGACAACCTTTCAAAATCAGTCATGTCAAATTCTCTACTCATTTCCTCCTTGAATTTAACAATGAGTGAAATACTAGTGCCAGTAATTATTAAGTCATCAAAATAGACTCCAACAATCAAGGAACCAGGGCCATACTTGCGAGTGTATACAACGTGCTCATAAGGACATTTGACAAAACCTAATATTAGTAAGTACTGGTTCAGTCGAGAGTACCATGCTCTAGGTGTTTGACGTAAGCCATATAATTACTTCAACAGTTTATAAACCTTGTGTTCTTTCCCCTCTTTCACGTATCCTTTTGGTTGTGACACATAGACTTCTTCGAGTAGAATACCATTTAAAAATGCAGACTTAACATCAAGGTGATGCACCTCCCATGTGTTCTTAGCTGCCAAAAGCCAGGAGCAACCGAACCGTTTCCAGCCTTGTTACGGGGGCAAAAACTACATCATAATCGATAGCACATTTCTGCACATAACCCGTAGCTACCAAACGGGCTTTATGATTGATTATATCACCATTTGTGTCCTTCTTCAGTTTGAAGAGCCATTTAAAATCAATAGCTTTATGACCCTTTGGGAGATCAGTGAGTTGCCATGTATTATTTTTTTTAATTGTAGCAATTTTGTATTCATTTTTGCTCTCCAGGCTTCATCTTTAACAGCTTGTTCGAAATTGACAGGTTCATCAATACTGGATAATAATAATTCATCCTCGAGCTCCATTATTTCAGTTGTATTGTAAATATCAGAAAGACGTCTAAAATATTGTGGCTCGCTGTCACTGCCAGTGGGCATACTAGTGGTTGTTGTGGTGTAAACTCTCGATGGAGAATCAGTCTGAGTAGCTGGCGTCATAGGAGATGCTGCACTATCAATCTCATAATTTTCCGGTATGTCTGGTATGGCTTGTGTGTCTGGTGTATAAACATCAAACCTAAAATACCCTGCTATCTGAGTAATTTGTGCACCTAACTTACTCTAGCACCATCTTTTTGCCTCGTTAAATGTGACGTCTCTGCTTATATGTATCTGCCCTGAATCTGGGTCGTACAACCGGTAAGCCTTGGTCCCCGGTTCACGACCAAAATGAACTAGAGGTTTGCTTCGATCATCATGTTTTCTTGTAAACACAGCTGGAACTTTCATGTAAGAGAGACAACCAAAAACTCTCAGAGATTCGACAGATGGTGTATCCCCAAAACAGGCCTAATATGGAGTGATATTTGAGAGTGCTCGTGTAGGGAGTTTGTTCAAAAGGTAGACGGCATGTCTAACAGCTTCGCCCCAGAACTGTGCAGGCACCTCTCTCTCTTTCAACATACTTCGAGCTATAGCTACAACGGTATAATTTATGTGCTCTACGACACCATTTTGTTGTGGTGTGTAGGGCGCAATATATTGCCTTAAGATGCCTGCATCTTCACAGAAAGACTCAAAAGCTTTGTTGCAAAATTCGCCTCTCCGATCGTTACGAAACGCCTGGATTTTTTGCTTTGTTGCATTTTCAACTAAGACTTTAAATTTCTTAAAGCAAGTCAGTGCCTCGTTTTTAGATTTCAGCATGTATGTCCTAATCATACAAGAATAGTCACCAACTAGTAACAAAAAATACTGATGACCAGCTCGAGTAGAAGGTGAAATCGGTCCACAAAGGTCTCTATTTATCAATTCTAATGCATGTTTAGCAGTAAAGTTTGAGTAAGTAGGAAAAGGCTTACGCGATTGCTTGGACATGAGACATCCGCTGTAGAGTTCCCTTGGTTGACTGATCGAAGGAAGCCCACGCACCATCTGATTGTTTGACATCAATTGCATCGCTTCGAAATTCACATGTCCAAGGCGTAAATGCCACAACCGTGTATTTTCTTCTCCTCTAGCCAGTAAACACGTTTCCTTAGTGTCTTCAATATGAATTCTATAGAGACGATATTTCAATAAACCCTAATGATTTTTGAATTTATTCAGACTCAGGTAATTCAATATTTTATTTGAATTAGTGGATTTTACATAAATTAGTAATTATTTGTAAAGATGTTTTACATAGAAAATATGTGGAGATTGTACATTTCAATAATCATACTAAAATTCTATCTATATTAATTTAAAGAATAAAATCATATATTTATGAAGATCACTTAAAATTCTATAAATTCAAAGAATCTTATATTATACAATTTATTAAAATTGAAATATTTTATTTATTAATGACCTTCGAAATCTTAATTTAATACACAAAATAAGATTTAGGACATTTTCAAAATCATGATTAATACACAAGAACTTTAAAAAATTGAATATTCAATATTTAATTATGGTACTTTAATATTTTATCAATATTTTCAAAAAATTCCAAAATTATTATACATGCCGAACAAGGGAAAAAAATTTCAACTCACCTTACAAAGATAAAAGCAAGAGATTTCAGTTCACCATACGTGTAGATCGTATGTGATCATTGTAACGCCCCCAAATTCGGGATCAGGGAATTTGGTCATCACGATGAACCTCAATAAAATACAACATGTATCATCAATAAACAATTACCATCGGTTGAAATAGCGACCCCAAACTAAACTAAAATCTTTTTAGATTACAATTCTAGAAACAAGAATTTCAAATTCCATAAATAAACTTTTCCTTTCTTTTAAAACTCTTTGCAATAATTCCCAATCTCAAAACTTAAACCACTAGTATAACTTTGAAACAACTTTATACAATATGACTTACTTTATTTCGCATATCCTGAAATAACCATCTTCATAACCGCTTCTTTCTTTGCCTTTCTTGAATTATGCGGCTAAACAGCGCAAGTAATTCCTCACTGGAAGGTTAAATTTAAAATATGGAAGAATGAGAGAAAGACATGCTCATCAAGTTCAGTATAACATATTTATGGTCTTGTTAAGGAGTAAAACATTTATAACAATAATTATTGAACCAGAAAATTTGTTAAAGAATCTAATAATTGTTTCTTAACTGTATTAAAAACCATTTTGATATATTTGAGTAAATATTCTTCAACAATAATTTGAAGCTTATGAAGGATAAGAACTGGTAAAGTAGTATTTACGGGAATATTGTAAAAAATAATATGAAAAAGTGATTATGAACTGAATAAAAAACTTTATATCAACTTTATTCAAAACCGCACTCTTGATATTAATACTGATTTTGATGTCAATTTCAACTTAGATATCAATACTAATTTTTGATGATCACAACATCCTATACTGAAGTCAACAACTTAAATATAATACCAATTTTTTATATTTACAGTAAATTAAATATCAACATCATTTATAAACGGAATCATAACCTTATCTCATATTTTATCCAAAAACAGAAACACATAATAAATCAGTTCTTAAATGATTATCAACAAAAATTTAGCAATTTATATTGGAATCCTCGAACGACGGTGTGTTACCGACGGTGATGTCTATTCTAGACATCGGCCAGAAACTCGTGTCTTTAGTAAATTACACATCAGTTTTAACTCAAATTCTGATGTCTAAGCCATATTTTTTTATAAAATATGTTAGACATAATTAATTTTATAAGACATTACATTAATTTTATGCCATTTAAAATATAATAACACTAGGAAAATAAGGCTTAGACATCGGTGTTTAAATATAAATGCGATTTCTATTTTGTTCTTAGACATCACCTAAAATTGATGTCTTTTTGTATTTAGACATCAATTCATTAAGAGAAAACTGATATTGATACGCATATTAGACATCAGTTTTAACTGATCTCTATTTAGGTAGAGACATCGATTTAATTAAAAA
Organism: Apium graveolens; assembly: GCF_009905375.1. Taxonomy (NCBI): domain Eukaryota; kingdom Viridiplantae; phylum Streptophyta; class Magnoliopsida; order Apiales; family Apiaceae; genus Apium; species Apium graveolens. The sequence goes on along the minus strand of NC_133652.1, from coordinate 276,813,184 downwards.
ACTGATATTTATTCAGATATCAGACATCTTTGCCTGATGTCTATTTGATTTCAGATATCAACCATTTTAAAAATAAATTGATATCTGTTTGTCCATTAGACATCACATAATCCTGATGTCTACATCATTTTTACACTACCTATCGACACAATAACTGAATTACCATTGAGAAAAATAATTACCAAAACTGAATTCAATATTAACAAAGATTCAATATTCTCATTTACACTAGTGTGTAATATTATAATGACTTGCATAAGCGTATTCTATCAAAACCAAATTGTCAATACATTGATGTGTACAAACTATGACTAAACTGAGATTAAAAAATGGCCTATAAAGGATCTAATAGCCCACATTATCTCGTAATTATTTCATGCTTGTTATAGGAATTGTCTCATATATGTCGCACTGGGGCCGATATATTATTGTTCTGCAAATCCATAAGTTGGAGTTACTTGCTAAAGCTAGATCCAATGTCAAATGTTCCTTTAAGATTCTTGTTTCTTAGTATTCCTGTTAAGAAAGAATAGAAAGAAAACAATGAGCAGATCATTATCATTATTAGTAATTTCATGTTAAGTAGATCCGTTCACTATGTGGGGAATAGTTGGGCGCTGGTTTAAAGAAACCCAACCCCGATTCTTGTCAGGGTTGTTCTTGAACTGAAAAATCTTTCTGAAAACAACAACATAAGTAGGGACATTGTGCTTGGCGCATTGCGACAGATAGCACAGAATGAGCCTCCAAGAATTAGGAGGGAGTTGGCAAGGGCTGATGCCCACATCAGCTAGCAGAACAGGGATAAACCGGTGAAAGGGAAGTCTGATACCTGCCGTTAGAGTATCCCTGTAGACGCATAATGCGTCCTTGCTCCACTGATAGGCCCTGTCGGCCGAACCTGCAAGAACCAATTTAAAAGGATCCTTGATTCTGAAACAGCTACTCAACTTTTCCAGCTCTTTTGGATCCCGCAAGGCACTAATATGGTCGTGCGCATCCAGATGCGCATCAGACGGGTACTCGTCCCCTCGGGTGTTGATGATATTGATCAAGGAAGTGTACCTTGATCGAATAGGGAATTCATTGGACTTTCTGGCCACATTCATCTTGGCCAAACGAGTCATTTTTTTATCAGCCATCTGAAAAAAGGGCACATAAAGAGATAATTTTAAAAGCGCAAACTATGCAAAAACAAGCACAAGAAGTAAAGGGAGAAATTTTACCTGAAGTAATGCTCCTAAAAAAGGCTTTGGGGCTTAAGATACTCCGACTTACTGGTATTGCTCTAAGATTCTTGATAGAAGAAGAAAGAAGAAGAATTTAAAATGAGAAAGTGAGGAGCAGTAGACTCTACTCAGTCCTTTATATAGGAGGAAAAGTGAAGTTGAAGGGACAAAAAGCCTAGTAAGGATAGAGGCCCAAATGAAAAAGCCCAGAAAATGGAACATTCCAGAATATTCCAAGGGAATTCGAAAAGAAATTAATTAAAATTCCCGAGAATTCTAGAGAATTATAAACAAGGTATTTTGATATATTAAGCCCGGATTAATAAGAGGCCCAATAGGAATTAAAAGGCCCAAATGAATTAGGATTTAGAAAAATACAAAGCCCAAATCAAAGCCCTAAAAAATATATAAGGACCAAAAACAATATTAGGCCCAAACAAAGGCCCAATATAAATTGGATTAGAAGGAAGCTCAAAAAGACCAAGATTCAGGTCAAAATTCAAGTCATAAATTCTGCTCGAAATCTTTCGAACAGACACCCGAAAATAACGGGTATAAAAGACCAGGATTCATGTCGAATTCCAAGTCATGGATTCTGCTCGAAATCTTTTGAACAGACATCCGAAAATTACGGGTATAATAGAATCGGATTGAGGTCAAAACCCACACCAGGATCGTGGTCGAATCAAGCAACATTTTCCAAGTATGGGGTACAGAAACCTAGACTTAAATCAAGGTCGAAGCCCAAGTCATGAATCCTAGTCAAAATCTAACGACCAGGAAGCAAATTGGCACATAATTTTTGACCTAGATCCAGGTCGAAGGTTCGACTAGGATCCTGGTCGAAGCCCAGGTCGTGAATCCTAGTCGAAACCTAACGACCAGGAATCAAAACAAATTTTTGACCTAGATCCAGGTCGAAGGTTCGACTAGGATCCTGGTCGAAATTCAGGTCGTGAATCCTAGTCGAAACCTTACGACCAGGAATCAAAACAAGGACAAATTTTTGACCTAGATCCAGGTCGAAGGTTCGACTAGGATCTTGGTCAAAATCCAGGTCATGGATCCTAGTCAAAGTCCTTCGACCAGGATTGCAAAGTTGGCCCAAAATTCGACTAGGATCCAGGTCGAAATTTCGACTAGGATCCTGGTCAAAAAAGGGCTGGAAATTTGAAAATATTTGTGAAAAATTGCAGAAAATTTGGAAAAATCCCGGGAAAAAGGGAAAATTCCTAAAAAAATACCAGAAAAATCCCTAAAAATAAGGAGAAGGTGAGAAAATAAAAAAAGAGGGGGGGGGGAAGTTTTTAAATGACCCTAAAGCCCCGTTCAAGGCAAATCATTGTAAACGTGCAGGTCGTTCCATACTTTACGCAAAAACGGTACCCTGAAAGGGAATGAACGAACTTAACTTTTGTGAAATTTTACACGGTTTCCCAAAACTTGGGGGGCAAATGATAGGGATAAATAAATCCTGACTGTGTAATTAATATTACACTAATTATAAATGATTTGGGCTGCTAGGCCCAATAAGAAGATGTATGACATTCAGACCAGAAAGGTTAATACATTGATCATGCCTGATGGACCAAATCAGGCCTGATTAAACTAAGAAGGCACAAAAACCCTGAATATTAATTAATTTTGTAATTAATTAATAAGGAAAAAATCAGCTATTGAAAAGAGTCCCAATAAGGACATAAATCCTTGCAGATTTACCTCTAAAGGACCTAGAAGGATAAGGAATCAGTTTCCTACTATTTAGGACTCCAAAGTCCATTCTAATTCAGAGACTTGACCACCAAGTCTCCTATACCAAGTCCAAATATAGGACCACCAACATCTATATAAGGGGTCTCACCCCACAGATCAGAACTACATTTTTTGGCTTGATTCTCTAATTCACAGAGATACGTAGGCATCTCGTAAAGGCAGAATTAAGCTACGAAATACGAGAGCAGCCATTAAAGGCCTTGAGCTCCCGAAACTTAGTAATAAATACAGCAAATAATAACCTTAGTTTTTTATCAATAACATTAATGAATTGTTATCATCTTAATTCACCACACAATATAAGATTTTAGGAAATTATCAAAATCCTGATTAATACACTTGCATTTTAATTTTTAAATTTTGAAATTTAATTTGAATATTCAATATTTTTACTAATTATGATACTTTAATCTTTTATCTAAGTTCTGGCTAGTTATTTTTTTAAAACAATTCAAATATTGTTATACATGCCCAACAAGGGTAGAACGTACCAACTCACCCATCTCAAAAATATAAAAGCTAGAGGTTTCAGTTCAACATCCGTGTATATCATATATTATCATTAATAGTATACAAGTAAAATATTAATTTTTTATCATCACCAATGTGAATAGTAAAATGGTTACAAGAGACTAAGGTGATTATTATGCTCTAGAAGAGATAGGGATATTAAATATCATTATACTAGTGTTCATGCCATTATATCCGTTAAGTAGACACTTTGTTTCAAAATTCTAAATTATTTGTTTTAATTCCATTCTAGAATATTTCAATTTTGTTTTAGAATATTCAAACTTATTTTAGTGATTCTAGAAATTATTCATTTTACATATATGTTTAGAATATCTGATTAATCTGTAGCAAATGATTTTTAAAGTTTGCCAAATTATTTTATTTGGACCCTAGTTGCTAGTAGGGCTGTCAAAAAAATTCGAAAAATCCGATATTCATCCGAAATATCCGTATTCGTATTCGAAAAAAATTGAATATTATTCGTATTCGAAGTTAACCGGATAATATCCGTATCTGAATCCGAATGTTTTTGATACGGATACAGATATACACATATCCGTATTTGAAAATATTTGTATATGAAATTAATTAATTAATTAATTAATTAATTAAGTATATATACTATAGCAATATTTTATTTTATTTTAAATATTAAATGTAAGCATACTTTATATCATATATGATATGACTATTTAGCTATTGATTATTCGATAACACTACTAGAAAAACGTCAATATACATCGGCTAAAAACCGATGTCTATGAATGTAAAAATCCGATGTCTTCGTGGGTGATGTTAAAGACCCCCCATTTAACATCGGTTTTAAACTGATGTTAAATATAACATATAACATCAGTTCTTTGTTTAAAACCGATTTCTATTTCTTGATATTAAATTTCTCATGCATATCTAATCTTCATATATCATCATAATATGATATTTTTATCAATTTAAATATATGTAAGCTAAGCAAAATTTTTCAATTTAACCAATAAACTGATGTTACTAGTAACAATAACAACAGTTTTCATCAAAAACCGATGTTAACAATACCTTTGACATCGATTCTTAATTGGTAACCGATGTCTATTTGTAACAGACTGATGTCTATAATGTTTAATAACATCAGTTTTTTATTTTAAGATTTTTTTTGTTGTAGTATTTAACATCGGTTTTTAGTGATGTCAATGGTCAACTAGAATTGATGTATTAAGCTTTGACAGACATTATTTTCCATTATAATGATATTTGTACCTGTTTTATTAATGCACATTTTAAAAATATAAATTCCAAAAACCAATGAACTACCAAAATCAGTTGCTGCACAATACCAGTTATCCATTAATCTAACAACTAATAATCAAACATCCGGTACAATGGATTCATCTAATCCAAATATCAAGTACAACACATATCCATCCATATATTCTACTACTGTCTATACAAAGAATTTGACTTGATACCGACAATAGCATGTAAAATATCATTTGAGGAATGCCCTTATTCTTCTCCATCTTCCCACTCCTTAGTAAAGCTCCTGTAGCCTCTGGTCCCGTATGATGACAATGTCTGTATGCAGTCATTGTCAAATATGCATCAATGTGTATATTACGTCATTGTCAAATATGCATCAATGTGTGTATTACATCAAATACTGGTGTATTTTATACTCGCAAATCCACATTCCTATACATTATTAGGTGTATTTGACCTCCTCACTCTGTAGTAGAACACTTTATGTATCCACGTAGCACTATAACAGTTCAAACCTGCACTTTCTATATCAGGTACTTCCTATTAGATGTTAGTGTTAAATGAAAAAAAAGCATATTCTTTTGGAATTTAATGACTTCAACTATATTTTACATGCCCTTGGTACAGTTTCTGAAGAAGATACATCTGAGCATGTGCCCAAATACAAACAAGAAGCCAAAATTATAGACTGATAAAGTCACATTTGACAGAAAAACATGCAAGCTAAATCTAATACAAAAGCCAAGAAACATACTGTATATTGATCTGGATGGCGACTTTCAGAGGCTAGAAATTGCAACCTCATAGTTGCTACGATCTGGTATTCTTTGTAAAGTTTATACCATGTCCAGAAAGAGAAGATATATGCCATTCCTATATGAACCCAAAACCTGTTGACCAGTGAAAGTTACCACATAAAAACACTTGTCCACAGAGGGTGAAGTACTGGTGCCAAAGTAAATTCCCAATCATCAAGTGGTTTCTTTATAATAAGAAAAACGGAAAAAAGGATCTGATAATAATTATAAATCAAGATATGGCAAAATATTTGGTACAGAAATCATCGTTACTACATATTTAATGTTAATGTTATGTACTATAGTTCAACACATATTACAAGTAAATCTCACCTCGACGATCTGGGGGGGGACATTTGATATTGAAAGCTTGTAAATATCACTGAATGTTACATCTTTGAGTTTCACCAAAGTGCCGTTAGTCCAATTTACGGGCACCAAAACCACAAAAGCAAGTGCAGTTATGTTACATCCAAGTCTGGTGTTGCTTTCAATGTCCGTAGGAGTATTTGCTAACCAGGCCAAAAGCTGCCAGAAGTTCTACCAAATAGTGGCCAGGTCTTATTCAAATATCACTTCTACTCCTTATTAAATCACTAACTAAAAGCAAAACAAGAACACCAAATTTAACGTAAAAATAAACACATCCTGTGATGCACCCAGTAGAGTCACGTGTTAAGCACGTTTACTACAGGTGCGTGTCAAGGGGTAAGAAAGGCATAATAGCAAATATTTAGGGACATATGTGTAATAACGGAGAGGGAACAAAAGGGAGAACATATACAACACAGAGGGGAAGATTAGGGCAGGAGGAAGTTAGTATTGTCTTTACTTTTATTGGGAGAGAATTGGGCCTCTCCAAAGTCCATTATTTATCCTCATTTTTCCTTTCATTGTTGTTGCTTGATCGAAAGAGCTGAGTACTGTAATTCAGAGGAGTTAAGTATATTTTGTAGCTTATGTGTTATCATTGTTGTTAATTAATATAATCATAGTAATTCATTACACATCCCAACTTTTATTATTAATTAAAACAATTATTAGTGATACAACCAATCAAGGATACCTAACCCTAAGCCTAAGAATACTTAAGTATCCGTTCTTGAGCAATAATTACACCTACAGTTGATGCATGCCTGTCAAACATAATATGACTATATATATATAGCCATTACAAACTTAGCCACAACATTACTTGTTATACAAGTCTTACTTTTATTAGTTTCTAAGTACCAAACTTTACAATCCGGACATACCACATATAAATTTATCTAAACATAATTATTGTACAACGCATAGTCTTGGATAACTCAAAAGACCATTAAATCATATTGGGTTAAAGCCAACATATAGTTCAGGTCCTTCGGGAGCAAACATGTGATAACAGTGACATCCAATGTAACATACCCGACCATCATGCGAGGAACTGAAATATAACTATAAAAAACGTATTTGGAAACTTGAACATATGACAACAGTATATAATCCTTAAGCGACACACCCAAATGATCTATCCCTACTTGGTTATATAAACGTTAAAGTTCTTTGTTATTTACCAATAAAATAGAGATTCAATCTTTAATAAAAAAATTCTCTTATCACCAAGTTCTTAAGTATATTGCGTCCAGAAGCAGTCTAAAACTCTCAACAGAAACTGTTACTCTTCATTGCCATACAGAGAAGGCAAGGTAACACAGTCAGAGATGGATATCCGTGTCCACAGAAACTATATATCTGATTGTCTGTTTGTAACAAATAAAATTTCTTCATAATAGTATAAACAACATCCATTCACCTTTTATGGGCAAATATGAAACGAATTAGTACGCTTCTTATAGTTTTCAAGAGAAAGCATTACCTCAAGAGATAATTTTTCAGCAACCTCCAAAGCACATGCTCTGACTTCTGGAGACAGGGCATAACTTATAGACCTTGCTAATTTTTCTGCAGCTTCTTTAATGCTTGTATAGTTACCATCAACTAGAACCATGTCACATCTCTTTAATGGTTCTGGGGAAACTCCAAGCCAGAACATCCTTTTTGCCCAATAGAACTGATCGAAAAGAAATGGACACAATATCTGCAACAAATATATTGTTTACAAGAGAAGCTGGATTTAGAGGCAGTAGAGTAAATAATATTACATCAGATTCAAGGATGACTAAATGAGTTAAAAGTTGGTGTTATATATAAAGTAGAATGAGTTTTGAGATAATTACTTGATTTACAGAAAATTATGACAAAAAAAACAATTTTATGGTTTAAGATAAGAAACATGAAGCTAATTTTAGAATTTCAAGGTAACTTATAATATTGTACTTGGTCAATTATTAATGATTTGAGTGTAAGGCTAAAGAGATACCTATAGTGGAATGACTTGTGCTGAAGTTCAATTATTATATCACTTTGAGTTTTTAACAAAATAATTTGCATATTTTGTAATGTTGGACATTAATTGAAACATTTTCTGAAAAGCTAAACCTGGAAAAGGTTCTACTATCCAGTTCAGTATACTGTGGGCATCATTAGGTCAGAGACACTCCACTCAAGTGAGTTAAACAAAAGCTACCTTAAGTACTAACTAAGACACTACTTGGTTCACAAATTGTCATGCAAGGGAGCTTTATCAATCCTAGTACCTTTGTTCCTACAATCTACAAAAATAATACAAACTACAATATTTTAATGTTTTTCAAATTCTGAACATTCATCTAGTTTTAAAGTTAGTCAGTTCCATCATAAACCCATAACCACTAGCTACATTTATCAAATAAGCTCAAAGTTTAGACACCTGTGGAATTCCCGCGAGTAGTGCTACCGCAGTGGATCCACCGGTAGAATGTGAAACGAGAAACATTTTAGCCATCCAGGACTTCTGAAAAAGTTGAATATAGATGAACAATGCCCATACAGGACTTCTGAGGATAATTGCATAAACAAAATGAAAGCACAATTTGAGAGAGATAACACTAACAGCTGATAAATTACACAATATAAACACATAAATACACATATATATACATTAATAATAACTCAGTGAGTCTTCCACAAGATTAGATAACACTAACACACACTACATATAAAATGTATATAAAAAATTCAAACAACTACTCAACTAAAAAACGATTAACATGCTCAATTGAAATAATTATTCAAACTAGGTTTCAAATCGAAATCCTCAAATTAAAAGTTAGGGTTTCAGGCTTACTTAATTCAAGACTGACCTACGACTTGAGCTTTAAACTCTAATTTGAGCTTTAAGTCTTCACATCTTTAACCTTTAAACTTAGATTTGAGCGTACCCAATTCAACCTCCGACCTTTTCAAACTCCGACCGAAAGAGAGAGTAGAGTGAGCAGAGAGACCAGAGAGAACATAAAGAGAGGAGATGAGCGAGTCTTCCATAGAGCACAATCTGGAGAGAGAGGGATTTTTTTTCTCGAGAGAGTTGTTCTCCGAGAGAGATGAAAGCTGTTCTTTTTTATTTTTGGTTTTAAGTTTTTAGATCTGCATATGTGTATTTTGATTTTGATCTTTAGTGTAAAGTTAAAAAAAGAAGAGGGGGAAATGAGTACTTAAAATTTCAGAAGGTAAAAAATGGGGGGAGTTTAAAGAAGGAATGAAATATTTGGCTAACGGAGGGGAAACGGGGAAGGGGCGTTGATTAATTTTTTTAAAACAGACCTATAACATCGGTTGGGCTAAAAAACTGATGTTTATAACTACAAAAGATATCGGTTGCCCAAAACCGATATAAAAAACACCTTTTACATCGGTCAAAAAAGCAACTGATGTCTAAGAGGCGATGTCTATTCTACTTTTTCTAGTAGTGTAAACTAAAGGGAACCCTCAAATCTCAATTAGTCTTGTTCACTAGTTTACCCTATTTATATTGACTCTCCCCCTCCCCGCCGCCTATTCTCCCTCTTCGATCTTCAGAATTCAGTTGATATTGGTTCCAATTATCCCTGCTATCTAAAAAAAAGTTCGATTCACAACCCTAATTAAATTCCTTTATTTTACAAGTTAAGATGAATATGGTATATAATTATATAGTTATCATTTTTGGATACGATATACGATTATTTGAAGATTCTAAAATTAACACGAGGCTTTGATTGTTATTTGCAGATCTAAAACTTTAATTCAGAAACGATTCGAGCTTCTCTCAAGTTTCAATGGAACAAGGTATATTTGTCTTTCATGTTCTATTTTGAATAGCTTTTCCTATGATCAAATTGCAGAAATTACTTGTACACTTCTACAAATTGCAGAAATTACTTGTACACTTCTATGAAATTGCAGGAAATGCTTCAAGTTCAACTCCATGTGCATCACCAAGTTCGGTTGAAATGATATCAACAAAGTGTGCAAAAAATATTTCTAAGAGCATCGATCCGGATTCCATATTGCCATTTGTAATTTGGCCAAAAGAAAAAAGCCCTTAAAATCTGAAGTTTGGAATCATTTTGATCGTATTGAAAGCAAAATAAAAGGTACGAAGAAAGTTGATGCCATTTGTAAGTTTTGTCACACTAATTTTAATGGGGCAAGTGACAAGGGAATGACTCATTTAAAAAATCTTACAAAATGTGTAGGATGAAATTAATAAAATTCTTGTGTCACAAATGCTTTTGGGGAAAAACGTCAGTGGTGAGGAATCTACACTGAAATTAGGAGTTCATAAATTTGATCATTCTGTTGAGAGAGCTTTGTTTGGTGAAATGATTGTTAAACATGATTTTCCCTTTCTAATTGCAGAATATGAGTACTTTCGTCATTGAATATCTTATGTAATGCCTGCTATAAATATCGGTCCTGAAATACTGTAAAAAATGACTTTTTAGGTGTGTATGCGACTGAGAATGAGCGAATTTATAAGGAAATAGAAAATTTAACTTCTAGTGTTAGTCTCACCACTGATGGGTGGAAGTCGAAGTATCAGGCAAGATCTTATTTTTGTGTCACTTGTAACTATATTGATAATTATTGGGTATTGAATAAATGAGTTATATCATTTCATGTTGTGCCTTACCCTCATTGTTGTATCAATTTTAGTGTGTGGTTAAAAGAAAGGATTTTAGAGTGGAATACTGATAACAAGTTGGTTTCAATTATTGTTGATAACGCTTCTAATAATTCGGGAATGCTTCAAGGTATAAAAGTTGGGTAAATAGGAAAAAAGCTCTTGTTTACAATGGTGACATGTTTTATATGTGTGATGTGCCACATATTCTTAATTTGATTATTGAGAGTAGGTTGGAGATTTTAGATCATTTAATTGAAAAGATTCAAAAAACAGCAAAGTATATTGCATCTGCTGTGCAAAGGGATGAGAAATTTACCCTTGCCTTGCCTCAAACTAAGCTCAATACTAGAAGACGAATCCCTTTAAATGTAGACACTCGTTGGAACTCAACTTATAAAATGATTGTGGCGTCACTTGAACTCCGACCTGCTATTAATCTCCTAAAAGAATTAGACGCCGAATATAAGTGTTTGCCTTTAGAAAAAGAGTGGGAAAATGGAAAAAATATTTTGATTTTTTGAAATTTTTTCCAGATATAACAAAAAGACATTCAGTTGTGCAATATACAACAGCAAATCTATATTTTATCGATGTAATTCAGATTCGTAAAAGTATAAAAATGTGGGCTGAATCCAATAATGGTTGGATTAGAGCAATGGGGGTTAAAATGCAACTAAAATTTGATAAATATTGGGAAGAATATAACAAGTTATTAAATATCAACGTTGTTCTTGATCCTAGATATAAAATGGTGATTGTCTCCTATGCTTACAAGGGTCTGTATGAGTTTCATGTTGACTATTATATAGATGAGATACGTAAGTTTTTAGCGCAGGTTTTTAATGAATATTGTGAGAAATATGGTGCTGATTTGGGGCCTGTACAAAAATCTGGTCATGAAAGTTTTGGTAATACAAGTACAGTTGGTAGAAAATGGTTGGGAGGTTTTCAGGACTTTATTGCAAGTAGTAATTTAAGGGAAAATTCAAAAAGAAGTGAGCTGGAGGATTATTTACACGAAGGTCTATTTCCAATAAAAAAAAGTAGAATTTTACATTCTTCGGTGGTGGAAAGTTAATGGTCCTAAGTTTCCTATACTTGCACGGATGGCTCAAGATATCTTGGCTATACCAACATCTTCGGTCGCATCTGAGAGTTCTTTTAGTAAGTGTCGTAGAATTATCACGCACACTCGTTCATCTTTAAATGATGACTCGGTCGAAACTTTGATGTGTGTTAAAGATTGGCTTCCGGACTTCAAGGATGGTACTTTAATTTTTCTTTTATTTAAATATATTATTTTGTATATATGTTGTTTGAATTTAGAATGACTTTCCACTAGTACAGAACATACTTTATATGTCGGTTAAATAAATAATATATGTCAGTTAAATGGTCGATGCATATAATAAGAGAATCTTTTGTGTCAGTTAAAAAGGCAACACAAACATGCAATATATGTCGGTCAAAATTAGACACAAAATGACATATAAAGTGGTCACAACCGCCACAAAAATTTTTTTGACCGACACATATGATGATTGATTTTAAGTCGGACTTATCAATACGTGACATATATAATATATATTTTATGTGTCACCTTAAACGATCGACACATATAGTTTAATATATATATATGCTTTGTTGTTTTTATTCTACATCATATATGTAACTAATTTTGTCACCAAATAAATACTAAAAAAATTTTTTCTTACAAAATATATGTTTTAAGTGTCTAACACTGTTATAAAATATAGTACTAGAAAATTACTTTACACATGTCCCTCATTCTACATTATGCAACCTTAAAAATAAACAGTGTTCCATTAAAATAAAAAATAAAAGAGTGTTCAAGATTTCTACTTTATTTCTAAATATTATAATTGTCAAAAATGTACATAGTATGATTATGAATGCTAGAAAACTATGAACAGGCTTTCATGAACAACAATATGAGTTTTCTAGCTTCAAATTCCTCCTCACCCAATATGCAGTTTTTGTGCATTGGGCTCTCACATGATGATAAATTAAGGTACTTCATTGATTTTAGTATAAAACTCCAATATCACATCTCACGTATAGATCTTCAAAATCATGAATAATGTTCTTTGCACAGTCCCCAACAGGTCTTCTTCCTTACAGATAGAGTACACGACCATTAAACTCTATATAATACACAACTACTGGGCACTACAACAAAAATTACTAAAATCTACAGCCAAATATCGGTGAAATTTAGTTATAATCGACAATATCCGGTGGATTTTAGTATAAAATCAACTGAAACATGTTGGTGGCTTTTAAGAGGGTGGATTTTAAGTTTCGCAATGGAATTTATATAAAATCGACCGATTTTTTGGTCGCTTTTATTAAATTTAAAATTTGAATTTTAAAATTTTGTAAAAATTTGAATCTCCCGCCCCTGAATAAATTACACCGAAATCGGTCAATTTTAATAAAATGTTTAAAAAAAAAAGAAGAGAATCACGCCAACCATTAACGTGCAACCGCCAGTCACCACCGGAAAAAAATTTCGGCAACCCCATCTCTCACTTGTGGGCCAGAAGAGGTTCTCTAGATTGACAAGTGTAGCAAAAGATTTGTCAAGGCAAGCAAGCAAGTCCGTAAATCCTAACAGTCCGATTCGGACATAAAATCCTCAGGTTTCATTTGTAATTGAAGTTCCCTAATAGTATCAGAATTAAAATTCAATAAATTAAAAGGCTTTTGATCAGATCGAAATTGAACATATAAATACAAGAAGGCAAGTAACTGGCATTGTTATACTCGATGGCTAGTGGTCCAGTGGGAATTGTTAACAAGTTAAGTTGCAACAAACATATTGCTTTGGCCCGTAATGTGATACCCAAAGCCCTATCCTGAATTGAAAACAAATATGGTTTAAATTAGAAACACTTACGTGTACTTCGGTTTACATATGTGGCTCTTGATAGGATAGTTGCGGCAACGATCTCTCCTCCAGTGTATGCAATTACTCCTGTGTATTTCGGTGTTTTTCATCTTGTATATCCACATCTCTCATCACTAAATTCCCAATTCCTAAATCGCGTTTTCATATCTCAACTTGTCTGGGCCTTTGTTTATATACGTACTTCCTCGTATGTATGAGTGTAAGATGAGGGGAACAGGGTAGCAATATGAGAGGGGAGCATAGGAGAGGGGGGCATAGGAGAGGGGGGCATAGGAGAGGGGGGCATAGGAGAGGGGGGCAGAGCAGGGCAGGGGAGGGGGGCTGGTGGGTGGGGGGTTAAAGTTAAAAAAATATTGTCATTTAGTTTTTTTAAACATTGTTAAAGAAATATTGTTAAAAAAATCGCAGAAGACTTATTGTTAATATAAAAGCCACCGAATTTGGTTGTTTTTGTTGTTTCCAATATTTGTAACTTTTGGAGGGAAATTTCCCGCCTGTTATTATTGAATTTAATAAAAATTAAAGCACATCTATGATTAAATTCCACCGATTAAAAGCGACCAACTATAAATTCCACCGATTAAAAGCCACTGACAATAAATTCCACCGCATGGGGTGGATTTTATTCATTCGTCAATGAAAATTCTAGTTGACGTCGGTGACTTTTAATTGGTGGAATTTAATTATTTTTGTTGTAGTGGGATCAAGAGACTATATATAAGTTAAAAATCAAAATAGAGATTGAAATTATAAACATACCTTGAAATTTAAATTTAGATAAACTAAGTGAGTGGTTAACCAACCTGCACATACATTGAAATTTAGATTTAGATAAGAAAAAAGTGAGTGGTTAACTAACCTGCACATGACTTGTACTTTCCAGCATGCAAAAAATTCCTAGATGTTGTGATAGTAAGAATTGGAGTGTACCTTTATAAGTCTAGAAAATGGAAAAGAGAGGAGAGTGAGAGGGGAGAGAAGAGGACCTAAAGAGGAAAGAGGAGAGTTCTGAGACGTGGGTGGGGTATTTGGTAATGGAAATACTTAGCTATATTTTATTTATATGGGTTGCTATTAAAGTTTAGTACGTGGTGTGTTTCACCTAATATATATGGAAAGGTTTTTTATTATAAAACATGTATTTAATTTTTTCATTAAACTAAGGACATTCATATTTCAATGATACCTTCCTTATTTAAAAAAATAATTACTTTATATTTCCTAACAAATATTTTTTAAAAGTTTAATGTTGCAACAATAATTATTTAAATAAAATTTATGTATTTTTATATTTGAGATTATTTTTAAATGTCACAATTTTATATTTTCTAATTAATAATATTCATATTTAAATTGTTTCAATGAAAATAATTTTTGTAGAAAAATGAGAAAAAAAGTAAAATTTTTAAATTTTTGTACCATTAGATATTTTAATGAAGCCAAGAAAAAGTTGATATTTTAAAATTTTCAGAAAATGTTATGTAACATAAAACAAAATGTATATTTTTACAATTAATTGTGAAAAAAGATAATAGATTTATAATATATATCTTTCTGATAAAAAATTATGTTATTTCACAATTATACTTAAACACCAAAAACATATAACATATATACTACTAAATTTTTATAACATTTGATGAAAATATTTTAATCAATTTTTAAATTTTTATTCAAATTTTTTTCAAATTTTTAAATATATTCCTAAATCTTTTTATTTTTCTCTTTTAAATTTTTTCAAAATTTCCCCACTTCCTCGATCTAGGAAACTAATAAAAAAATGATAAAATATACTTTAATGACAATTTTCGTTAAAATTATTTGTTTTATTTTCTTAAATTTATGACGAGTAAAGTAATCATTCATTTTTATAATATTTATTATACTCATAATCTTATTTTTAAATAATTATTCAAATTTCATTTTTTACAAATTTTAAATTAATAAAATATTTACATAGAGCTAAATATTCTTCATATTTTTATATTTTACATTTTTAGTAATATGTGACTTTTAAATTTTGACATTATAATTTTATTAACATCGGAATTGAAAAAAATAAATTAACATTAGTGCATTTTAAAATTATTTATAATACTTATCAATTTATTAGTTGCTTCTTCATGTTTTACACAATAAATTTCTTTTTTTAAAAATTTTGTGCTTTTTCTCATTTTAAAGATATTTTAACTCTCATATTAGAGTTTTTTCTAGTTTAATACAGTTTTGTTGATTACACTAATATGTATAAAATCATATTTTGATTTTTTAAAATTTTTTATTTAAACTTATATATATTAAAATATTAAAAATTTAAAATATCATTTTACCATGTTAACATATATACCCATTTTCTAACAAGTATCATGTTAACAATATAATTATTACATAATTATTAATTTATGAGTAAAAGTTCTTTTATTGGAGCCCTTTTGAGGGGGTAAGTAATCATTTATATAAGTTTTACTTGTACAATAATCATTATTAATTATTAATGTTTTATATTTTTTACTCTTATAATATTACACTTTATCTTTTTTGTAGGGCCTTATAAAAAAAGGAATAGATTGGATGCTGAGAGATTGAATAATGTGGCCTACATGCAATTTCATACAAAACTTGCAAATAATAAATCAATTAAAACGCAAGGATGGATTTTGAAAGGCGAGGATGATAAAGAGCTATGATGATTTAACAATAACAATAAAAGATGATAGTGTTGTGCCACCGGGTAGTAAAAGGACATTAGATAATTGCATAAAGAAGATTTTGAGTCTAAAGGTGAAGATAATGATCATGTTTTCATTGAAGAACCATATATTAATTTGATGAATGGTAAATTGGAAGTATGGAAGCACCAGTGGTCACTGGTTAACATTTTCTTCTTTTTTTGTTTTTCTTCTTTTTTTGTAATGTATGGCAATAGTGATTACAGATTAAAAAAATATGACCAAATGTTAGAACTTATTTTTGATTAAACTATAGAAAATTATCAAGCAAATGATTTATTTAACTCTAATATGGCTAGTAATATAACAAAAAATGTTATTTTTTAATTAAATTTCAATTTTTAGCACATTATTAATAAAATTTTAAGGAAATATATTTAATATATAAAAAATAATTAAAAAATCATATACTAGTTGCAAACCGAGTACTCATTCCGAATTGACCCGAGTTCCCCTTTTTACAATCTTGATAAAAAATGTTAAACAGCTTTTATTAGTTTAACGGTAGTAAGGTATATTATATTTGTACTATAAACAATAATGATCACAGGTATCTTCATAGACTGTAAACTTATAACAATATAATTTTGGATAAAAGAGGAAGAAAAGGAATTTTATCAGCTTCTTCTTGAAATAAATAATCGAATAGGACATTCAAGGAATATTATTGGCTAGATAATGATTAACAAAAATTAGGTTTCGAATTAAGTTGCTATGGCTTACTCTTACTTGTTAAAGAGTAATGAATTTGAACATATTTGCTAGAGACAAACTAATACTGAGTTAGATACATGTCAAATTTTTTTTTTCCACAAGGGAGATATAGGAATCGTTTGTAAGTGCAATCACTTTTTAGAGAGTTGGCTGATTATGCAAACTTCTTTCCAAGAGTACTATGTTAATCTATGGAAAATGAAACGTACTTTGAGAAATGAAAATAGTTAAGAGTTGGTTATGAAAGTAGTCCATTTTATTTTGGGTCATGCTTGCTACTTTGTACATTGGAGAGTATAAATCATTGGCTACAAAAATCAATATAGCAAGAAGTTTGTGATGAGAATGAACCAAAGTATAGCAAATTTCGCTAATAATTATGAACTCCTATTAAGTGTACACGTGAGAGGTTACTACTTATATATATGTTTCAATCAGTGGTAAATGAATACTTAATGGAAGATGTTGATGATTGTAGCATTTAACCACTATTGAACATAAAATCATGAATAAAGAATGCTTTCATGTAGAGAAAAGAAATATATTTAAAAGTTTGACTTAGAAAACTAAAGGTCTTGACTATGATCTCAAGACCTTTACACAAAGAGTGTGCATCTCAAGACCTTTACTTAATATTTTAAGGCTTTCACGAGGGGGAAACTCAAGTTCTTTATCCAAATCTCAACGACTTGAAATCTCAATGGAAACATAATTTTAACGGCTTCTAGTTGGGCTTGTAATACTTTCATACACTTGTAAATCACTTATAATAGTCCATTTAGATATACACATAACGACGAGGGTTTTATTATATACCCTATTGTGCTTATGCCATCTAGGACTGTGTGATTAAGAGTTACCACAGTTCATTGATTAGAATTCTGGACTTTATCATTATCTAAACTTAATTATTTATTTAGAAATTTCAGCATTTGTAATATTTATTTAGAGAGTTTGGAGATTTAATATTATTTTAAAGATTTTTAGAGTGTTTAATTATTTTATAGAGTAATATCTTCTTCTATTTTTTAGAAGGGGGTATTACAGAGATTTTTACAACCTGTATATAAATTTAGGGATATTATGTATCTAAAGATTATTATAGTAGTCTTCATGCAATTATATGCATTAGCTAGACACAAAAGGCAGAACAAATATAGTAATCTATAAGAGACAAAATAATAGAGCAATATATACGAAATATTTTTATTGTATCATTAATAGGTTCATGATTTCTACAATTGTCTTTGGAGGAAACAAATATTTACATGTCAATGTGAAAGTCTTTATAGCCACACAAGCTAGAACAATTATGATCATGGATAACTGATTAGTACACTTGACCATATTTCAAAATTTGTAGTTAAGTGAGTTTTAAATTTTTTGGTCCAACTAAATTAATGTACTATCATCCATAGCGGAAAATCGATATTGATAAATCTCTTTAAAAGGATAAGGGAAAATAAAGTTATATTATCATCCTATAGCAAAATTATAAAAAAATGGCATCATTTTAGTACATTCACTTTTTTATATTCAAGAGAGTACAACAACTCAACCCATAGTGTAGTAAATTATGAACATTTGTGTCCTATGTACATATGAATTGATGAGTACATAAGGGAATTAAATATATATCGGTGTGTGTAGTTTTATAAATATACGAAGGAATCTTGTTTTATGTAATTCTGTTATCGTTTATAGACATGACCTAAGACTTATAATTTTATATTTTTTAAATATAACCTAAGAATTAGATTGAGGTGTAAGGTATTTATCTTATCAAGAATAAAAGCTATCCAATGTACGAAGTTGTACTATTGGTATCATTTGTACTTCTATCAAAAATATATACAAAGTGACCTTGTAGAATTTATAATAATAGTATTATTTGTAGCTCTATTGATAATGATGGTGTTCAAGTGCACAAGGTGACCTCGCCTCGGATATAAGTTAACTGAAGTGCAATAAAATATATAAAAAGTATTTTTGTAAAAATCGTTCAACTTGGGCCCCTCGACCGACCCGAGTGCCGAGTATTCGAGTAAAAAAATAATTTTACTAAAACTCGGTCAAAACTCGGTTTGACTCCGAGTTATCGGGGTCAAGCTCATAGTTGACTCTTACTCCGGCTAAATGCTTGAAACGTTAAAGCATACCCAAAAAGGCCCAAACTAAAATTAAAAACCCTAATCAATGCTGCTTCTGTAATCTATATAGTCTTTACTTTACTCGTTACTCTCTTCTCTAATATATTTTTTTAGAAAATCAATATCAAATATTCAATATCTTTTTTCATGATTGAAGCCCCTAGTTAATCAAATATTTAATATTTTAACCTAAACTTGAAAGCATGTAAATCAATATCTCCTCGTAATGTATATTAACTACTTATGGATTCCTTAATCTTGATATTTATGGCTGTATTTATAAAGGACCCTTTGAAATATGATTTAGTTTTTTATTATATGTGTTATTATTTTATCTTATTTTATTTTTTTTGTTTGTGATATACAAATTTAGAATGGAAACACCTACAAATAATAGTTTATCTGCCACATCAAATTCAGAGTCTATAGAAACTATAACTGCAACAAATTCTAGTGGTAAGGTTATTGATGTTGGCCGGTAATCTAGAACAATGGTCCCTGGTAAAATAAATAAAAGAAGGTGTAATTTATCGTGGCAGCGAAGTTTATGAAGGTGTTAATCGGTTGAAATAACATATTACTCGTATTAAGGAAAATGTGGCATCTTGCAATAAAAGGATACCTTTGGACTAACATATATGCAAGACAGCTTTAGATGTGACCAAAAGAAAAAAGAGAATAAAAAGGAGCATATTCACGAATTAAGAGATGAAGTCATAGGGAATGAAATCTAATAAATTGATGTGGGAACTGTTGCAAGAAACCCATATTTACTGGGACCTTTGGAAGAATACGCAAAACCAATAGGACCTGAAGATTCGACTATTGCATTGCGTAAAGTGTAAAGACGACCTAATATCAGTGATGCAATATTCAAAAATAGAACTAGTGTACTTAGCTCGTTGGGTGTAGGAATCTGGTATACCATTTAATGCCATTAATAATGATGGATTTCCTAAATTTGTGGAGGCTTTTGGTAGATTTGGCATGCGATACATGTCACCTAGGCAATCTCAGTTAAGGAATGCCTTATTAAGAGATCAAGTTTAGAAAATAAAAGAAGTAATGAATGAACAAGAAGAGGAATGAAATAAAAATGCTTGTTCCATCATGATTGATGCTTGGTCAGATAGAAAAGGACGAAGTAATATGAACATGAAGTATGAATTGTAAACTGGGCACTAGCTTTATACTATCTATTGAAAGTTCAAGTAAAGTACCCACATGAAGATATATATTTGAACGTAGACAAGCCTATCAAAGAAATTAGAGCCAAAATACTGCTCAAGTAGTTACGCACAATAATACATATACCATGTCTAATGCCAAACTATTAAAGGCAAAAAGACCTAACATATTTTGGATATCTTGTGCAACCCCGACTCTCAATCTTATTCTCGAACGAATATGTATTTATCACTATACTTTTAGACTATTAAATGTTATAAATAAGAGAAAATTTTGCAGCGATATTTCAAATTGTTTCGGCATATGACATATATCTATTTTTTAAATTTTTTACATAGACTATTCTGATGATTTAATACAGTTTCTGCTACAGTATTTTAATAGTTTTGTACATGTTTTTGTTGCAATTTTTTAGATTTTTCAGCATATTTTAAATGTATTTATACAACATTTTTTTAGCAGATTTTAATCGCTTTCTTCTACTATCACTACGCCATAGTTGGCTTTTAGCAACACCAAAATTGTGTTGCTATAGACCCCTAAAAATGTTGCCATAGGCTAAAAGAGGTCTATTGCAACACTTTTTCGGTGTTGGGTCTAAGGTCGTCACTTTAGTTATCTAACCTTACATAACACAGCAAAATATGTTGATATAAAAATCAATTGTAACAGGAATTTCAGAGTATAGAACCACAGATTCGGTGTTGCAATAGGTATACTAACTGACAAAAAATGGGCCCCATCATGTGGGTCCCAGTGGTGGGGCCCACATGGTGAGGCCTATATGTATAATAAAATGAATATGTAATATTAAAATATTTTAATTTAAAAAAAACTAAACCAAATATCATTAAATTTCTTCTTTCATTCAATATAACATCCAACATCATTCCAAATTACATCTGAAATATCCAATAATAAACAACTATCAACTAAATCATCTTATTGCTATTAACAAAAAATAAAACTATCAGCACTATCTTTTAGACCTGGCCTAATATAAAATGTAAATTCAAATATCAAATCCACATCCGGAACCTGCCCAAGGTACCTCCTCTTAACCATTAACCAGAACCGCTGCTCTCTATGGTAGAACCATTCCCTGTTATATCTGAAAACATAATAATAAAACAAAAATTAGAAACAATAACGCAGCCCCTTAAGTAAGCTAATTAAAAAGTGGAACCGGTGTCGTGGTGCTATAAGCATTGATCTTAGATATAAGATTGGAAAAATTACCAGCAGGCGGTGAACTAGTGATAAGGAAATACTGTGAGTATTGTGAGGAGTAAAGAAGTATCAAGCTCCTGAAGTTAAGATACTTCAATACAAAGCATTAAAATTGGTGGCTTTGTGTTCTAATGTGAAGGATGTTAGAATTCAAACCCTTCTGGATTAATAATAATTACTATGAATAATTTGCTCAGGTAATAATAAGGAAGCAAATATAAGTAACTGATATATATATGCGGTCAAAGAAAGCTGTGATTACTTCAAAGTTACTGGATTATATGAAGTGATAAGAAAATATGCCACATAAATGTAAACAGAAGAAATCTTGTACTACAGCTCCAGGTAATAAGGCTGGTCTCAAGTGTATAGTAAATACATGAACACACAACTACATACATTCCAGGAAATATGGTGGGCAATCTGCATGGTCAAGCATTCATACCAGAGATGTGAAAGTCTCCCTTGAAACATGGAGCATGTCAATAACAGCTCTTCAAGATTAGAAGGATGGGAAGTCAAAATAAGGTTGAAGGCTGGCAGTAATTATATAGATGAGTAAAATATGGTAGGCTTCATGTTAAGCTAGTCAGAATTGTAGGCTGATAAAAGTCTATAGTAATAACTATTCTCTGATGTAAGCCATGATGTGTACTTGTATTTTGTAGCCTATAAATAATGGGTTTGTTATCTTTAGGAAAACATAAGGTGAGAAAATCTGGTAAAGAGGATACAGAGAGCTGAAGCTCTATATCTCTGAGTAAAAAAAATGTTGTAGCCTGTGTAATAAAAAGTTGTAGCTTTCTGTGTTATAACAAATATTTAGTTGTTTTTTTGTTTATTTAATCAAACAAAAGTTGGTTATATAGCACACATCAAGTTTGTGTTTTAAAGTTTATATAGCTGTTAAAGCCTATTACGTTTCCAACAAGTAGCATCAGAGCTAAAGTTCCGTTCGTGAAATATGGCGATGATGGTACAGCCAAATATTCCAAAATTGACGGGTACAAATTACGGGAACTGGAGTATTCAAATGAAGGTGTTACTCGGTTCCTACGACGATTGGGATATTGTCGAAAGCGGGTATGACGAGCCCACAGATACAGCCGCTGAATCAGCCCTGTCAAATGCCGAGAAGACGGTGTTAAAGGAGTCCAAGAAAAAAGACAAAAAGGCATTATACACGATTTTCAAGGTATCGATGAATCCACCTTTGAAAAAATTTAGGAAGCAAAAATGACAAAGGAAGCGTGGCAGATTTTACAAAACTCATTCCGAAGAGTTGAAAAAGTTAAAAAGGTGCGGCTCCAGGTGCTACACAGAGAGTTCAAAAATTTAAAGATGAAGAGTTCTGAAAATATTTGGGAATTTGTTACGTGATTGAAATCCGTGACAAATGAGATGAAAAGAAACGGTGAACGTCTCGATGATGTTCGGGTCATGGAAAAACTACTCCGTTCGCTGACCAGAAAATTTGATTATGTTGTTACTTCTATCGACGAGTTAAAGGACTTGTCAATAATTTCGATTGACGAGCTGGTGGGTTTACTTCAAGCGCATGAGTAGCGAATGAACCAGTGGGATGATGCAAGCCACTTGGAAAAGGCGTTGCAAAGTAAGGTGTCCATTGGTGATAGTTCTGGGAGTAGCAGTTTTGTACGTCGTAGAGGTGGCTTTAGAGGTGGCTACCGAGGTGGACGAGGACGTGGAAGGCAGTCTTTCAACAGAGGCCAAAATTCTGAAGGTTATCAACCATCTGGTATTGGTCAGAATTTTAGAGGTCGAGGAAGAGGTGGATGTCAACTAGGTGACAAATCTCAATATCAATGTTATAATTGTAATAAATTTGGTCACTTCAGTTATGAGTGTAGAGCACCAAAGCTAGAAGAAAGAAGTCACTTTACAGCAGCAAAATGAGATAAAGACGTTGGCACTGCTATGTTTTTCACTTATAAAGGAGACGAGGAGAGCAAGAAGAATGTTTTGTATCTTGACTTAGGGGCTAGCAATCACATGACCAGCCATAAAGATTTATCCACAGAGATAGATGAGACCGTCAGCGGGGAATTTACATTCGGTGACTCGTCAAAGATTCCAGTAAAAAGGAAAGGTACAACTACGATTATGTCAAAGAACGATGAGAAAAAGTATATAAATGATCTTTATTATATACCTGCTTTGCAAAGTAATATCATCAGTCTTGGCCAACTTGTGGAGAAAGGGTATAGTATTTGGATGCAGGATAATTCTCTCATCATCAGAAATTAGGTTCGAGAATTAATAGCAGATGTGGAGATGTCAAAGAATTGCTTGTTCACACTTGATATGCAGATGAAGGTACATAAGTGCTTAAAGTCAGTTATTAAAAATGACTCGTGGCTGTGGCACTTGAGGAGGCCATTGGAGATTGTTCACACAGATATAGCTAGTCCGTTTGAAATTCCATCACTTGGAGGTAATAGGTATTACCTAACATTTATTGATGATTTTAGCAGGAAAATTTGGGTTTATATCATCAAAGAAAAATCGGAGGCTCTTGATAAATTCAAGGAGTTCAAAGCACTGGCGGAAAAATAAAGTGGACATTATTTGAAGACACTCAGATCAGACAGAGGAGGCGAGTATACTTCAAGTTTGTTCAGGAGCTTCTGTAGGGCACATGGCATAAATCTTCAGTTGACAACGTCATATACTCCTCAACAAAATGGCGTTGCAAAAAGGAAGAACCGCATAATTCTTGACATGGTAAGGAGTATGGTGAAAGCAAAACACTTGCCAAGAACTTTATGGGCGGAAGCTGTTCTATGTGCAGTTTATTTATTGAATCGCTGTCCAACAAAAAGTGTCAGAAACAAAACTACAAATGAAGCATGGAGCGGGAGCAAACCATCAGTTGGACATCTCAAAATTTTTGGGTGTATTGCTTATGCCCACGTTCCCTATCAGAAAAGGAAGAAGCTGGATAACAAAGGTGAAAAATGCATTTTTACCGAATATGACAAAAGAAGCAAGGCATATAGACTCTATTATCCCTTCACGAAGAATTTAATCATTTCTCAAGATGTTGAGTTTGATGAATCAAGGTACTGGAATGGAGTGAGGAAGAAAGAAAAGTTGTCATATTTATTCTTTAACGATGATGATAACGACGGTGACGACCACAATATTGAAGATGATGGAGATGATGATCCAACTCCTCCACAAAGTCCGACTCAACTAACTTCTATGCCGACACCATCGACGAGAGGAAGCAATAGTTCAAGGGGAGCACGGCGAAAGATGCGAAGTTTTGACTTTGTTAAATTCAATAAATGGAGTCTCAATATTTACATGAAGATTCTAAAACAAAGTGCACCATCAGAGCAGTTTGCAATATTAACCCCTAATAACCCCTAATACAAATCAATGTAAACCCAAACCAATAATATTAACTTGTCATCAAAATTATATATATTTTGAGCGGGAGAGATATATAGATATATAGATTTGAAGAATGGGGTATTAAGGGTAAGAGATGACAAGAGACATAGTGAGAAAGGTACACACAGAGAGAGATAGGGAGGGATAGAGAGATTTGAAGAATGGGGCACTAAGGGTAAGACATGACAAGAGACATACTGAGAGGAAGATAAAGAGAGACAAAAAGACACAAGGACATAGATGTCTATATATACAAAACCAAAACTAAGCTAAAACGTGAATTTGGAAGCCCTAGGCCTTAATCTTAAATAGAAACCTAATACTGAAACTCCTTGTTAGTAAATTGATCTTGTACCTCTAATTGAATCTCAGTGCCCATTTAGCAGAAGATATGAGAAAGGGAGTGAGAGAAAATATGTTTTTCATATTATATTTGATAATAATTGATCAAGGAACGCTATGTGTTTACCGGAAGACAATAATTGTCTTCGAAATTTTGGGAACGGAAAGCTGTAGTATTTTCCCTCATCTAATTCTTCAAAAATTTAAATGTGTACCCGTGAGATTAATAATTTTTTTATAAAAAGTTGAAAAAAATATTTATAAATTTTAAAATTAATTAAAGTATGTTAATTTATTAAAAATTATAATCATTCACTTTTACAAAAAAATAAGTTTTTTAATAAAATAAATTTTCTAATGTTGTTTAATTCATACACATTATGAATATTATCATTAATTTATTAAAGTATGAATTAATTTATTAAATTACATAATTTATGAAAAAGTGATGAACTACAGGGTGTTATTTTTTATAAAATATTTTAGTGAAATCAAATATTTTTTTATATTTTATTAAATTGATTAAAAAAAATATATTCATTTAATTTTAAATTATAATAAAATATTTCAATTTATATAAACATAAGAATAATTTGTATATATTTTAGGCTTTCCCTTTCCAAGAAACTCTACAAACTATGTTATTCAAATATACTACTTTTAAAGATAAATTTAATTTTAAATTCAAATTAAAAAAAATATTCAACCACTTATGGCAACACTGTCCATGTGTTGCAAAAAAAGAAGACATCTATATCAACACCAAAGATTTATTCAGCTATTGCAACATGTTATTATGCCTATCGCAACACCAAAATATGGGTGTTGTGATACGACCATAATTTCATACCTATTGCAACGTTTTCTAAGGCAACACCAGGAAAAAATATGTAAATAGGTCATCTATGACGTAGTGTAATTTTTAGCAGGTTTTTAATTTGATTTTAACAGCTTTTGGTTGTTGTTTTTCAGAAGATTTTTACTTGTTCATGCTCCAAATTTTAGTTTTTAGCAAATATTACATGTGTTTCGGCAATAGTTTTTATATATGTTCCTACTGCAATTTGTTTAATTGTTTGAGCAAATATTTTTTCTCTTATTCTTTCTTAGAACTCAAAATTTCAAGTAATAATTGAAGAAATGAATGGACTCACCATTTTTATCCGTGCACATCATAAGACGTAAGATTTAAAGAGAAAATTTATAAAAAGAAGAGATATGGTAAGGACAGGCATCACCATCACCAGATTTGCTAGTTTATTTCTTTCAATGTAGAGCATGATAGAATAAGAAGAGAACTTAAAATTTATGTTTGCAAGTTGAGAATAGAGGGATTGTCCGTGGTTTCCTTCTAAAAAAGGTACCAAATCCTGTTAAACAGTGGTATATCAATTATTTTGGAGTAACATGAAATATTGTGCTCATATTTTCAAGCCTTTAGTAAGAGTTCTTAGGCCGGTTGATGGAGACTATTGTCCGTCCATGCCTTGGGTGGTATGGAGCACTTAATGAGGCAAAAAATGAAATTATGTTTTTTAACACAAATGGTCAAGATTTTGAACCTATTTTGGAGATCATAGAGACAAAAGAAAAAGGTCATCTTGAGAGTCCATTACATCTGGCTGGCTATGATGTCGTGCATTGAGATGTTTTCCCCGATAACTATGACTATAGGATTTAGTAGCTAATACCGAGTTGGTCACATATAAAAGTGATGTAAATGTATAAGTATATATGTAGGTTTGAGTTTGCATAACATTCAGTAATCACCTGAATATGCTCATCAAATGGGCTGATTTTCTTATTGAACATGCAACGGGAATAAAACAGTAATACAACCACATAGTGGCTAGAAAATAGGAACACTACTCACGCACCTACAATTACTCCACTACAGCTTTTATTTGATAAACTACACTCCTAAAAACTCTCTACCAAGCTGACTAAATCAAATCCTAATAAAACATAAATACTAAATAAATACATTTAAGATTAAATACAATAATCTCCCCCTTAATCTTAAATGTTTCTTGCCAGCTCCTTAACACCCAACAGTTCCCTCATTTTCTCAAACCTTGCAGTCGACAAAGCCTTGGTAAGTATGTCCGCTCGCTGCTCCTCTCCAGACACATGCTTGATACAGATTTCCCCACGCTCTAAGCATTCACGGATGAAGTGATATCGAATGTTAATGTGCTTAGAATGCCCATGAAACACAGAATTTTTTGCTAGATCAATCGCTGATTTGTTGTCGATGTAAAGGACTACCGGACCCATGCTGTCATCAGTAATCTGACTAAGAACATTTCTGAGCCAAATGCACTGACATGCTGCTGCAGTTACAGCCATGAACTCGGCCTCACATGATGATAATGCCACACACTTTTGCTTCTGAGATACCCATGTGATCAAGCTCTCATTTAAGTAGAAGACCATACCTCCAGTACTTCTCCTATCCTCCACATCACCTGCAAAATCACTGTCGGAATAACCTGTTAATATGTTGTTTCCTCCCTTCTTGGTATAAACCAGTCCATACTCGAGCGTTCCCTTTACATATCTCATAATTCTCTTTGCTGCATTTAGATGTAACACGGTTGGATGCTCCATAAACCTGCTGACAATTCCAACTGCAAATGATATATCAGGCCTGGTGTTTACCAAATAGCGTAGACCTCCTACTAAACTCTTGAACTGTGTTACATTCACTCGTTTTCCTCCTTCGTCTTTAGTTAACTGCTCATTTGAATCCATGGGATATTTACACGGATTGCATTCTGCTAGCCCAGCTTTTTCAAGGATTTTCTTCGCATAGCTTGTCTGTTTCAATTCAATGAACCCATTTCCCTGTTCCACTTCGATCCCCAGATAATACGTTAGCTTCCCCAGGTTGCTCATCTCGAACATGTTGTTCATCTAGTCTTTAAATTCTTCTATGATCCCTGTGTTTGTACCAGTAACTAGTAGGTCGTCCACGTAGACTGCTACCACCAGAATGTTATCATTCTCACGTCGAGTGTATACTCCGTGTTCTGATGGACAGCGTTTGAAGCCAAGTGACTCCAGGTATCCGTTTAGCTTCGAATACCAAGCCCGTGGGGCTTGCTTAAGCCCATACAACGCTTTGATCAACCTGTAAACCTTATCCTCTTGTCCCTTTATCTCGTAGCCCTCTGGTTGTGTCACATAGACCTCTTCACTTATTTCCCCGTTCAGAAACGCCGTTTTTATGTCAAGATGATGGACTTCCCAGTCATTTTTAGCTGCCAATGCTATTAGTAATCTCACGGTCTCCAGCCTTGTAACTGGTGCAAAACTTTCTTCGTAGTCTATGTCGTGCTGTTGAACAAAACCCCGTGCAACCAATCTCGCCTTATGTTTAACTATTTTCCCTTCAGCATCCTTCTTTAGTTTATAAATCCATTTTAGATCTATAACTTTGTGACCCTTTGGCAATTCTGTCAACCTTCATGTGCCATTCTTATTAACCGAATCTATTTCTCTCTACATTGCTTGTTTCCACTCCTTACGTTGAACAGCCTGATTGTAGTTCCCAGGTTCATCTACTGACATGATCATCAGCTCGTCTTCAAGCTCGACTTCTTCTGTGACATTGTAAATTTCTTCAAGTGACCTGAAACGCTTTGGCGTCTCATCGTATGTGTCTGAATCCACTTCATTTCCAGTCTCCTGCTGTGACCTTGGGCTTTCAGCGTCTTCTGTATTACCAGTGTCCCCATCTTCATGATTCTGTATTTCTTCACTTGGCATGCTCACATCCAACACCAACCCAGGTTCATCATTACACACGTCTTCTCCCCTGAATTCAGACCATGGCCAGCATTTGTTTTCTTCAAAAACCACATCACGACTAACACACACACGCTTGTTTACGGGGTCGTACAATCTGTACGCCTTTGTGCCAGGCTCCCTTCCCAAATTCACAACTTGCAAGCTTCTGTCATCCAATTTCTTATTATGAGTACCTGGAGTTTTCATATGCGTCAAGCACCCAAACACTCTGATGTGGCTTATGTTGGGTTTTTCTCCAGTCCAGGCCTCGTAGGGAGTCTTCCCTGTTAGTGACCTTGTAGGCAGCCTATTTAGCACATAGACCGAATGACGAACAGCCTCTCCCCATAGTATTAGTGGCAACTTCATCTCCTTCAGGTAACTACGAGTCATTTCAACAACTGTTCTGTTTCTACGCTCTACCACGCCATTTTGCTGAGGCGTGTAAGGTGCAGAAAAATGTCTTTCTATGCCCGTTTCTTCACAGTACTCAATAAACTCTTTTGACATGAATTCACCACCTCTATCAGTACGCAATACTTTTACCTTTCTCTCAGACCCGTCCTCCACTTGTGCTCTAAATTTCTTGAACACAAAAAATGCATCATTTTTGTGTCTCAACATATGAACCCACATGATTCGACTGTAATCATCTACAAGTAGGAAAAAATATTTGCTTCCTCCTGCTGTGGCTGGATCAATTGGTCCACATAGATCAGCGTGGACTAATTGAAGAACTCTACTTGCAGTGAAGCTCGATTGCTTTAGAAATGATTTCCTAGTCTGCTTCGATATTAGACACCCACTACAAACCTCAGCAGAGTGTGTAATCTTGGGAAGCCCATACACCATTCGTTCATTGTACATTAACGCTAAAGATTGAAGATTAACATGTCCCAGGCGAGTGTGCCATAGACGTGTAACCTCATCAACTTTGGACAGCAGACACACGGGCTTAACAGTGTTAATGAACAGTTTATACAGACGATTAGGAGACTTCTTAACCTTCATTAACACATTTCCTTATGATTCATACACCCATAAATAATTTCCAGCCAACACGACCTTGTTTCCACTTTCCGACAATTGCCCCAAACTTATAATATTGCTACAGAGAGTGGGGATATAGTATACCTCATGTAATGTGCGTTCCTCCCCGTTTTTGCATTGCAGGACTATGGAGCCTTTTCCTTCGATTTTGACAGCTGATCCATCTCCAAACTTCACTTTCCCCGTTACACTTGAATCCAGCTTGTTGAATTTTGACTTATCTCCAGTCATATGGTTGCTCGCACCATTGTCGAGATACCAAACGTTTGTCCCCACAGTCCCCTCACTTGCACCATGCTTCAGTTTTGGCATTATTCCTTCCTCATTCAGCAGCATAGCTTCCTCCTTTTCATCATGTTTAGCCAGTAACAGGGCAGGTTCATCGTCCTCCATTTGAGTTAGATGAGCCTCTTGCTTCGTTTCTTGTCTCACATCTCTTGCACGTCGTGGTTTGCGACATTCAACAACAATGTGGCCATATAATCCACAATTGTAGCATTTCACTCTACTCTTATCCCATCCAGTACGGTTACGTGCACTTGTTCCTCCTTTGTTCATTCTCCTCTGCCATTCCTCCCTGGTGAGTAATAGCTTCCCACCTTCATTTTCTTTCTTTATCCACTCCTCTTCAGTAAGCATAAGCTTTCCTCCAGAATTATCACTTTGTCCATTCAGCCTTTTCTTCATGCGCCTTTAGTGACCCAATCACCTCTTCAACAGTCATGGTCTCTCTGTCACCGAATTGTTCCATTGTTGACACTATCTGCAAGAATTTTGAAGGCACTGCACGTAGCAGTTTCTTCACCATATAAGCCTCCTTCATGTCCTCTCCAAGTGCACGTATGTTGGTCGCAAGTCCATTGATCTTCACACAGAAATCGTCCAGCATCTCTGTGTCCTTCATGCTTAGTGCCTCGAATTCAGATTTGAGAGTTTGAATTTTAGCTACTTTCACCTTCTCAGCACCCTGAGACATCGTTCTTATAGCCACCCAGGCGTCTTTTGCCTTCTTTTTCTCCGCCAGGGAGAGTAATATCTCCTCAGGTATGCTCTAGTAAATCATGGCCAGAGCTACCTTATCTAACCGGTCATCAACTGCACCTTCCTTGGCCGCACCATCCTTGGGGTCGTTCGACTCCACTGCATCCCACACGCCATGCGCCTGCATCAGCACTCTCATTTTCATCGACCAGGTGGTGTAGTTGGACTTAGTTAACATTGGGTAGCTTAACCCCATGCTTCCTCCCTTCTGTTTGCCCACATCCATCGTTTGCTTTGACATATGCTCGTGTGATCACTGATTGCCTTGCTCTGATACCAAATGATGTAAATGTATAAGTATATATGTAGGTTTGAGTTTGCAGAACATTCAGTAATCACCTGAATATGCTCATCAAATGGGCTGATTTTCTTATTGAACATGCAATGGGAATAAAACAGTAATACAACCACATAGTGGCTAGAAAATAGGAACACTACTCACGCACCTACAATTACTCCACTACAGCTTTTATTTGATAAACTACACTCCTAAAAACTCTCTACCAAGCTGACTAAATCAAATCCTAATAAAACATAAATACTAAATAAATACATTTAAGATTAAATACAATAAAAAGAATGTAATGGTTGTTTGGAAAGAAATTGGAAGTCATGGCCAGATGTAGAGCTGAAGATAAATTTTATATTGGTACTTTCACAATTTATTATATTTTCCGCCCTACCTACCTGTCCATGCTAATGATAGTTTTAAACTTATCATTAGTATATTTTTTTTAAAAAAATTTCTTAATTGCTTGGTGGAGATGTGAAACACCACATTTACAAATGATGGCACTTTTCTTTAACTTCTAGCTCATTAGGATGTGAAAAAAATTGGAGCCCTTTTGAGGGGTAACTAATCATATAATTTTTACTTGTGCAATAATCATTATTGATTATCAATGTTGTATATTTTTTACTCTTCTAATATTACACTTGATCATTTTTTATAGGGCAATACAAAAAAAAAGGAATAGATTAGATGCTGAGAGATTGAATAATGTGGCCTATTTACAATTTCATGCAACACTTGCAAATAAGAAATCAAGTAAACCTCAAGGATGGATTTTTAAAGGGGGGGATGATGAGGATCTGTCAGATTATGATAATTTAACTATAATATTAGAAGTTGGTAGTGCAGTGCGAGCGGCTAGTAGAAGGACATTAGAGAATTGCATAAAGAAGATTTTGAGTGTGAAGTAGATGATGATGTTCTCATTGAAAAAGAGAATATTAATTTGACCAATGGTAAATTGAAAGCATGCAAGCACAAGTGGTCAGTGGTAAACATTTTTTTTTGTAATTTATGATCAGTGGTTAGTGGACAGTGATTACTCATTAGAACATATGGCCAAATGTTAGAAGTTACTTTCAATTAAACTTTCAAAAATTATCACCAAATGATTTATTTAACTCTACTGTGGCTAGTAATATAACAAAAATGACATTTTTTTACTTAAATTTCAACTTTTAACACATTTATAAGAAAATATTAAAAGAAATATATTTAGTGTATAACAAATATTTAAAAAATCATAAACGAGTTGTAATCCGAGTACTCATTCCGAGTTGATCCGAGTTCCAATTTTTACAATTTTGACGAAAAAAAATACACAGCCTGTGTTGGTTTAACCGTAGTAAGTTATATTTATTGTATTTAATCTTAAATGTATTTATTTAGTATTTATGTTTTATTAGGATTTGATTTAGTCAGCTTGGTAGAGAGTTTTTAGGAGTGTAGTTTATCAAATAAAAGCTGTAGTGGAGTAATTGTAGATGCGTGAGTAGTGTTCCTATTTTCTAGCCACTATGTGGTTGTATTACTGTTTTATTCCCGTTGCATGTTCAATAAGAAAATCAGCCCATTTGATGAGCATATTCAGGTGATTACTGAATGTTCTGCAAACTCAAACCTATATATATACTTATACATTTACATCATTTGGTATCAGAGCAAGGCAATCAGTGATCACACGAGCGTATGTCAAAGCAAACGATGGATGTGGGCAAACAGAAGGGAGGAAGCATGGGGTTAAGCTACCCAATGTTAACTAAGTCCAACTACACCACCTGGTCGATGAAAATGAGAGTGCTGATGCAGGCGCATGGCGTGTGGGATGCAGTGGAGTCGAACAACCCCAAGGATGGTGCGGCCAAGGACGGTGCAGTTGATGACCGGTTAGATAAGGTAGCTCTGGCCATGATTTACCAGAGCATACCTGAGGAGATATTACTCTCCCTGGCGGAGAAAAAGAAGGCAAAAGACGTCTGGGTGGCTATAAGAACGATGTCTCAGGGTGCTGAGAAGGTGAAAGCAGCTAAAATTCAAACTCTCAAATCTGAATTCGAGGCACTAAGCATGAAGGACACAGAGATGCTGGACGATTTCTGTGTGAAGATCAATGGACTTGCGACCAACATACGTGCACTTGGAGAGGACATGAAGGAGGCTTATATGGTGAAGAAACTGCTACGTGCAGTGCCTTCAAAATTCTTGCAGATAGTGTCAACAATGGAACAATTCGGTGACATAGAGACCATGACTGTTGAAGAGGTGATTGGGTCACTAAAGGCGCATGAAGAAAGGCTGAATGGACAAAGTGATAATTCTGGAGGAAAGCTTATGCTTACTGAAGAGGAGTGGATAAAGAAAGAAAATGAAGGTGGGAGGCTATTACTCACCAGGGAGGAATGGCAGAGGAGAATGAACAAAGGAGGAACAAGTGCACGTAACCGTACTGGATGGGATAAGAGTAGAGTGAAATGCTATAATTGTGGATTATATGGCCACATTGCTGTTGAATGTCGCAAACCACGACGTGCAAGAGATGTGAGACAAGAAACGAAGCAAGAGGCTCATCTAACTCAAATGGAGGACGATGAACCTGCCCTGTTACTGGCTAAACATGATGAAAAGGAGGAAGCTATGCTGCTGAATGAGGAAGGAATAATGCCAAAACTGAAGCATGGTGCAAGTGAGGGGACTGTGGGGACAAACGTTTGGTATCTCGACAATGGTGCGAGCAACCATATGACTGGAGATAAGTCAAAATTCAACAAGCTGGATTCAAGTGTAACGGGGAAAGTGAAGTTTGGAGATGGATCAGCTGTCAAAATCGAAGGAAAAGGCTCCATAGTCCTGCAATGCAAAAACGGGGAGGAACGCACATTACATGAGGTATACTATATCCCCACTCTCTGTAGCAATATTATAAGTTTGGGGCAATTGTCGGAAAGTGGAAACAAGGTCGTGTTGGCTGGAAATTATTTATGGGTGTATGAATCACAAGGAAATGTGTTAATGAAGGTTAAGAAGTCTCCTAATCGTCTGTATAAACTGTTCATTAACACTGTTAAGCCCGTGTGTCTGCTGTCCAAAGTTGATGAGGTTACACGTCTATGGCACACTCACCTGGGACATGTTAATCTTCAATCTTTAGCGTTAATGTACAATGAACGAATGGTGTATGGGCTTCCCAAGATTACACACTCTGCTGAGGTTTGTAGTGGGTGTCTAATGTCGAAGCAGACTAGGAAATCATTTCCAAAGCAATCGAGCTTCACTGCAAGTAGAGTTCTTCAATTAGTCCACGCTGATCTATGTGGACCAATTGATCCAGCCACAGCAGGAGGAAGCAAATATTTTTTCCTACTTGTAGATGATTACAGTCGAATCATGTGGGTTCATATGTTGAGACGCAAAAATGATGCGTTTTTTGCGTTCAAGAAATTTAGAGCACAAGTGGAGGACGGGTCTGAGAGAAAGGTAAAAGTATTGCGTACTGATAGAGGTGGTGAATTCATTTCAAAAGAGTTTATTGAGTACTGTGAAGAAACGGGCATAGAAAGACATTTTTCTGCACCTTACACGCCTCAGCAAAATGGCGTGGTAGAGCGTAGAAACAGAACAGTTGTTGAAATGACTCGTAGTTACCTGAAGGGGATAAAGTTGCCACTAATACTATGGGGAGAGGCTGTTCGTCATTCGGTCTATGTGCTAAATAGGCTGCCTACAAGGTCACTAACAGGGAAACTCCCTACGAGGCCTGGACTGGAGAAAAACCCAACATAAGCCACATCAGAGTGTTTGGGTGCTTGACGCATATGAAAACTCCAGGTACTCATAATAAGAAATTGGATGACAGAAGCTTGCAAGTTGTGAATTTGGGAAGGGAGCCTGGCACAAAGGCGTACAGATTGTACGACCCCGTAAACAAGCGTGTGTGTGTTAGTCGTGATGTGGTTTTTGAAGAAAACAAATGCTGGCCATGGTCTGAATTCGGGGGAGAAGACGTGTGTAATGATGAACCTGGGTTGGTGTTGGATGTGAGCATGCCAAGTGAAGAAATACAGAATCATGAAGATGGGGACACTGGTAATACAGAAGACGCTGAAAGCCCAAGGTCACAGCAGGAGACTGGAAATGAAGTGGATTCAGACATATACGATGAGACGCCAAAGCGTTTCAGGTCACTTGAAGAAATTTACAATGTCACAGAAGAAGTCGAGCTTGAAGACGAGCTGATGATCATGTCAGTAGATGAACCTGGGAACTACAATCAGGCTGTTCAACGTAAGGAGTGGAAACAGGCAATGCAGAGCGAAATAGATTCGGTTAATAAGAATGGCACATGGAGGTTGACAGAATTGCCAAAGGGTCACAAAGTTATAGATCTAAAATGGATTTATAAACTAAAGAAGGATGCTGAAGGGAAAATAGTTAAATATAAGGCGAGATTGGTTGCACGGGGTTTTGTTCAACAGCACGGCATAGACTACGAAGAAAGTTTTGCACCAGTTACAAGGCTGGAGACCGTGAGATTACTACTAGCATTGGCAGCTAAAAATGACTGGGAAGTCCATCATCTTGACGTAAAAATGGTGTTTCTGAATGGGGAAATAAGTGAAGAGGTCTATGTGACACAGCCAGAGGGCTACGAGATAAAGGGACAAGAGGATAAGGTTTACAGGTTGATCAAAGCGTTGTATGGGCTTAAGCAAGCCCCACGGGCTTGGTATTCGAAGCTAAACGGATACCTGGAGTCACTTGGCTTCAAACGCTGTCCATCAGAACATGGAGTATACACTCGACGTGAGAATGATAACATTCTTGTGGTAGCAGTCTACGTGGACGACCTACTAGTTACTGGTACAAACACAGGGATCATAGAAGAATTTAAAGACCAGATGAACAACATGTTCGAGATGAGCAACCTGGGGAAGCTAACGTATTATCTGGGGATCGAAGTGGAACAGGGAAATGGGTTCATTGAATTGAAACAGACAAGCTATGCGAAGAAAATCCTTGAAAAAGCTGGGCTAGCAGAATGCAATCCGTGTAAATATCCCATGGATTCAAATGAGCAGTTAACTAAAGACGAAGGAGGAAAACGAGTGAATGTAACACAGTTCAAGAGTTTAGTAGGAGGTCTACGCTATTTGGTAAACACCAGGCCTGATATATCATTTGCAGTTGAAATTGTCAGCAGGTTTATGGAGCATCCAGCCGTGTTACATCTAAATGCAGCAAAGAGAATTATGAGATATGTAAAGGGAACGCTCGAGTATGGACTGGTTTATACCAAGAAGGGAGGAAACAACATATTAACAGGTTATTCCGACAGTGATTTTGCAGGTGATGTGGAGGATAGGAGAAGTACTGGAGGTATGGTCTTCTACTTAAATGAGAGCTTGATCACATGGGTATCTCAGAAGCAAAAGTGTGTGGCATTATCATCATGTGAGGCCGAGTTCATGGCTGTAACTGCAGCAGCATGTCAGTGCATTTGGCTCAGAAATGTTCTTAGTCAGATTACTGATGACAGCATGGGTCCGGTAGTCCTTTACATCGACAACAAATCAGCGATTGATCTAGCAAAAAATTCTGTGTTTCATGGGCATTCTAAGCACATTAACATTCGATATCACTTCATCCGTGAATGCTTAGAGCGTGGGGAAATCTGTATCAAGCATGTGTCTGGAGAGGAGCAGCGAGCGGACATACTTACCAAGGCTTTGTCGACTGCAAGGTTTGAGAAAATGAGGGAACTGTTGGGTGTTAAGGAGCTGGCAAGAAACATTTAAGATTAAGGGGGAGATTATTGTATTTAATCTTAAATGTATATATTTAGTATTTATGTTTTATTAGGATTTGATTTAGTCAGCTTGGTAGAGAGTTTTTAGGAGTGTAGTTTATCAAATAAAAGCTGTAGTGGAGTAATTGTAGGTGCGTGAGTAGTGTTCCTATTTTCTAGCCACTATGTGGTTGTATTACTGTTTTATTCCCGTTGCATGTTCAATAAGAAAATCAGCCCATTTGATGAGCATATTCAGGTGATTACTGAATGTTCTGCAAACTCAAACCTACATATATACTTATACATTTACATCAATATAATTTTGTACTAAAAATACTAATAATCACAAGTATCTACAAAGACCAGTAAACTAATTCTGGACAAAAAAATGAATAAAAGGAATTTTATCAGCTTCTTCTAGGAATAATGGAATAGGACATCCAATGAATATTATCGAGTAGATAATGATTAACAAAAATTGGGCTTGAGATTACATTTGCTATGTCTTACCATTAATTGTTAAAAAGTTATGAATTTAAACATATTTGCGAGAGACAAACTATTACATATTGAGATACAGAACAATTTTTTTTTACAAGGGAGATATATGATTGTAACTGCAATCACTTCTTACAGAGTTCGATGATTATTCAAACTTCTGTTAAGAATATTATGTCAGCCAATGGGAAATAAAGAGTACTTTGAGAAGTGACAACTGAAGATCTAATCAATCCAAATAAGATAAAAAATTCTAGATAATTTATTGAAAATACTTAAAAGTTGTTCATGAAAGCATTCCATTTTATTTTGGGTCATCCTTGGTACTTGGTAAATTGAAGAGTATAAATCATAGGCTATAAACACCAAAATAGCAAGAAGTTTGTGATGAGAAGGCACCAAAGTATAGCGAATTTAAACTCATAATTTTGAACTCATATTAAGTGTGCACATGAGAGGTTACAACTTACATATATGTTTCAACCAATAGTCAATAAATACTTAAAGGGAGATGTTAATGATTGTAGCATTTAGCTAGTGGTCAATAGAAACCGTGAAGAAAGAATACTTTGATTTAGAAAAAAGAAAGACATTTAAAAAGTTTCACTTAGAAAACTATAGGCCTTTATCCAAATCTCAAGGACTTGAAACGTGAATGGAAACATAATTTTGAAGGCTTCTAGATGGGCATGTAACACTTTCATACACCTTCTAAATCACTTAATATCCCATTTAGGTATATAAACATAATTACAAGGATTTTACCATATTTTCTGTATACATGAGATAGCGAAGCTTGATAAGCGATTTTAGTAAGGATTGAACGGTTCTATCCAAATCTCAAGAAATTTTTTAAGTTGTATTTCTGACATAACCCTACCATTAGATCGTAGACTGGTACCCATATTTATATTGTATGCAATGCAATAATCGCGGTATTCTTATTTTGTTGGAGTCTCCTAGTAATTAAACGGTTATTTTCAAACATCCATAGAGACCATTCGATATTAATGCAACTTCAAACTCGATCTTAGTGGAGACCATTCAGCAGGTCTCTAAATATTTAATTCACATGAGAATTTAATAAATATCATTGTACCAATTAACGTCCACTTCCTTAAGAACCATAACATTTCTAGGCCGCCCATGACATTGGTTACAACTTCAAAATCGGTGAGCCTTTAAAAAATAAACCTTCCAACCAAACACGATTACGCATCTACTTGGCCATGTAATTCCTCGTATTCATCGAATACAACACCCTTCTCTCCTCTTCCTACATGTTCATTGATGCTAGGATTGTCATATGACATGACTAGGAAATGTCAGACTAAATTCGTGAACTAGAACCTATCAAATAACCAAAAATGTCCATAGACAATAAATCATGAGTTTGAATTAGTAGTGATATATAAACTTGAGACTTTTCTCATTTAATAGATGTAAAGAATTAAAATTTTAAAATATGAAACGAAAAAGTGACACGTGGATAAGGAATCTCGTTTTTGTCTAAAAAAATATATTTTTTTTAATTTTATTTTTCCCAAAATGTCAAATGTGACCATGTACGTATAATTTTGTCTTTCATTTTTTTAAATTGCCAAATCAATTTGAAATTATTAAGGATTTAAGGTATGAACATTAATACCGTGAGTGTTTTTATTTAAAATATATCCCGTGCATATATAAGAATAATGTTCTTGTGTTATTAAAAACAAAATGTAGTAACTACATCCGTTATTTATGAAAATAATCTTCTCTTGGGTAAGCCTAAATATTTGGATTATATAATCACAATAAAACTGATAAAGTATTGCAATAGATATTATATGAACTATTTATTATTTTTACATAATTTTTATCTATTATAAGTGTCAGCTTAATATGAGAGATAAACTTGAAAATTCTAGAATGAAGAATTGGTGCATTACACGGTTAAGCATGTATCAATAAATATGTTTAATTTAGAAGTTTGAAAACTATTTGATTACATGTTCAAGAAATAAAAGAGGATTATGGACAATTTACATCCCTTACACTGAATGTATTTGATTCCCCAGAGAGACACATTTTGAGTAACACAAACATGGTGCCCAACACACATGTAATTGTGTCTCGTATACAAAGGTCTGCCATTGATGTGCACAATATTGGTTACTGAAAATTTAACCAATTTTAATGAAAGCAAAAGGGACTCCAACTTTGATAAGAAAATCTGAGAACCAAGTAACGACGTAAGATGACTGTAAGCTTCTTTTAGGTTTCCAACACCATATGCCAATTGAAACAAAGGGTTAAATAACTGTGACATGCCGTGTCCTAAGTTCCCCGTCTGTTGAATAATGGGAAAACCCTCATTGAAAGGAACTTCTTGGATCCATAGTTGTCTGCTTACGATGTAAAAAACTCCATCTCGGACACCCATAATATTCAGGTGAGGCATCAGATTTAAAACCCTATCATCCCAATTGACTAAATCAAAGAAACAGGAGAAATCTAATTCATGGAGGACCAATAAAAATGTTTGAGGGCACATTTCAGTTTCCAGGATTTGAATAACATTTATCATACTATTGAAATCGAGACCACTAATGATAGCACTCAAAAGACAAACAGGTAGCAAGTGAAAAATAGCCATTTTCTTTTGAGGTTACTTGTGTGCTTCAAAGAGAGGTAGTGTCTCTCAATAAACAAAATTAGGGTTTGAGTGGTGGCACAATGTGCTTCTTTCTTAAAATTTTAATTCCAATATATATATATAAGAGAGGAAATATGTGGAGATTGTACAATTTAAGTATCATACTTAAATTTATCTATATAAATTCAAACAATAAAATCATATTTTTATGAAGATCAATTAAATTTCTATAAATTTAAAGAATCTTATATTGTACAATTTATTATTATTTAGATAAATTTTCCATATTAATGGATTGTTGAAATCTTAATTCATTACACAATATAAGATTTTATGAAATTATCAACATCCTAATTAATACACATGAATTTTATTTTTTTATTTTTGAAATTTAATTTGAATATTCATAATTGTTACTAATTATGATACTTTAATCTTTTGTCTAAGTTATCGCTAGTTATTTTTTCAAACAATTCAAAAATTAATATACATGCCCAACAAGTAAAATATTAATTCTTTATCATCACCAATATGAACACTAAAATGGTTACAAGAGACAAGGTGATTATTATGCCCTAGAAGGGTTAGGGATATTAAGTATCTAAATATCATTATAGTAGTGTTCATGCCATTATATGCATTAACTAGATACCATGTTTCAAAATTCTAAATTATTTGTTTTAATTCTATTCTAGAATATTTCAATTTTGTTCTATAATATTTAAATATTTATTTTAGTGATTCTAGAAATTAATATTTTTACATATTTCAAATAAATTTAACTGAAGAGCAATCAAATATATAAAAAGCAGTATTGTAAAAATTGGCCAACATGGCCGTGTACTCATTTTGGACCCCTCAACCGACCCCAGTTGTAAGTATTCAAGTAGAAAAATGATTTTACTAAAACTAGCTCAAAACTCGATCGGAGTCAAGCTCGGAGTTAGACTCTTACTCCGGCTGAATGCTTGAAACGTTAAAGCATACCAAAAAGGCGTAAACTCAAATTAAAAACCCTAACAGTGCTTCTTCTGTAATCTATATACTCCTTACTTTACTCGTTACTCTCTCCTCCAATATATTTTTTTAGAAAATCAAAATCAAAGATTCATTATCTTCATTCATGATTGAAGCCCCTAGTTAATCAAATATTCAATATTTTAATTTGAACTTGAAAGCATGTAAATCAATATCTCCTCATCATGTATATTAACTACTTATGGATTCCATAATCTTGATATGTATGGGTGTACTTGTGATGGACTCTTTGAAGTATAATTTAGGTTTTTGTTATACATGTCATTATTTTCTCTTATTTTATTCTTTTTGTTTGTGATATAAGATATAGAATGGAAACACCTAAAAATGTTAGTTCATCTACCCCATCAAATTCAAAAGGCGCAACAAATTCTAGTGGTAAGGTTATTGATGTTGATTGGTAATCTAGAACAATGGTCCTTGGTAAAACAAATAAAGGAAGGTGTAATTTAGTATGGCAATGAAGTTTTTGAAAATATTAATTGATTGAAACAATATATTGCTCGTATTAAAAAAAATGTGGCATCTTGCAATAAAAGGACACCTTTGGGCTATGCAAGACAACTTTAGATGTGATCAAAATAAAAAAGAGAATTAAAAGGAGAATATTTACCAATTGAGAAATGAAGTCATAGGGGATGATATCTACAAAATTGATATCAAAACTATTGCAAAAAACCCATATTCACTTGGACCTTTAGAAGAATACGCAAAACCAACAGGGGCTGAAGATTCGACTATTGTATTGCTTAAAGTGAAGAGAAAACCTAATATCAACGATGCAATGTTCAATAAAAGAAATAGTGTATTTAGCTGGTTCGGTGTAGGAATATGGTATACCATTTAATGCCATTAATAATGATGGATTTCATATATTTGTGGAGGCCACCTAGATAATATTTGTTAAGGAAGGCTTTATTAAAAGATCAAGTTCAGAAAATAAAAAAAATATTGAAGGAAAAAGAAGAGAAATCATATGAAAATTCTTGTTCCATCATGATTGATGCTTGGTCAGATAGAAAAGAACAAAGGAATATGAACACTACGCCATATATTGGATTCTGCAACCACCAGAAACCGTTACTAAAGGCCAAAAAAGCGTTACTAAAGGCCAAAAAAAGGCTACTGTGACTCTTTTTCGGGGTTGAAATTTTAAGCGTTGCAATAAAGTTTTTTGCAACCCCGTGGACACCCTATTGCAACCCTTGGTTATCCGTTACAGAAATATGCTATTGCAACACCAATCGGTTTGTAGTAGGACTTGAAAAGTGTTACAACAGGGTTTGGGCTATCAATACAATATTTGTGAGCCCCACATATGGGGCCCACATGTTTGCATCAAAGCTTTTTAGTGTTTTTTGCAACATTTTTTTAGTGTTTTTTGTAACATTTTACACTGATTATTAGCAACACTATAAAGACCTATTGCAACGCTTTTACAAAAAAAAACTAGGAACTGTTTATAAATTAGCATGCCCATAAATAAGACCATTGTCTTAAAACCAACACAATTTACAAACCATAACATCAATCCACCAATGATAACATCAATTACCCCATACTATCACTACCTTCACCATCATCATACTACCATCCTTATACCACTAATTGTCTACCAACCATAAAACAAAAGAGAAAGTTTTAGCAAGTTAAAGTTACAGTTTAAAATCTAAACATAGTAGTACTAAGAAAAACAAAGTAGAACGAGAATGCGGCTAGAACGCTTCTAATTAGGTAGAACCACCTCCAGTAATAGGAGTGACCATGGTAACAAGAGTGCCATCATCATGATCACTTGAAAATGTGGCATATAGCTCTGCCATACCATGCACAACTATTCTTCTACTTCATGTTCTACTCTTTAGTCATGATTAGGAGTTGTTCCATCCTTGCTTTGCTCGAAAAGATAATTGACTTTCTTGCCTGCTTTTCTTGTCATGCAGTCTCTAAAATCAATATTAGATATATATAGAACTTAAAAGAAAAATATGTAAAGAATCAAAATTTTATATAATGGCGGCGGAGTTTAAAAAATAGCAGTAGTAGACTGAAAAAATAGCAGCAACAACGAAATGCAATATGTAATTTTATAAAATAGAGGAACCTTATATGACCTGCAAAGAACAGTTTGGCCTTCCACCTTCTTAGCCGCACCTTCCAGGTTGGCAGCTTTAGGAATCATAATCATTGATTTATTTCAACCTGTAGGAAATAACATATTAATACAGCCATTCTAAAGCAGAGATTGTAAATATAAAATAAATTGATCTAACAGTAGGGTTCAACAATTAAATCACAAGTACTTATGAAAGATTAACTAAACCCGTGCCATGCTTGTTCTTACGAAGGTACTCAACTGAAGTCAAGTGAGTTATAAGTATTTGTGAAGATAAAATTACAGAAAATAGTAGTATGCTAAAGTAAACATATCAAGGACAAATTCGTACCAATGCCATAAATACATCATATTAATTTAGTTACTGATCTAACAACATAAATATAATAACCAGGGATTTTCTTATCCTAAGGCCCTGCTCATTACATGCCCATGTAAACCTGTACAGCAGTCACACATAAGATAACAAACATACTAATAGCATAAAGGATATAAAGGCTTAGACTGCAATTAGTCAAAGAAGACAAGCTTACAACAGGTAGTAGTGTTTTTGCCTGATTAGAATTATAGAATGGAGTACTTATATCAAGATTTTCATGGTCATACCCTATTTGTTTATCTTCCAATATTATCTCAGTTCATGTACCAGGCCAAACTTCCGATACTATCACAGTTCATGTACCAGAAGGGTGCAATTCCAGAAAACATACACCTAAGTTCATGTTTCCCTTGCACTCCTTTCAACAGCTTCTCTGGACATTGCTTTATTCTTTTCTCTAATATGGAGAACTTGATCAGAGAAGTTGTAGATCATCAGAAGTAAGAGTGTCAACCCAACCTATATCGATCGATAACAGGGTTAATTAAAGCATTCCACATAAAACTTAAACTGAACTTTCTTTGAACAATAAACTTACAGAAACCAAGATGCCATAAGCTGTGATATTCTGATTCTC
The DNA here is from genome assembly GCF_009905375.1 of Apium graveolens. Taxonomy (NCBI): domain Eukaryota; kingdom Viridiplantae; phylum Streptophyta; class Magnoliopsida; order Apiales; family Apiaceae; genus Apium; species Apium graveolens. The sequence goes on along the minus strand of NC_133652.1, from coordinate 276,768,678 downwards.
GGTTTGTGCATCACAGGTGGGCAGCTTGAAATAACCTGAAAATTCATCTGTACATAGTCAATTATTTCTTCAAGTACAAATACTCGATAGCTGAGGCGAAAGATGATAAAGTTAAGGACCTTTGGGAAAAATTTACATGCTCGACCTCCGTAAGGAACAGAAGTGCATAAATCAAGTATGATTGTAGACAGTCAAGGACCCTAGTCTGCATTTTTTAGGCTCATAAAATTTGATCTACAACAATTGTTTTAGTACAAATTCTAAATGTAATCAAGGAAAGAGTATATTTCATGCATGACCTCTGTTGCATACAAAACATATTTCCAGAAGCAAAAGGAGACATAGCAGAATGACATGCTAGCTCGGTTCATATGTATTATCAGGTGGCATAATTGTCAATTTCCTAAATTCACCTTTTCTGTGAAACACATTTCTAATCAAAAGATGAACAAGAAATAAACTTTTTCATGGACAAAAGAAGACTCATACTTAATTGTTTTGTAGATCAAGTCCTGCAATAATGCCTGCGTTGTAATAAACACACATCATTAAACTGTTAAGCAGATCATATTGTGTGATTAAAAAATGGATAACAAAAAACTGAGCTATATCACTATCAAGCAGAGAAAAAATTAAGTTTGAGATTAGAATGAGTACCCCTTGGTGCAAGTAGTTTTCTTTGTAATCAGTTTCTATTAAGCACTATAATAATAGCAGAAAGGGCCTCAATTACCCATAAACTACACATGAAACATGGTAATGTTCAGTCCTCCAAAAAATAGGAAGATATTATTACAGTATTATCCATAACATACTTGCCCTTCTGCAGAGCTCCAGTAGGAGACAAGTGTTAGAGTTTTCAAACTCTCCCGTATGAAATAAGATATGCAGCAGCAAGAAACAAATGCCCTCAAATCCTGGATTCAAGGTTGACAAATAAAAGAACAGCAGCTTGGTCAAAAATAAACAGCTTGGTGTAAAGAAGCAGTAATATCAAGACAAAAAATAAGAGGCAGGTATCAAAAGATAGCTTGATTGTTAGGAGCATACAACGTATATACATGCATGTAGCAGCTAAGTATACTCACAATAATAAAGAAAGTCAACTGTGGTGTGCTGGACATAATAACAAGCAGCCTAATTTTAGCTGTTGGTGTAAAATCAAAAGGTGGTGAAACATGTGAACAAAAGAAACCACAGCAGCTCCTGGAATTAAGGTAGGCTATCTGTTGAATTCTGCAGATGCAAGGTTGGCCAGAAAACTAGGAAATAAATGAAATGTGATGTAAGGCATGATGTGTATTTTAGTTTAATGTATATAAATAGCTTGAGCTGCTGTGTTGTATGAGGAAGTAGTGAAAGAATTAGAAAGATTAAAAAAACAGAGCTGAAGCTCTATTCTGTGTAATAGAAAAAGGTTGTAGTCTATGTTGTTGTTCCTGTAGTGAAATCAAAAGTTGTAGCTTTACATCCCTGTGTTTTGTTTTTCATTTGGACAAACAGGCGTGAGTATACAATTTATTATTCCAGCTTGTGTAAGTATTTTATAAGCCCAAGCCCATTCCGTTTCCAACAAGTGGCATCAGAGCTAAGGTTCCGTTCGTGAAAAATGGCGACGATGGTGCAACCAAATATTCCAAAATTGACGAGTATAAATTACGGGAACTGGAGTATTCAAATGAAGGTATTACTCGGTTCTTACGATAATTGGGATATTGTCGAAAGCGGGTATGACGAGCCCACAGATGCAGCCGCTGAAGCAGCCCTGTCAATTGCTGAGAAGATGATTTTGAAAGAGACCCGGAAAAAAGATAAAAAGGCGTTATATACAATTATTCAAGGAGTTGACGAATCAACCTTTGAAAAAATTTCAAATGCAAAAACAGCAAAAGATGCGTGGGAGATTTTGCAGAAATCATTCCAAGGCGTGGAAAAAGTAAAAAAGGTGCGGCTCCAAGTTCTTCGTGGCGAGTTCGAAAATATTAAAATGAAGGCCTCAGAAAATATTGGTGAATATGTTACTCGTTTAAAAACAGTGACAAATGAGATGAAGAGAAATGGAGAAAGTCTGGATGATGTTCGGGTCATGGAAAAATTACTACGTTCGTTGATGAGAAAATTTGATTACGTGGTTACTTCTATCGAGGAGTCAAAAGATTTGTCCACAATTTCCATTGATGAGCTAGTTGGTTCACTTCAAGCGCATGAGCAGCGGATGAACCAGTATGATGATACAAGCCATTTAGAAAAGGCGTTGCAAAGTAAGGTGTCCATTGGTGAAAGTTCAAGCAGTAGCAGTTCTGGTCGTGGAAGAGGTGGCTTTAGAGGTGGCTACCGTGGTGGAAGAGGACGTGGAAGACAGTCCTTCAACAGAAGCCAGAACACTGAAGGTTATCGTCCATCTGGCCGTGGTCAGAATTTTAGAGGACGAGGACGAGGAGGATTTCAACGAGGTGACAAGTCTCAATTTCAGTGCTATAATTACAATAAATTTGGCCATTTCAGTTATGAATGTAGATCACCGAAAGTGGAAGAAAGAAGTCATTTTGCAGCAGCAAAAGAAGACAAAGATATTGGCACTGCTATGTTCCTCACTTATAAAGGGGACGAGGAGAGCAAGAAAAATGTTTGGTATCTTGACTCTGGTGCAAGCAACCACATGACGGGCCATAAAGATTTATTTACGGAGATAGACGAGACCATCAGCGGAGAAGTTACGTTTGGTGATTCATCGAAGATTCCAGTCACAGGTAAAGGTACAATTACGATTGTATTGAAGAATGGTGAGAAAAATTTTATTAATGATGTTTACCATATACCTGCTTTGAAAAGTAACATCATCAGTCTTGGCCAACTTGTGGAGAAAGGACATTATATACAGATGCAGGATAATTCTCTCGTCATCAGGAATCGGGATCAAGAATTAATTGCAGATGTGGAGATGTCAAAGAATCGTTTGTTTACACTTGATATACAGACGAAGATGCAGAGGTGTTCGAAGACGGTCATTAAAAATAACTCGTGGTTATGGCATTTAAGATATGGTCATCTTGGTTTTTCTGGTTTAAAATTGTTGTCAAAGACGAAGATGGTGGACGGCTTGCCAGAAATCAATGAACCAGAAAATTTGTGTGAAGCATGTGTTAAGGGGAAGCAACACAGACAAAGTTTTCCTGTTGGAAAATCATGGAGAGCCAGAAGGCCATTGGAGATTGTCCATACAGATATTGGTGGTCCATTTGATATTCCATCACTTGGAGGTAATAGGTATTACCTAACATTTATTGATGATTTTAGCAGAAAAAGTTGGGTGTATATCCTCAAAGAAAAAGCGGAGGCTCTTGATAAATTCAAGGAGTTCAAAGTGTTAGGAATATATGTGCATTAGTTTGATGATATGTTTAACAAAACACTTAAGTAGAAATTCAGTGTCTGTAGCCTCAACGGATAAGACCACTTTGGCTATCCGTTGATGGTGTAGCTTTACTTAGAAATAAGTCTAGTGTTGTAGCATATTTCAGTCTCTGTATTTAAGATGTAATTCTTAGAAGTTGAGAGAAACTATGAGTCATGTTGACTACTAGAAGATATGCAGATAGGAAGGCCAATTGTAAATATTTCATGCCTTGTAATTTTGTATAAATGAAGTGGTATCAACGGATGACTTAAAGACCTTCAACGGATGAGAAGCTAAGCTTCAACGGATGTCTCTAAAGCTTCAACGGATAACATCCTTCAACGGATGAGTGCATCAACGGATGAAAGCTTCAACGGATGTTCTGTTAATTAACCGTTGATAAGTGGTAGTTGTACCTACAAACAGAGGCACGTGGGTGAACAGAGATAACTGAAATGTGGCAGCCTAATTTCAGGAACATCAGAAAAAGCAGCCGTTCTACTCTAGTATAAAGAGACATTAAGTCAACAAAGTACTGGAGTGAATTGGAGAAGAAACAAGTGGAGTTCTTACTTTATTATTTTATATATCCTTGCCTTCACTTGTAAACTTGGTAATATATAAACCAAGTAGTAGCTAGTAATTAGATAAGAATTTTTCCAGAGCTGTTTAGAAAAATCTTGAGAGAAAAATTATCTAGTTTGTACTAGGATGCAGCTGTGATCAAATTCTTAGATCACAGAATTTCTGAAATACCATCTCTGGTGGAACAACAAATCCACCAGAAAAGTTTTTAAAGGTTTATTGTGTTCTTTACATTTGTGTTTGAATATATATCTGTCTGTATCAGCTTAAAGCAATTCACACACTTGTTCATCTTGAACACACAGTCTTTATAAACTGCTCAAAACTTGAAAAAGTTTTGAGATTTACATTCAACCCCCCTTCTGTAAATCTCATTGTTAGTTCTCTAGAAATAACAATTGGTATCAGAGCAGGCTCTTGACAAACAAAGAGTTTAAAGATCTTGGAAACTAACAAAGATGAGTAAGAAGGATATTGGAGTAAAAATCCTAGTTCTTGACAGAGACAGTTATCACCACTGGAAGGTGAAAATGCACCTTCATCTACTCTCCCAAGATGAAGGTTATGTAAACTGTATTGAGAATAGTCCTCACATTCCCCACAAAGTAGCCACAATTGCTACGGCCACAATTGTTGTTGGTCAATCCATTCCAAAACCTAGAGCAGAATGGACAATGGAAGACACAGAAGAAGTCCACAAGGATAAGAAGGCTATGAACATTTTGTTTAATGGTCTTGACAAGGATATGTTTGATAATGTGATAAATTGCTCAACTGTCAAAGAGGTTTGGGACACAGTTCAGCTGCTGTGTGAAGGTACAGAACAAGTAAAAGAGAACAAGATGCAGCTTCTCATTCAACAGTATGAGTATTTTCATTTTGAAGAAAATGAATCTTTAAATGACATATTTAACAGATTCCAAAAGCTGTTGAATGGATTGAAGTTGTATGGTAGAGTGTACCAGGTGAAGGATTCAAATCTTAAATTCTTAAGATCCTTGCCAAAGGAATGGAAACCCATGACTGTCTCCTTAAGAAACTCTCAGGATTATAAGGACTTCACTCTTGAAAGATTATATGGAATCTTGAAGACTTATGAACTAGAGTTGGAACAGGATGAGGTATTGGAGAAGGGGAGAAAGAAAGGAAGTTCAGTTGCATTGGTAGCTGAAAATGAGAGGGAATGCAGACAAGAAACTGTGAGATCTACATCAAACTCCAAAGATGGTACAAGATATCAGGAATCAAGCAAAGGAAAAGAGCAAGTTGCTGAGAATGAAGACAACTCCAGTCAAGATGACTCTGATAGTGTTGATGAGCATCTTGCATTTCTGTCCAGGAGATTTGCAAAGATGAAGTTTAAGAAAAACACTAGAGCCACTAAACCTCATAAGAACATGGTGGACAAATCAAAGTTCAAGTGTTTCAATTGTGGTATAAGTGGACACTTTGCAAGTGAGTGCAGAAAGCCAACTTCTGAAAAGAAGAAATTTGACCAAGTAGATTACAAGAAGAAATATTTTGATCTGCTCAAGCAAAAGGAAAGGGCTTTCATTACTCAAGAAAAAGATTGGGCAGCTGATGGAGAGGAAGAGAATGAAGATGTGGAGTATGTCAACTTAGCTCTCATGGCTGATTCTGAGGAAAATGAAGTTAGTTCATCAAGCAATCAGGTAACAACTCAGGTAATCACAACTGATGTAACACAACTTACTAAAGAAGAGTGCAATGATGCTTTTAATGACATGTCTACATTTATTGTATCATTTGCGTGTGTCTCTTAAATCTCTTGCTAAAGAAAATAGTAGGATTAAAGAGAACAATCTGTTTTTAAGTAATAGAAATGCTATGTTAGAAGATAAGTTGATTGACCTAGAGAAAACCAGGCTGCATTGTATATCTGTTGAGAATGAACTAGCTGAATCTATTAAGAAAGTAGAAATACTTTCTAATCAATTAAAGAGAGAGCAAGAGGTGATTAAAGCCTGGAAAATATCTAGGGATGTTAGTGCTCAAATTGCCAAGGTCCAAGGAATTGAATCATTCTGTGAAACTGCCTGGGATAAAAACAAAAAGAAACTGGAATTAATTGATGGGCTGTCAACGGATGTGGAATCAACGGATGATGAAGGTTATCCGTTGAAGGAAGAAAATGAGCATCCGTTGAAGGTTCCTCAATTAAAACAGGCAGATGTTTCTATTAGTGAAAATCTAAAGAAACTCAACAAAAAGTTTGGTTCAACTTCCAAGAACTTTATTAAAGAAGAAGCAAGCACATCCAAAGATGTCAGTAAGGTGAATATAGGGCACATGACTTTAGAACAGTTAAATAATAGGCTCAAGATGGTTGAGGATAAAAAGGAAACTAAAAGAAAATCTAACAGAAATGGGAAGGTAGGTGTTAACAAACATAACAATTACACACCTGATAGGTATGCTCCTAGAAAAAGCTGTGTGCATTGTAGTAGTGTTAATCATCTATCTGCTAATTGCAAATCTATTAAGAAAACCCCCATAACTGTACCCTCTTCCATGCCTAACATGTCTGCATCATCTCTACATGCTATGCCTACTATGTCTCAACAGAATCCTTATGCACATTTTGCAAACATGCCATATTTTAACAATCCTTATCTTGCTGCATTTAGTATGCCTCAAATGCCATACAATATGCCTATGTGGAATAACATGTATGCACAATCCATGCCTTATCATATTCCAAATGTGCTAAATGATTCTGTGACTAACCCTACACCTCAACCAACTACATCTAAGACCAAGGTTGACTCAAAGTTACCTAAGTCTAGAGATGCAGGAGGAATGAAGTCTAGGAGAAAGGCTAACAAGAATGGACCCAAGGAAACTTGGGTACCAAAATCAAATTGATTGATTTTATGGTGTGCAGGGAAATAGAAGAAATCTATGGTACTTGGACAGTGGCTGTTCAAGACACATGACAGGAGATTTCTCCCTGCTCACAGAGTTTAAGGAAAGAGCTGGCCCTAGCATAACCTTTGGAGATGACAGCAAAGGGTTTACTATGGGATATGGCTTGATTTCAACAAGGAATGTCATCATTGATGAAGTTGCATTAGTTGATGGTCTCAAACATAACTTACTGAGCATCAGTCAACTATGTGATAAAGGGAATACAGTTTCCTTCAATTCTGAAGCCTGTGTTGTCACTAGTAAGAAAGACAACAAAGTGGTTCTAACTGGAGTTAGAAAAGGAAATGTGTACTTAGCTGACTTCAACTCTGCAAATGCAGAATCTATTACTTGTCTCTTCAGCAAAGAAAGTTCAGTTGAGAGTTGGCTATGGCACAAGAAGCTATCCCATTTGAATTTCAAGACAATGAATGATCTAGTCAAAAAGGACCTAGTAAGAGGAATTCCTCTTGTTGAATTCTCAAGGGATGGTTTGTGTGATGCTTATCAGAAAGGCAAACAAAGGAAAGCATCATTCAAAAAGAAGCTTGAAATAACAATTGATGAACCATTACAGCTGCTACATATGGATTTGTTTGGACCAGTCAATGTATTGTCAATTGCAAGAAAAAGATATTGCTTAGTGATTGTAGATGATTTCTCAAAGTTTTCATGGGTCTATTTTCTTGGATCAAAGAATGAAGCAAGTGAAATCATTATCAATCACATCAGGCAAGTCAATAATCATCCTGACCTGAAGGTTAGGAATATCAGGAGTGACAATGGAACTGAGTTCAAGAATTTATCAATGAGGCTGTTCTGTGAAGAAAATGGAATCATGCATGAGTTCTCAGCTCCAAGAACACCTCAGCAAAATGGGGTAGTTGAAAGAAAGAACAGATCTTTAATTGAGGCTGCCAGAACAATGCTTGAAGAATCAAAGTTACCAACATATTTCTGGGCTGAAGCTGTTAATTGTGCATGTTTCACTCAAAATATCTCTTTGATCAATCAAGCTAAAGGCATGACTCCTTATCAGTTGTTCAAGAGAAGAAAACCAACTCTAAACTTTCTTCATGTCTTTGGATGTAAATGCTTTATACTAAGGAATCAATCTGACCATAAAGGGAAGTTTGATGCAAAGGCTGATGAAGGGATATTTGTTGGTTATTCAGCTGGAAAATCTTATAGGGTCTACAATCTAAGAACCAACATTGTTATGGAATCTGTGCATGTTGTGTTTGATGATAAAAAGATTGATGGACTAACAGATGAGGGACAATATGAGAGACTCAAATTTGACAACATTGAGATATATTGTGATGATAGTGAAGAGGAGACTGATGGAGATAACACTTCAAAAGGGATTCAAAACATGCCCTTGGATAATGCACAAAATACTGCATCCGTTGAAAGTCAGAATTCTGCATCCGTTGATAGAGGAAATGCAGTATCCGTTGAAAGACATGGTGTATCATCCGTTGAAGTACTAAATGAAGCATTCGTTGATCATAGTTTATCAACGGATAATCGATTTACATCATCAGTTGATAGAACTCCAAGTTCCCTGCAAAGGACCAACAACTCAGGGGGAGTTTCAACTAGTCAACACTCTGTCTCACATCATGACAATACTGAGGCCACCTCATCTAGAGCACATCTTCCACTTCAAAGGAAATGGACCAAGAATCATCCCTTTGAACTGATCATTGGTGATGCATCATCTAAAGTGCAAACAAGAAGAGCTACTCAAGATGAATGTCTGTATAGTAGTTTTCTATCTCAGGAGGAACCTAAGAAAGTGGAAGAAGCCTTATTGGATCCAGATTGGATATTAGCTATGCAGGAAGAGCTAAACCAATTTGAGAGAAACCAAGTTTGGAAGCTGGTACCCAAACCAAAGAACAAGAGTCCTATTGACACAAAATGGGTATTCAGAAACAAGATGGATGAAAATGGCATTATCATAAGGAATAAAGCCAGATTGGTTGCTAAAGGCTATTCTCAGCAAGAGGGAATAGATTTTGATGAGACATATGCTCCTGTTGCAAGACTTGAAGCCATCAGAATTTTTCTAGCCTATGCAGCTCATGCCAATTTCAAAGTCTATCAAATGGATGTCAAGAGTGCATTTCTAAATGGGAAATTAGAGGAAGAAGTCTATGTAAGTCAACCTCCAGGATTTGAAGATCCAAATTTTCCAGACTATGTGTATTATCTGTTGAAAGCACTCTATGGACTGAAGCAAGCACCTAGAGCCTGGTATGAAACCTTATCAAAATTTCTTTTGGAGAATCACTTCACTAGAGGTACTGTTGATAAAACTCTCTTCTTTAGAAATGTTAATGGCTCTAGTATACTTGTTCAAATTTATGTAGATGACATAATATTTGGTTCTAAAGATGATAAACTTTGTAAAAAGTTTGCTAAGCTAATGCAAAGTAATTATGAAATGAGCCTTATGGGAGAACTAACCTATTTTCTTGGTTTACAAATTAAACAAGTTAGTAATGGAATTTTCATTAGTCAAACTAAATATATTCATGATCTTTTAAAGAAGTTTGACTTAATGGAATGTTCATCTGCAAAAACTCCCATGGCCACTGCCACCAAACTTGAATTAAATAAGACTGAAAGGTCTGTGGACATTACAAGTTATAGAGGCATGGTTGGTTCACTTTTATATTTAACTGCTAGCAGACCAGATATAATGTTTGCTACATGTCTATGTGCTAGATTTCAAGCTGATCCTAGGGAGTCTCACTTAATAGCTATCAAAAGGATTTTCAGATATCTCAAGGGTACACCAAATTTAGGTATTTGGTATCCTAGAGAATCTGGCTTTGATCTAATGTGTTATTCAGATGCAGACTATGCAGGTTGCAAAATAGACAGGAAAAGTACAACAGGCTCCTGCCAATTCCTGGGAAACAAGCTTGTATCATGGTTTAGCAAAAAGCAAAATTCAGTCTCTACTTCTACAGCTGAGGCTGAATACATTGCTGCTGGAAGTTGCTGCTCTCAAGTGTTATGGATGAGAAATCAACTCCTTGACTATGGACTTCATGTTGATAGAATTCCTATCTTTTGTGACAACACAAGTGCCATAGCCATAACAGAGAATCCTGTACAGCACTCAAGAACCAAGCACATTGATATCAAGTACCACTTCATTAGGGAGCATGTCATGAATGGTACAGTGGAACTATATTTTGTTCCAAGTGAACAACAAATTGCAGACATATTTACCAAGCCACTTGATGAATCAACATTCACAAGATTAGTAAGTGAGCTAGGTATGCTTAATTACTCTTAAAATTCATGTCCTTATTGCAATTTGAATTAAAGCCTGAAATATATTAGTTGCTAGAACAAATTTGACTTTTAACAAAGTTTATTCCATCAACGGATGTTTCCTATCCGTTGAAAGTCAAAATTGCTCTATCAACGGATATTCATTATCCGTTGAAAGACAAATACATTTCTGGAATTTTTATCCGTCAACGGATAAAACTGAAGTACCTTTCAACGGATGACAATTTGCCTTATCCGTTGAAATGTCACATCAGTCGATTCAGGTGTTTAACAGCCGTTGATTCTAATTTCTTAACCGTTGATACTCATACATACATCTGTATGTATTGGTTTTAAAGGTAGTTGTTAGAATACTTACAGTTTATTCTTAAACGGCTGAAATTCACTAACATATACTTATTGATTAATCTTTTACTAATTTTTTTTTGAAAGCATATAAGCCCTTCTGATTTTTCATTTTTACTTTACGCTTACTTAAAATTTCAAGCATTTACCATTTTCTCTCTGCAAAACCTTCAAGTTATTCTCTGCAATTTCTACTCACAACAATGACACCAGTCGTGAAAATGATGTCTCAATCTGGGTTCATCTATGAGAAGAACAATTTCATAGCTTTGGTAGAGAAGAATGAAGCCCATTCAGACTATCACAAAATGATGGACTTCATCAAAAACTGTAAACTTAGCTATGCAATGCTGGAAGCCCCAACGATTTACTGTGAAGTAGTTGAGGAGATTTGGACAACTGCTGAGTTCAACTCCATAGATATGACTATCTCCTTCACTCTCAAAGGTAAAAATCACTGTATTAACTGTGATTGTTGGGTCCCAATGTGTTTGTAGAAGGGGGGTTGAATACAAACAGTACCGAATAATCGAATAAAATGCGGAATAAAAAATGTGAAACAAAATTCAAGTTAAATAAAAATATTATTAAACTTGAAATGTGTTACAACAACTGTATCGATTACAAGGTATTAATCTCAAATCAATTATCACAAATTTAGAATAAATTCGACATGAACTTTTTCTATTTTTGCAATAATTAGAATCAAATGCTAAACGCGATTTGAGATTAAGTTCTAGGGATTTTAATCCGCTAGATTGATACACAAGAACAAGATAAAGATTTCTAGTGGATTAGATTTAACATTACAATCTAGAAATTATGATCTTGATGTAAGCAGAGAAGAAAATAAAATGTTTCAGGAGGCGGCTGCTTTTGTTCTTGACTTGTGTGTTTTTGATTGAGATAAAAAACAATTGCTGCTTCTCTGCTTCTATTTAAACAATCAGCTGAGTTAATTGAATTGGAATGACAATCCTTTAAGCTTGTATGACTTTCGGTAGGACAATTGAATGAACTAGCAAGACAATCTGAATGAACTAGCAAGACAATCAGAATGAACTAGCAAGACAATCACCCTCCTAGAGTGACTTTCGGTGTAACAATTGAATTTGGCCTAGCATGACAATCGGTATGACAATCCTGATTGTCATGCTAGTTCATTTTCAATTGTTTTGCTGATTTAAAGCTTAAATTTAATCCAATTAAACTTCTGAAAATTCCTAAAATTCCTAGAATTAATTCAGAATTAATTAATCAATTAATTCAATTAATAAATAAATTATTCTTCGCAGATATAATTTATTTTCTTAATTAAATTAGATGACTCAATTAATTAATAGAGAATTAATTCTAGTCTTGAGCAGCAACCATTCTTCTGCAAATCTTCTGAAAATTACTGAAAATTATGAATCAATTCCACCACTTCAACGTTGACACTCGATGTACTGTCTGGTTCATGAGTGACTAACTTCCGTGACGTTTCTTCATGTCTTGACTCTGACACTTTGATTTTCTTCAGATTAAATCCTTGTAATTAATGATACTCTGACGAGATCTCTGTCACTTGATTAAATCCACAATCTTGACTTATATCACTGAGGCATGATCAATTTCTTGAACTTCTTCCAGTGAATTAATTCCTCAAGTCTGTAGATGAACCTTGTCTCTGAATCCTTTGACAGATATTACTTTGCGAGATCTCTCTGACGGTCGATCCACTATTTACTTATTACATTCTTATTTGAGTTGAGTTGAATCCTCGAATATACAAATAGGTCTATGACATATGACTTACAATCTCCCCCTATTTGTTTGTTAGACAATAACACACAAATACCTAGAGGATAACTCAACTAACAAATAAGAAAAAGATATAAACATACATGCAAAGTAAATAGCAGAAAAGTTCTGGATGAGATTTAACATTTTCCAGATTCCAAGTAGATGTTCCTCTAGACTGAACATATCTTCAAGTAGTTTCATCTTCTTTTGTACAACCACATTTCCTGTTGAGAAGCACATATCTTCCTTGCTTCTCCCCCTATGAGAATCAACTGATTAAAGAAGATCACCTTCGTTTTACCACCTCTCCCGTACAATAGGATCCGCAGATAAAAACCAATGGTACTCCCCTAACAGCTTCTTCCCTTACTAGGAAATCACCTTGTGTTTACCACCTCTCCCGTACAATAGGATCCGTAGTTAGAAACAACAATGGTGTGGTGTAGTGTACATTTTTAGGATCTTTTTCTTCCTCCCTGCTATTTCTCCCCCTTAGTTGAGGAATCCTCCAAACTATTTCTTAAGCTTTTATCTCCCCCTTAAAGAAGGAATGTATGCCGTCGTCTGAAGGAGTTCTCATATTTCACTTGGTTGGAAAAGAAATAACAAGTAGTTTCTCTTTCTACCTCACTGTGAGTGTGTGATTCTGTTTAGTGTACCTCACATGTGTTTCACTCTTCTCTCCACTCGTGTTTACACTCATTCTCACAAGTGTATCACTCTTCTCTCATAGCTCCATAATCAGCTGTACCTGCAAGGAAAATCACCTTAGCCATCCTTAAGGAGGTCACAGGTGGTGCAATGGGAGTTCACAAATCCCCATCCTTGTTAAACTCGTCAGATAAATCTGAGTCATAATCTACAAGTTGCTAGTTTCCCTTTTAGGGTTCCAGATTTGAATTCTGGGAAGGTAAACAATGATCCAACGATTTTAGCATAAAGATCAAAGTTCCCTTCTAATGTCTGTGAAGACACTTCCTTGTGACTCATCAGGTAATATCTGAATCATTGTCAACAAGTTGCCGATCTGCACCTATGTCAGATCCACTATCCGCAGATGCATCCAGGGGATTTAAGCCTGGGGAGGTAGACACTGACCACTGACATATGGCTTTTGGATCAGTATCCTCTCCTAACACCTGTAAAGGCAATTGGTCCACTAACGAACCTTGAACAATCGAATCTGACCTTAAAATGGTCGAAACTCTTGTTTCCGTCAACTCATCCTTTGTGTGTGTAACCTCTCCTTGTGCATCAAGAATTGATTATGTTTGAAGTGGTGACACTACATCGGATACCTTGGCCGACAGGCAAAATTCAATAGACTCACCCTGTTGAGAGAATGAATCTAGTAACTGTTTTTGTGCCTTTTCAGCCATTACATCTTTTTGAGAAGATGTATGGGGGCTAGCAGTTGTCTCGGTTTAAATACTACTCATCTATGTATGAGACAGAGCCACTGGGTTGACTACAGAACCTTCCTTATGTGGTGCACTAGGCACTATCTCCCTCACGCTCATTCATACTATATTTAGTGGTAAGAGAGTGTTGGTTGGTTCTGTTTTTGTGTTTGTCTTTACAGTCTGGGATAGACGTTGTGGGTTTTCAACCTCATGACTGTCAATGAAAGAAAGTCAATGGAGACTGAACCTGTAACACAGAACATATGGTAATAGAGAGAAAATGATTTACACTAGTGATTTCAAAAGATTTTACATGAAATAAGAAGTCACTAATGTAGAAAGAAGTTTGATTTTGTTTTTCAATATGAATGAGTTTTTGATAAAACATTGATCACTTAGGGTAAAGTCTAAGTAATTCTCATTCATGTCAAAAGCTTACAAATATCTGCAACATAATGTTAACAAGATATCATTGACCGATACTTGTCAAGTACTTTAGATACTAATTGTTATGTTGCATAACTATGACGACTCTACTAGTTCATATAAAATTACAATTTCTGTTAGAGTGCCATACCATGTCCTTGACGATTGCTTGAGCAGTATACTAGTTCATACCAACCTGAAGTGAGATTGTGAAGAAGAAATTGCATAGTCCAATAGATCTGCAGCTGCAAAGTCCATGAACTGTGGTGCATTGACTTCCTCTTTTGACTTACCAATCAGGAGTACACTTGTACACATCTTACTAGAGTACAATTCCAAGTGTAATGTGCAGCAGGTGCCTGATATGTCGTAATATTCTCAAGTCTCGTCACTGGTGCTATATGTTAGATACTGCTTCCTGATAATAACCTAGCACAATATACAAAATTATAATGATAACATTCCCAGCTTGCAAACAGCCATATCCCTCAGATAAACCTTTGCTGTTATCTCCAAAGGTAACCATGGGGCCAGCTTTCTCAACCACATTTGATAGCAGGGCTCTATCTCCGGTCATATGTCTTGATGATCCACTGTCAAGAATCCACACTACCGGTTACACCTGTTTAATGCCCTGCACTACAAATGGATTAGACCTTCTTCGGAACCCAAACTTGGTTGGGCCCGGCATACTTGTAGAACTGACCTTTGTCAGACAAAACAACATTTTTAATTTTAACGATCTCAACATCCTCAATGACTGAACATTTGACCTTGTAAATAGCCTTAACAAACTTCTGTTTAAGCTTAGGCACAAATGTCTCCTTTCTAGCCTTAGAAGGACTAGCAGTCTTAGACCTATCATGCTTCTTGTTATTCACATGCTGACGAGGAGTAGTCTTATCATTAGACACATGCTTACCATTAAAATAAGCATACATCATATTAAAAGCACAAGACATACAATTAGCAACACCACATGCTTTATGAGAGTGATTAACAGCAGGCAATTTATGCATGGTAGACATGGCATTATTGTTATCCAACTCATGTGTGTCTGAGTTAGTCTCAGTTGCTTTCACAACTTTGACTGGAACTTTCGACTCACTTGACTTGGAAACAATCTTCTCATAAGCATGATCCTCAGCACGTATTTCTTCTTGAATAACAGAAGAGGTCGCATCAAATGGTTCAGCAATTGATGCTTTATAGAGGGGTTCATCAACACCCTTAAGCACATGTGGTACTTCCCTCCCTTTAGCACAGACATGAGGAGGGGAGTTTATGCCTAATTCTCCAATAGCAGCATTGTAATCATAACCTATTCCAGATGTTTGATTAACAGCTTGCTTACTGTAGAACTCTTTAGCCTTCGAACAAGAATTGAAGTAGGCTCTAACCTTAGTCTCAAGACCGGTGATCTTGTCTTTGAGAATAGTTTCGAGTTTTCTATAACAGTCAACTCTATTCTCTAGAAAAGATACCTGTTCTTTTAATTTGTCTTGATTAATGTGCACAAGTCTTAATTCATTGACCTCTTTCTCAAGGTCTGTGATCTGTAAACTTAACAGTTCATTATCACGACGTGCACAATCTAAGTTACCTCTTAGATGATAAACCATTTCAGCATCAGAAAGTTTTACCTCTATTCTTGACGATGAAGCTTTTCCATCAATAGCCATAAGAGCAAGATTTCCTTCATCTTCATCTTCACTGTCAGTATCATCCCAGCTTCTTCCCTTTGCCAGATAAGCCCTTTCAGAGTTCTTTCTTACTTGCTTTGGCTTTCTACATTATGTGGCAAAGTGTCCCAACTCATTGCAGTTATAGCATCTAATGGTGCTCCGATCAACCATCCCTGTTTTGTATCCACCACTGCTGGTGTTAGAGGATGAAGATCCACCTTTCTGGAATTTGTTGTAGTTGGACTTGTACTTCAGCTTGGGATTCCTCTTGAATCTGACATGGGAGAATCTCTTGACAATTTGGGCCATTGATTCATCTTCCAATTGCTCCAGCTCTTCCAAGGAATAAAAATCATCACTTGATTGATTTGTAGTAGGAGGATCATATTCTGCTACTAACTCATTTTCCTCACCCTTGGAAAACTGTACCATTCTTTCTAACTGTTGAGATTGTTGTTGTTGTTGACCTTCAGCTACAAGTGCAGTAGATGTGCTGACCATTCTATCCTTCCCGTAGACTTCCTTCTGTTGAATCTGCTCCAACTCATAGGTTTTTAACACTCCATAGAGCCTGTCCAAAGAAATCTCACTCAGATTTCTAGCTTCTCTAATGGCAGTGATTCTATGTTCAAGATGAGCTGGCAGTGTTAAAAGGAACTTTTTGTTGACCTCCCTGATTGAATAAAACTTTCCATTGATGTTCAGGTTGTTGATCAACGCATTGTACCTCTCAAACACTTCAGTAATTCCTTCTCCTGGATTTGATTTGAAATGTTCATATTCAGAGGTTAGGATTTCCAACTTGTTCTCCCTAACTTCCTCTGTGCCTTCATTAATTACCTCAATAGTTTCCCACATGTGTTTAGCATTTTTACAGTTCATCACATGTCTGTTCATTAGGGGATCAAGGGAATCAATTAATATTAATTGAAGGCTGGCATCCAAGGAGGCTTCTTCCTTCTCAGCAGGAGTAAAATCTTCAGGCTGTTTTGGATAGGTTCTAGCTTCAGTAGTCACCACACCATCTATTATTACCTCCGGTTCAATAACCATCGGAGTTTTTATACCCTTCTTTAACAAGTTTGAATATTTGGGATTTGCAACTTGTAAAAATAATAGCATCTTCTTCTTCCACATGATATAATTCTCTTTATCAAATTGTGGAATTTTAACGGTTCCAACTTTATGTGAAGTCATTATGAATTTTTGAATAAATAAAAATTCAAGGAGTTGAAAAATCACAAAAGTCTAGGATCTTGATTTGTTCGTTAATCAGAAGGCTCTGATACCAATTGTTGGGTCCCAATGTGTTTGTAGAAGGGGGGTTGAATACAAACAGTACCGAATAATCGAATAAAATGCGGAATAAAAAATGTGAAACAAAATTCAAGTTAAATAAAAATATTATTAAACTTGAAATGTGTTACAACAACTGTATCGATTACAAGGTATTAATCTCAAATCAATTATCACAAATTTAGAATAAATTCGACATGAACTTTTTCTATTTTTGTAATTAAAAGATCAAATGCTAAATGCGATTTGAGATTAAGTTCTAGGGATTTTAATCCGCTAGATTGATATACAAGAACAAGATAAAGATTTCTAGTGGATTAGATTTAACATTACAATCTAGAAATTATGATCTTTGAAATAAGCAGATGAAGATAAAATGTTTTGCTGCGGCTGCTGTCTCTTGTTCTTGAATAATGATTGAGAGATTATTAAAGAAAAGTCTTCTGCTTCTTTTTAAATCAGCAAAACAATAGAATTGAATTGGCATGACAATCCTATAGCTTGTATGACTTTCGGTAGGACAATTGAATGAACTAGCAAGACAATCTGAATGAACTAGCAAGACAATCAGAATGAACTAGCAAGACAATTACCCTCCTAGAGTAACTTTCGGTATGACAATGGAGAATGGCCTAGCATGACAATCGGTATGACAATCCAGATTGTCATGCTAGTTCATTTTCAATTGTCTTGCTGATTTAATGCTTGAATTTAATCCAATTAAGCTTCTGAAAATTCCTAAAATTCCTAGAATTAATTCAGAATTAATTAATCAATTAATTCAATTAATAAATAAATTATTCTTCGCAGATATAATTTATTTTCTTAATTAAATTAGATGACTTAATTAATTAATAGAGAATTAATTCTAGTCTTGAGCAGCAACCATTCTTCTGCAAATCTTCTGAAAATCACTGAAAATTATGAATCAATTCCACCACTTCAACGTTGACACTCGATGTACTGTCTGGTTCATGAGTGACTAACTTCCGTGACGTTTCTTCATGTCTTGACTCTGACACTTTGATTTTCTTCAGATTAAATCCTTGTAATTAATGATACTCTGACGAGATCTCTGTCACTTGATTAAATCCACAATCTTGACTTATATCACTGAGGCATGATCAATTTCTTGAACTTCTTCCAGTGAATTAATTCCTCAAGTCTGTAGATGAACCTTGTCTCTGAATCCTTTGACAGATATTACTTTGCGAGATCTCTCTGACGGTCGATCCACTATTTACTTATTACATTCTTATTTGAGTTGAGTTGAATCCTCGAATATACAAATAGGTCTATGACATATGACTTACAGTGATTATTTACAAGCATGTTTTAAATTACTTGAGAACAATGCCATGACACCACACACTGATAATGATGTATCCAGCATGTTAGATTCCATAGGTTATTCTCTTAACTCTGCTAGTTTAGGGAGTATTAGAAGAAAAGGCCTTAGGAAAGAATGGAGTTTTCTTGGGGATGCCTTTATAAAGGTTTTCTCTGGGAAAATTAGTAATTTTGATGCCATAACTTCATCTCTTGTTAATATGCTCTATATGCTTGTTTCTGATAGGTATTTTAACTTTAGCAACTATGTGATGCTAGAATTGGGTACTAGATTAGGTAACAAAGCTAATAGACCTAATAACATCTATTATGCTAGATTCTTTATGTTATTGGCTAACCATGTTGCTGAAGGTTTGGTCATAATCAATGAGAATAATAAACTCAAGTGCTGGGCACAAGAGAAAAGAGTTCTTGCAGATTTATTGAGAATGGATCTCAACATCAGTGTGCCATTGGTATATTTACCAATCATAAATGCACCTCAGGTAGGTGAGGTAATTACTTCTACAACTCCTACTTCTTCCAACCCCTCTATTTCTTTATCTTCTAGTGTGGCCATGAAATCTGTGACAATGCCCCAACAGATTTCTACCAAGGTCACCAAAACTAAACTTTCAAAATCAAAGACAAAGAAAACCACCTCTGTTGTTTCTCAAAAGACAACAGTTGTAACACCAACCATTAACCCTGAGGGGAGTGAACAGGGTGTGAGTGGTGAGGGGAGGGGTGAACATCAAAGAAACCCCCAGGATAAGGAAGGAGAGTTAAGTGCTTCCCAAGCTAGCCAAGCCACAGTTTCTCAAAAAGCTGTGGTGGTTGAAAAGGTATCTAGCACATCCCTAGTTGCATCCTCCCAAAAGGATGTTACTATTGAAAATAGTTCCCAACCAGGAACACAGAATAAACGAGGGAGGGACACTGAAGCCAAACACTCACCAACAAAAGCTTTTATTAGAAGAAAGAAGGCTAGAACCCAATCTTCTACACAGGGTGCACACACTGCACAGATACATCCATCTGTATCTATGCCTTCTCAAACTCAGTTTGATGTGGCTCCAATAAATGTGGAGTCACAGCCCCATTCTCTCACAATAATCACACATCAATCACCAAACACTTCATCACCATCTCTGGATGTGGATATGTTATTCCCATCAATTCCTGATTCTCCCTCTTTACAACTCAGGGAGGAGCCCCACTCAAATACAGGTGATCATCATCTCTTAGATGATTTGTTGGATCACCCGCAAATTCTTTCAGATATAATTGAAGGATCTGTGTCACCACATCTCAAATCAATCTACACAGATTCAACAGTTATATCACTTTCAATTTCAACTTCTTTTCCTTCTTCAACGGATATCACTCATCCGTTGACAAGTGGTTGCTCTTCAACGGATAAGCTTAACAGCAGTTATCCGTTGATAACATCAGTTTCACCTTCAACGGATATTCCACATCCGTTGATAGTCTCTCCACACATAACTGAATCAATTCCAAGTGTAGAAGACATGAATACTGTGCAATCACTCTTAGGATTGAGGGAAGGGAATGAAAATTTGAGTGAGAGGCTGGGTTGCTCCCAGGCAAAAGGAGAGATTGAGAGCTCAAAAATGCATGCTATTTCTTCCAGCATGGCAAAAGTAAGTGAGAGGAGTACTACCTTAGTAGGTGAAGGTGAGGGAGTGAGTTGTGTGAGCCAGGGGGAGCCCCTGATGCAAGAAAATAGAGAAAAAGAGAGAAAGGCAGGTACAGTAGATATAAGGATGGAACCAGCCATTGCTAGTGAGTCAATGATTATGGATGATGCTGAAAAGGAAAGACAATTTCGGCAACATTACAAAGCTGTAATTGATAACATTTCCTTGGATGCTGACACTTTTACTCATCCTGTGTCAGCCTATCAAATGTTGGCTGCTCAGGGCAATGAGGAGGCAGAAAAGACACTACATCTAGTACACACAACAGAATCTCTTCAAAGGGATAAAGCTGCTATTAACAAGATGCCTTCTACAGCTGGTGAGCCATCTGAGGAATTTGGAGTAAATTCTGATGATGATGACTCTGTTTCTTTTGATGGAAGCATGAACTTAGGGGGAGATGAAGGCCCTAGTTCAATTCCAAATCTACCTGAATGGGCTTTGACAAAGGAGTATAGATCAGGGGAATTCAATGTCTCCTTAGTCAAACAAATCAACACTATTCAACAGGCCATTCAGAACACTTCACATGCAAGTATCAAGGCTATCCTTCAAGCTCACCTGGACTCACTGCATCTCATGAAGTTGCAGCAAGTAAAGCAGAATCTGAGTATGGATGATCTCAGGAAGGATATTGCTGACTTGAAATCCTACAGTTCTGAAAAATTGGATTCAGTCATGCCCTATGGTACATTGCAGGACTTGGTTTTGAGATTGAAAAAGGAATCAGTTACTGAGAAAAGGCTGGCCAAGTTGGAAGACAGAGTTCAAGTTATTGAGTGGCCACCATTCTTCACAACCAACAATCTCAAACCAGTCTCCTAATGCAGCTGGCAAAAGCACAAGGCTTGACCCCTCTCCTTGATGATAACAAAAAGGGGGAGAGTAAAAGGGAAGGGGAAGGAGAGCCATCTACAAAAATCAAAATATCTAAAGTGTTAGTTCCTGCCATCACTACTTCTCCAATCAATCAAATCAAAGGAAAGCCTGATGGAATTGATTTGATTCAGCTAGCAGCAGCTGAAATTCAAGTGAAAGAGCAAAGGAGGAGAATTGATAAAAGGTTGCAACTGTTGTTTGGCTCTACACAAGATAAATCAACATCTGTGAAATATAGCACAAAGATTGAACCAATCAACATGGAGCTCAAGCCAGTAGGGAGACATAAGGATGGAGAAGCTTCTTCCAAAGAACTACAAGCTATAATTCTCAAGCCCAATAAAAGATCCAATAAGGACTCTACAAAGAATCCTTTAAAAGAAGTGGACTTTCCTCCTCCAAAAGCTGATGAGAACAAGCTTTTAGGTAGGAGTATTGCTTATCTCAAAGAGACCATGGATGAGGCTGTAAGGAGAAATAGGGCTATTATTTCTAGAGAGGGAAAGAGCATATGTGTGATGCAAGGACATCCCAAATTCTCAATAGCCAAGAAGGAAGAAGTCAAGCAACTAAAGGCTGACAAAAGAGCACAAGCAAAGCTTGAACAACAGCTAAAGTCAAGTCAAGTTGAAGAAGAGAAAGGAATTGAAGTCAGGGGTGAAGACAAGATTGCAAACCTAGATGAGGTTTTTGGGAGTATATTTGGTGAGAGTATGGAAGAAAGAGAGGAATGGCAGAAGGGAAACAGAAGAAAGGCCAAGGCACATAGAAGGAGTGAAGATAATACTGAAGTAACCAAATCTATATCTAAACCACTACCTTCCATACCTGAACCTCTTGTTGCTAATCCCACTATAAACATCCATGGTGAACCAATCATTCCAAAAGAGGAACCTATTGATTGGGACACCATCAAATTGCCTACCTTTCTAACCACTCTTCCACTACCAAAGAAACAGAAAAGAAAACCCAAATCTACACCTCCCATAACCTCTAAGAAATTCACTCAAAAACAAAAGCCTAAGCCTAAGCCATCCATTTCTAAAGATGATTATGTTCACATCTGTGACATAAAAGAAATTTCAGACATTGAACTCTATCTGGATGAGCTGGAGGATGTAAGAGGAATAGCTGCTTACAGACAGCTACCAGAGAGATTAGTGTTCAGATACAAAGGAGCTGGGGAAAGAACATGGCCTCTTCACAGGATTCTGAATGAAGGCTACTCTACCTTGATTAGAGTCTTTTCAGCTATACAAAAGGATTCTGGCTTTACCAGAACTGCCAAGACTGAAATTCTCAACAAGATTACCAATATAAGGAAAACTTGGAGGGAGCCCAATGCTTTACCCAGGACTTTACTCATTCAAGAAAGGGGAATTACAATTCACAAATCACCTCATCGGTTGATGGAATTTAGAGATGATAAAGGAGTCAGAAGATTTTTCAGACTTGAAGACCAACTCAAGATTGCCAGCAATGAAACTCTCAAGGAAATGCAATCTAAGTTGGATATCAGTGTTGAAGATGAAGCTGAATTCTTCAGACAACTCCAACTCCAAATTGAGGAAAATGACAAAGGGCTAGGAAAGAAAACCAGGGAACAAAGAAGAAAAAGATGATTTGCTCAGGCTAAAGGAGTATCCTTGGAAATACTGTAAATCTTCAATTTCCTCCTAGTACATACATTTTTGCAGCATTTTCAAATTTCTACTTAGTTTCAATTCATATATCTGTTAAGTGTTTTGTTATCATCAAGTTAACCCTGAATTTATGCCTACAATTCTTATAGACATAAATAGGGGGAGATTGTTAGGAATATATGTGCATTAGTTTGATGATATGTTTAACAAAACACTTAAGTAGAAATTCAGTGTCTGTAGCCTCAACGGATAAGACCACTTTGGCTATCCGTTGATGGTGTAGCTTTACTTAGAAATAAGTCTAGTGTTGTAGCATATTTCAGTCTCTGTATTTAAGATGTAATTCTTAGAAGTTGAGAGAAACTATGAGTCATGTTGACTACTAGAAGATATGCAGATAGGAAGGCCAATTGTAAATATTTCATGCCTTGTAATTTTGTATAAATGAAGTGGTATCAACGGATGACTTAAAGACCTTCAACGGATGAGAAGCTAAGCTTCAACCGATGTCTCTAAAGCTTCAACGGATAACATCCTTCAACGGATGAGTGCATCAACGGATGAAAGCTTCAACGGATGTTCTGTTGATTAACCGTTGATAAGTGGTAGTTGTACCTACAAACAGAGGCACGTGGGTGAACAGAGATAACTGAAATGTGGCAGCCTAATTTCAGGAACATCAGAAAAAGCAGCCGTTCTACTCTAGTATAAAGAGACATTAAGTCAACAAAGTACTGGAGTGAACTGGAGAAGAAACAAGTGGAGATCTTACTTTATTATTTTATATATCCTTGCCTTCACTTGTAAACTTGGTAATATAAACCAAGTAGTAGCTAGTAATTAGATAAGAATTTTTCCAGAGCTGTTTAGAAAAATCTTGAGAGAAAAATTATCTAGTTTGTACTAGGATGCAGCTGTGATCAAATTCTTAGATCACAGAATTTCTGAAATACCATCTCTGGTGGAACAACAAATCCACCAGAAAAGTTTTTAAACGTTTATTGTGTTCTTTACATTTGTGTTTGAATATATATCTGTCTGTATCAGCTTAAAGCAATTCACACACTTGTTCATCTTGAACACACAGTCTTTATAAACTGCTCAAAACTTGAAAAAGTTTTGAGATTTACATTCAACCCCCTTCTGTAAATCTCATTGTTAGTTCTCTAGAAATAACACAAAGCTTTGGCAAAAAAACAAAGTGGTCATTATTTGAAGGTACTCCGATCAGACAGAGGAGGTGAGTATACTTCAAATTTATTTAAAAGCTTCTGCAGAGCACATGGAATCAATCATCAGTTGACAGCGGCATATACTCCTCAACAAAATTGCATTGCAGAAAGAAAGAATCGCACTATTCTTGACATGGCAAGGAGCATGGTCAAAGCAAAGCATATGCCGAGAACTTTCTGGGCTGAAGCCGTTCTATGTGTAGTTTATTTGTTGAATCGTTGTCCAACTAAAAGTGTCAGAAACAAAACTCCAAATGAAGCATGGAGTGGTAGCAAACCATCTGTTGGACATCTCAGAATTTTTGGGTGCATTACATATGCACATGTTCCAGATCAGAAAAGGAAGAAGCTGGATGATAAAGGCGAGAAGTGCATCTTTACCAGATATGACAAAAGAAGCAAGGCGTACAGACTCTACAATCCCCTCACGAAGAAATTAATCATTTCTCGAGATGTTGAGTTCGATGAATCAGACTACTGGAAATGGAGCGACGAAGAAAGAAAAGTTGCAGGTCTGTTCTTTAATGATGATGATGATGACGGTAATGATTCCAACATTGAGGATGATGAAGATGATGATCCAACTCCTCCCCAAAGTCCAAATCAACAAACTCCTGCATCGACACCATCGACTGGAGGAAGCAGCAGTTCAGGGGGAGCGCCAAGGAAAATGCGGAGTTTGGATAATATATATGAAGCAACAAGTCCGGTACAAACTACCTTTGATTATTCATTATTTTGCTTAATGGCTGAGTGTGATCCAGTTACATTTGAGGAAGCTTCTGAAGAAAGCAAATGGAATAAAGCCATGGATGAAGAAATTGGTGCAATCAAGAAGAATGACACTTGGGAGCTCACAGATCTTCCAAAAGGACACAAAGCAATTGGTGTCAAGTGGGTCTACAAGACAAAGACAAATCAGGATGGTGAAGTGGAAAAATATAAGGCGAGGCTAGTGGCTAAAGGCTACAAGCAGAGATATGGAATTGACTATGATGAGGTATTTGCTCCAGTTGCAAGAGTTGATACCATAAGACTGCTTACAGCAATTGCAACTCAGAATCAGTGGAAGATTTATCAGATGGATGTCAAGTCTGCATTTCTGAATGGCTATCTTGAAGAAGAAGTCTATATCGAGCAACCACCAGGATATGTTCAGAAAGGCCAGAATAACAAAGTCTGCAAATTGAAGAAAGCCTTGTATGGTTTAAAGCAAGCTCCGAGAGCATGGAACACAAGGGTTGATGAATATTTCCAGAAAAATGGTTTTGAGAAGAGTCCCTACGAGCATGCACTTTACACGAAAACAAATTCAGGGGGAGATATTATGATCGTGTGCTTATACGTGGATGACATGATTTTTACTGGAAACAACCCTGGTATGTTTGATGATTTTAAGAAAGTTATGACTAACGAATTTGAGATGACAGATATTGGTCAAATGTCTTACTTTCTTGGAGTCGAGGTAAAGCAAAGCAAAGACGGGATTTTTATGTCACGGAAAAAATATGCGGAACAGATTTTAAAGAAATTCAGAATGGAAGAATGCAAGCCAGTGAGCACGCCAGCTGAAGCAAGCATAAAGCTCAGAATTGATTCAATAAGGGAGTCGGTAAATCCGACATTGTTCAAAAGTTTGGTTGGAAGTCTGAGGTACCTAACTTTCACTCGTCCAGATATTATGTACGCAGTTGGACTGGTTAGTAGGTACATGGAGAAGCCGAAGCAAGATCATTTCATGGCAGCTAAAAGAATTTTGAGGTACATAAAAGGTACACTTGATCATGGTCTGTTTTACATGCATTCTCAAAATTCAAAATTAGTTGGCTACTCAGACAGTGATTATGGCGGTGACTTGGATGACGGGAAAAGCACTTCGGGATATGCTTTTCATATCGGTTCAGCAATATTTTCATGGTCATCAAAGAAGCAACAGACAGTGGCTCTGTCAACATGTGAGGCGGAGTATATGGCAGCAGCAGCATGCGCATGTCAAGCTATGTGGCTAGGCTATATATTGGGCGAGTTAAATCTTGCAAAGGTTGATCCGGTTACTATTTACGTGGATAATAAATCTGCTATCTCACTCACGAAAAATCCAGTGTCACATAGTCGAAGCAAGCACATCAACATCAAATATCATTTCATTCGAGAGCAGGTGAATGACAAAATTGTGGAGTTGGTGCACTGCAGGACAGAAGACAATTTAGCGGACATATTTACGAAGCCATTGATGTCGGAAGTGTTTCAGAAAATGAAAGCAATGCTTGGAATGCAAAGTCGAGTTTGAGGGGGAGTGTTAGAGTTTTCAAACTCTCCCGTATGAAATAAGATATGCAGCAGCAAGAAACAAATGCCCTCAAATCCTGGATTCAAGGTTGACAAATAAAAGAACAGCAGCTTGGTCAAAAATAAAAAGCTTGGTGTAAAGAAGCAGTAATATCAAGACAAAAAATAAGAGGCAGGTATCAAAAGACAGCTTGATTGTTAGGTGCATACAACGTATATACATGCATGTAGCAGCTAAGTATGCTCACAATAATAAAGAAAGTCAACTGTGGTGTGCTGGACATAATAACAAGCAGCCTAATTTTAGCTGTTGCTGTAAAATCAAAAGGTGGTGAAACATGTGAACAAAAGAAACCACAGCAGCTCCTGGAATTAAGGTAGGCTATCTGTTGAATTCTGCAGATGCAAGGTTGGCCAGAAAACTAGGAAATAAATGAAATGTGATATAAGGCATGATGTGTATTTTAGTTTAATGTATATAAATAGCTTGAGCTGCTGTGTTGTATGAGGAAGTAGTGAAAGAATTAGAAAGATTAAAAAAATAGAGCTGAAGCTCTATTCTGTGTAATAGAAAAAGGCTGTAGTCTATGTTGTTGTTCCTGTAGTGAAATCAAAAGTTATAGCTTTACATCCCTGTGTTTTGTTTTTCATTTGGACAAACAGGCGTGAGTATACAATTTATTATTCCAGCTTGTGTAAGTATTTTATAAGCCCAAGCCCATTCTGTTTCCAACAACAAGCGCCACCCACTGATCTAGAGGGACCCTCTTGTCACGGTCAGCTATTCGTTCTTCATCAGTTGCATAAATGTTGTAATGGGCAATCTTTAACTTAGCTTTCCAATCTTTCCATTTTCTGCTGAGGGACTTCAGGACCCAATCTTTACAAATGGGGTCGATGTCAAATTTTGACTACATAATAGAGAGATCCTCTTATTTACAGGATGAAAACAAATACTTTCCACAAAAGGCTACGTTGACTAAGGATAAAGATGATATGACCTCTAGGTACAAGAAAAGATTAATGATCATAATGCTTACTAAGAAAGTACTCTTTATGTTATATGAGGACTTCATACAAGAATGCACCATATGCAAGGTTATATAACACACTTCGAAAGAACTAAAACTGCTAGACAACAGTAATGGGAAACTGATTAACTTGTTCATTGAATAATCAATACATAAAGATTACAAAACCATTGTAGTTGAACTCCATACTAGTCAGCAACTACCTCCAAGAACTCTTTTCAGGTCAGACTTCTGATCTGATAAAAGCCTTGATGAAAATTTAATATCAAACTTAATCCCCAAATTCCCTTTTTTTTCCAGGTTCTTTCAAAATAGGCATTCCTTCATCCGGAATCACCTCCTCATGGCCCGGTTTCACCATATCCTTAATCGGAATCCTGAGATCCCTTTCATCCAAAGTTGCCAATTTGATAGTCTTCCTGGTTAAAGCATCAAGCAAAGAGATTTTCTTATAAAATATTTACTTTAAACAAACAAACAAATAGAAAACCGAATTAAATATTAATATCACCAATTAATTATCACCTAAAATAATAAGATAAACAAAACAACAGTTTTGTAGCTAACTGTAAATTACTACATCCTATACAAATGTAATAAATAAATAATTAAATAAAAAACTTACATCCTTGATGACTAAGTTGCGAGAGGAGCAAGAAAAACAGATTAACAGCAGCAAGGGTTTGAAGAATACAGGGATGAACGAAGATATACCGAGAACAAAGAGAGCGTTGTTGGAAGAAAGGATCTCACTCAAACTCACACAAGACAATTTAGGAGAAGAAATGTATTACTTGAAAAATTACTTGATTACAAATGACTTGGTACAAGGCTTTATATAGGACTCCATAGAAAGATCTAGATAACTCTTAGACTCCAATAGACATCACTTGACCAAGATACATGTATCTAGAGATTACATGTACCTCAACCAATACATTGAACATAGAAAAATACTAATACATGTACCAAGATTATTCTAGAGACTCCCACACAATTATATTATTTTAATAGTCAAAAATATATTATTTATTTTTAACAGCCCCCCGTTAATTTTGACTATCCTAAGTAGACTTCGGAATTTGTTGAAGGCGTCACTTTTGAGAGGCTTTGTAAATATATCACTAATTTGATCTTGGGACTTCACATAATTCAACTCCACTTCACGCCTTTCGATGCATTCCCAAATAAAGTGATATTTTGTATCAATGTGCTTGCTCCGTTCATGAAACACCGGATTTTTGGCCAAAGCTATTGCCGACTTGTTATCAACCAATACTTCTGTGGACTCATTTTGTGGCATGTGGAGCTCTTCCAAAACTCTCCTTAGCCATATAGCTTGACAAACACAAGAACACGCCGCCACATACTCCGCCTCACAAGTGGACAGGGTAACAATGGGTTGTTTCTTTGAACTCCATGAAAAAGATGTGTCACCAATAAAGAATACATATCCGGTGGTACTCTTTCGATCATCAATGTCACCTGCCCAATCACTATCACAATAACCAACAAGTTTGAACTCATTTGAGTAATGATACAACAATCCATAATCCATTGTGCCTTTGAGATAATGAAGAATTCTCTTGGCCGCCTTCATGTGTGTTGTTGTTGGAGCCTCCATATAGCGACTAATAAGTCCAACACTATAGAGTATGTCGGGCCTCGTGCATGTCAAATATCTCAAACTTCCCACAAGACTTTTGAAATATGTAGGATCCACCTTCTCACATTCTTCAAATTTCGACAACTTCGTTCTACATTCAATGGGGGTGCTTACGGCTTGACAATTTTCCATCTTGAATTTCTTCAAAATCTCCCTTGTATAGCTTCCTTGTGATATTAGTATCCCATCATCCATTTGCTTTACTTCAATGCCAAGATAATATGACATAAGCCCAATATCGGTCATCTCAAGTTCTCTTATCATGTCTTGTTTAAATTTCTCAAACATTCTTGGACTATTTCCCGTGAATATTAAGTCATCCACATACAAGCACGCAAGAAGAAATTCTCCATTTTTAGCAACCTTGGCATATAGAGCATGTTCATGAGGACACTTGTAAAATCCTTGAGCTTGAAAGTATTTATCAAGTCTACTATTCCAAGCCCTCGGTGCTTGTTTCAATCCGTACAAGGCCTTCTTTAACTTTAACATTTTTCCTTCTTGTCCTTTTATGATGTATCCCAATGGTTGCTCCACATACACGGTTTCTTCTAGAACACCATTCAAGAAAGCGGACTTCACATCCATTTGATGAATTTTCCATCCATTTTGAGCCGCTAATGAGATGATTAGCCTTATAGTCTCCATTCTTGCAACCGGGCAAAAACTTCGTCATAATCAACTCCATATCTTTGATTGTAGCCTTTGGCCACCAATCTTGCCTTATATTTTTCCACCTTACCTTGGGCATTCTTCTTCACCTTATAAATCCACTTTACACCAATAGCTTTTTGTCCTTTTGGAAGTGTTGCTAACTCCCATATGTCATTCTTCTTTATAGACTCAATCTCGTCGTCCATTGCTTTCTTCCACCTTTCATCTTGCACGGCTTCTTTGAAGCTTGTTGGTTCGGTTTCCGCTAGAAGACAAAGAAGTGTTAAGTCAGAAATAGCGGGAACCTCTTCCGTTTCATCGTATATTTCTCCAAGACTTCTATAACGTCTTGGTGGTGTCTCGTCATCATCACTTGAAGAAGATAATGGAGTTTGTCCATCACTTATTTCTCGTGGTGATGTAGGAGGAGTAATATTTTCTTCACTTTCTTCATCAACAAATGGGAAGGAAATTATAATCTTCTTGTGTGTTGCTCCAATCCCATAAGCTCTCTTCGTCAAATACAACATCTCGACTAATAACAATCTTTCCATTGATGGGGTTGTAAAGTTTGTACCCCTTTGCTCTTGCATCATATCCAACAAACACATACTTTTCACTCTTGTAATCCAACTTTATTCTTAGCTCATCATCGACGTGCGCATAAGCTATGCTTCCAAAAACTCTTAAGTGAGCAATAGATGGTCTCTTTCCTTTCCATGCTTGTTACGGAGTTATGTCTTTAACACATCTCGTGGGACATCTATTTGACAAGTAGATGGCACAATCTACCGCTTCGGCCCAAAATTCCTTAGGCATATTCTTGCTCTTTAGCATGCTTCGAGCCATGTTAAGAATGCTCCTATTTTTTCTTTCGGTGATTCCATTTTGTTGCGGTGATCTTGGAACCGTTGCGGGTCGTCTAATACCATGAGCTTCACAAAATTGCAAGAACTCCTTTGAATTGAATTCACCTCCTCGATCCGAACGAATGGCTTTTATTTGATACTTGGTCTCTTTTTCAACTTGGGCTTTGAACTTTTTGAAGCATTCAAAAACTTGAGACTTCTCTTTGAGAAAGTACACCCATGTCTTGCGGCTAAAATCATCAATGAATAACAAGAAATAGCGATTCTTACTAAAAGATGGAGGATTAAAAGGCCCACATACATCGGAGTGAATGAGTTCAAGTGGCTCATTTGCTCTTGACATAGATTCCTTTGGAAAGCTCTTTCTTGATTGTTTTCCGAAAAGACATCCTTCACAAATTTGGTTTGGATGGTTGATGTGAGGCAATCCATTCACCATATGCTTTTTTGATAGTGAATTTAGTCCATCAAAGTTCAAGTTCCCAAACCTAAGATGCCAAAGCCAAGAAGAATCTCCAATACAAGCCTTAAGACATTTTGCAACATCATTTTGAATTTTGAGAATAAATATACGATTCTTGGTCATAGGCACCTTTGCAATTAAATTATCATTAGAATCTCTCAAATTGAGAAATCCATCTTTCATGGTGATGGTATAGCCTTTCTCCATTAGTTGCCCCAAACTCAAGATATTATTTTTCATGCTAGGCACATAATAAACACTTGAAATAAAATTATGATCTCCATTTTTCAAGTGAATTAAGATGTTACCTTTGCCTTTGATGGGCACTCCCGAAGAGTCTCCAAAAGTGACTTTTCCATTCACTTTCTCATCAAGATCCACGAACAAATTTTTATTGCCACACATATGATAACTTGCGCCGCTATCAAGATACCACAAATTATCTTCAAAATTTACTTCTCCTTTATGCGCTAGAAGCAAAGTGGGCTCATCAACATTGCCTTTATCTTCAACAAAATTAGCTTTCTCCTCCACTTGATTTTTTGAAACGTGACACTCGGAAGCATAATGACCAAATTTTTGACAATTATAGCATTTAACATTTGACTTGCCATACCTTGGTGTAACTCTTCCTCTTCCACGGCCTCTTGAATTTCTTGTCTCGTACAATCTTTCATACTTTTAACTTTCCTCCCTTTGTTGGCCACGACCTCTTCCTTGTCCATATAGAAATCCTCTTCCACGTCCTTGTCCAAGACCTCTTTGGCTCCTCATATACCTTCCATTATTATCTTTAAAAGATAACTTTGATTGTAAGGCTTGTTCAATTGGCTCCTTCTTTAACATTTTTTCTTCATGGGCTTGTAATGATCCCATAAGCTCATCAATAGTCATTTTATCTATATCTTTAGAGTCAAGTGAACGAAGAACTTTTTCAATAACACGAACATCACTTACCTCTTCTCCATTGCTTTTCATTTGATTGACAATGGTCAAGACCCTTGAAAAATAATCCGAGATTGATTCGGATTCCTTCATTCGCAAAGCCTCAAACTCGCCACGAAGTGTTTGTAGCCGAACTCTCTTTACTTTAGCATCGCCACTAAAAGAAGATTTGAGAGTATCCCAAACTTTCTTTGACGTTGTTGCGGAAGCCACTTTTTGTAACATAGAATCATCCAAACATTGATGAATGATCATGATCACCTTTTGATCCTTCTTTCTCTGGGCTTGAAGTTGATCTTTTTGAACTTGATTCAAATTTGCTTCATTTTCGGGCACCTCCAATCCTTTCTCCACAATTTCCCACACATCATTTACTCCAAGGATCGCCTTCATACGAATGCACCAATTCTCATAATTATCTTTGGTGAATTTTGGCATTTGCCATTGAGACATTCTATTTGCCATGATCTCCTTCTTCTTTACACCACACAAGCCTTCTTTGAAGACAAGTAGAAGTAGAACCTTTGGCTCTTGATACCACTTTGTTGGAAGAAAGGATCTCACTCAAACTCACACAAGACAATTTAGGAGAAGAAATGTATTACTTGAAAAATTACTTGATTACAAATGACTTGGTACAAGGCTTTATATAGGACTCCATAGAAAGATCTAGATAACTCTTAGACTCCAATAGACATCACTTGACCAAGATACATGTATCTAGAGATTACATGTACCTACACCAATACATTGAACATAGAAAAATACTAATACATGTACCAAGATTATTCTAGAGACTCCCACACAATTCTATTATTTTAATAGTCAAAAATATATTATTTATTTTTAACAAGCGAAAATAACAAAAAGATAATCAGGCTATAGATAACTCAACATAATCAAATACAATAAACATTAGTAGATGAACTCAGTTAAGAGCACAATAATACCTGATGAGATTTATAAAATCCTAATTCAACTCAATTTGTAAAACCCAATTGATTTGAATCCCCCAATCAAACCCTAATTGAGATATGGGCTTGCAAATCTTAAATCACTAAATCTTGAAGCACCAAATATTGAAGATCCATTTATGAAGTTACTACAAGAATCCAATTTTACAGAACCCCTATAATTTGAAGACTTAAATAATGTTTTTGAGAGAGAAATGGCTATGGTTTGGAAAGTGAAAGAGCGTAAGCATCTGTGTATGTTTTTTCTCGATTTGTTTGATGTCCTAGTCTAAAAACAAGCGGAAACTTTGTCGGTTCCTAAAAGTTTTAGTGTCCGTCTTTTTCATTCATTTCCGCATATATATACTGGGTTAAAAGATAGGAGTTAGGAACCTAAAAGCAAAGCCACTACGAAATAGCTAGCTCCTCGACAAAACAAATAGCTGTAGATATTAATTTTTTTTGTATAAATTATTTATTAAAATATAATGTTTTTTTATACAATTTTGGGTAACACCATGTTTACTCTACCACAACGTCAAAAAATGAAGTATTGCAATAGACATAATTTTAAGAGCTACCGTAACGTTTTTCATCGCAACGCTAAGATGATGTGTTGCAATAGGCCATCTATGGTGTAGTGGAACATGAAGTGTGAATTGTAAACTTGGCACTAGCTTTAAACCATCTATTTAAAGTTCATGTAAAGTACACACATGAATATATATATTTGAATATGTGGATAACTCTATCAATGAAATTAAAGCCAAAAACACTATTCAACTAGTTATGCAAAATGATACAAATAACATGTCTACTTCCAAACTATTAAAGGCAAAAAGACCTAACATATTTTGGATATCTTATGCAACTCACACTCTCAATCTTATTCTCGAACAAATATGTATTTGTCACTATACTTTTAGACTATTAAATGTTATATGAGGAAATTTTGTTGTAGCATTTTAAATTGTTTCAGCATATGACATATATATATTTTTTACATTTTTTGCATAGATTATTCAGAGGATTTAATATAGTTTTAACGACAGGTTTTCAATAGTTTTGTACATGTTTTTGTTACAGTTTTTCATATTTTTCCGGAGATTAAAATGTATTTATACGATATTTTTAGCAGATTTTAATTATTTTCTACTACACTTGATTAGTAGGCTTTTCTTTAGATTTTAACAACTTTTGGTTGTTGTTTTTCAGCAGATTTTTACTTGTTCATGCTCCAAATTTTTAGTTTTTAGCATATATTACATGTGTTTTTGTAGCATTTTTATATATGTTCCTGCCGTAGTTTGTTCAATTGTTTGAGCAAATATTTTTTTTCTCTTATTCTTTCTGTAGAACTCAAAATTTCAAGCAATAATTGGAGGAACGAACGAACTCACCATTTTAATCTATGTACATCACAAGACGTAAGAATTATTGAGAAAATTTATTAAAAGAAGAGATATGGTAAGGACAGGCGTCACCAAATTTGCTAGTTTATTTCTTTGAATATAGAGCATGATTGAAAAAGAAGAAAACTTAAAATTTATGTTAGCAAGTTGAGAATAAAGGGATTGTGAGTGGTTTCTTTCTAAAACATGTACTAAATCATGTCAAACAATGGTTTATCAATTATTTTAGAGTAACATGAAATATTGTGCTGATATTTTCAAGCTTTTAGTAAGAGTTCTTAGGCCTGTTGATGGATAATATTATCAGTCCATGCCTTGGGAGGTATGGGAGCAATTAATGAGGCAAAAAATGAAATTAATTTTGTTTTACACAAATGGTCAAGATTTTGAACCTATTTTGGAGATCATAGAGACAAAAGAAAAAGGTCATCTTGAGAGTCTATTACATCTGGTCGGCTACATGTTAAACCGTTATTATAATTATCAAGATAAAGGGCTGTAGAAAGATACCAGTTGTATGACGGCTATGATGACGTGCATTGAGATGTTTTTTCCCGATAACTATGACTTACAGGATTTAGTAGCTAATACCGAGTTAGTCAAATATCAAAGAATGAAATGGATGTTTGGAAAGAAATTGGAAGTCACGGCCAGATGTAGAGCTGGAGATAAATTTTATATTGGTAATTTCATAATTTGTTATATTTTCTGCTCTACATACATGTCCATGCTAATGATAGTTTTAAATTTATCATTACTGTATTGTATCATTATTGTATTGTATCATTACTCGTTACTGTGGCACTTGAGGAGGCCATTGCAGATTGTTCACACAGATATAGCTGGTCCATTTTAAATTCCATCACTTGGAGGTAATAGGTATTACCTAACATTTATTGATGATTTTAGCAGGAAAAGTTGGGTTGATATCATCAAAGAAAAATCGGAGGGTCTTGATAAATTCAAGGAGTTCAAAGCACTGGCGGAAAAATAAAGTGGACATTATTTGAAGACACTCAGATCAGACAGAGGAGGCGAGTATACTTCAAATTTGTTCTGGAGCTTCTGTAGGGCACATGGCATAACTCTTCAGTTGACACCGTCAAATACTCCTCAACAAAATGGTGTTGTAAAAAGGAGGAACCGCATAATTCTTGACATGGTAAGGAGTATTGTGAAAGCAAAATACTTGCCAAGAACTTTATGGGCGGAAGCTGTTTTATGTGCAGTTTATTTGTTGAATCGTTGCCCAATAAAAAGTGTCAGAAATAAAAGTCCAAATGAAGCATGGAGCGGGAGCAAACTATCAGTTGGACATCTCAGAATTTTCTGGTGTATTGCTTATGCCCACGTTCCCGATCGAAAAAGGAAGAAGCTGGATGACAAAGGTGAAAAAGAAATTTTTACCGGATATGACAAAAGAAGCAAGTCATATAGACTCTATAATCCCTTCATGAAGAATTTAATCATTTCTCGAGATATTGAATTTGATGAATCAAAGTACTGAAGATGGAGCGAGGAAGAAAGAAAAGTTATCGGTTTATTCTTTAACGATGATTATAACGACGGTGACGACCCCAATATTGAAGATGATGGAGATGATGATCCAACTCCTCCACAAAGTCCGACTCAACTAACTCCTACATCGACACCATCGACGGGAGGAAGCAATAGTTCAGGGGGAGCACGGCAAAAGATGCAAAGTTTTGACTTTGTTAAATTCAATAAAAGGAGTCTCGATATTTACATGAAGTTTCTAAAACAAAGTGCACCATGAGAGCAGTTTGCAATATTAATAATCTTACCTTATTTCATAGAAGAGCTATTCAGTATCGCAGGTAAGCTTTGTGTGACTTTGAACAAAGAAACCTGAAATTATAGAAATGAATCATTTACACAAACAAATTAGACATTAAAATAATTATATAACCAAATATAAGAAGGAATACAAAAAAATTGAAACCTATAACCAAATCAAAAGGTCCTAATTTTGAACCAGAATTAAAATAACCCCTAATAGAAATCAATGTAAACACAAACCAATTATATTAACTTATCAAAATTATATATGTTTTGAGCCGGAGAGATAACTAGATTACCGACTACTATCGAGAGACAGAGTGAGAAAGGTACACAAAGAGAGACTGGTAAGGATAGAGAGATTTAAAAAATGGGGCACTAAGGGTAAAAGATGACAAGAGACATAGTGAGAGGAAGATAATGTTGGAATTATAATCTAAACTTACATGTTTATTTGTTAAATAATTGTTAACGTTGTTTTTCACACGTTAGCATAGGTGAATAAGTCTCTTGCTGTTGAGAGATTGTAGGGAGTAATTTTAGTAAGTGGCTTGTTTGTAGGAGTCTGAAGCTTATTTTTAGGTTGCTGTATTTCCATTATATTGTATTGTCAGTATTCAGTTTTTACCAAGGAAGTAATACAACGTTTTGCATTACTATATCTTTCTCTCAGAACATACAAATAAATACACAAACTTGCGTGTGTTTATCAAAACCAGTGTTAAAAACAATATTTGGTATCAGAGTTCCTAGGTTTGGTGGATGCCAAAGTATATGCCGAAATCAGATACGATGGATACACACAAGATCAAGGATAGTTCACTAGGCCTGAGTTACCCGACGTTGACAAAGAGTAATTACACCCCTTGGTCGTTGAAGATGAGAGTACTGATGCAAGCTCACACACTCTGGGAAGCTGTAGAACCCACCGATCGGAAGGCGGTTGTTGACGACAAGACAGCTAAGGTGGCGTTGGCATTTATTTTTCAATCAATTCCAGAGGATATCTTGCTCTCGTTGGCTGAGAAGAAATCTGCAAAAGAAGCTTGGCAGGCGTTGAAAATGATGTGTATGGGAGCTGATAGGGCTAAAAAGGCCAAAATTCAAACACTCAAGACAGAATTTGAAAATCTAAACATGAAGGACAGTGATATGATTGATGATTTCTCAATGAGGTTGAACGGGTTGGTTACCAACATCAAGGCATTATGAGAGACTATCGAGGAATCATATGTTGTGAAAAAATTCCTTCCATCAGTGCCAACTAAGTTTCTGCAGATCGCTTCTACCATAGAACAGTTTGGAGACCTTGAAAGGATGTCTGTTGAGGAAGTGGTTGGATCTTTAAAGGCCCATGAAGAACGACTGAAAGGTAAGCAATCTGAGAACACTGGAGGACAGCTCCTCTTGATTGAGGAATAATGGATAAGGAGAGAAGGAAACGATGGGCAGCTTTTGCTCACTAAAGAGGAATGGTTAAAGCGTTCCAAGACTGGAGGAACAGAGGTGTCACAAAATTCAAAGTTTCATAACAACAGTGGGAGTCAGACTAGTCGTGATGGTCGTGATCGAAGTCGAGTAAGGTGTTTCAATTATAATGTCCTTGGACATTATGCTGGTGAATGTCGACGGCCAAAACGTGAAAAGGACGCAAAGCCTGAAGCCAACTTGACACAAGTCACAGATGAAGAACCTGTTCTGCTTCTGACTGAGTGTAACGTGGAGAAAGAAAGCAAACTACTGCTAAATGAGGACTCAGTAAATCCAAGGTTGAAGAAAATAGAGAAGCAAATTGATTCGAATGTATAGTATGTGGACAATGGAGCTAGTAACCATATGACAGGCCAATGTATGAAATTTAGAGAACTTGATGAAGGGGTGACTGGCTTGGTAAAATTTGGTGATGGGTCTACTGTGGAGATCAAAGACAGAGGGTCAGTGATGTTCAAGTGCAAGAATGGAGAAGAGATTATTTTCAGCGAGATATATTATATTCCCACACTTTGCAGTAATATTATAAGTCTTGGTCAATTATCAGAAAATGGGAATAAAGTCGTGTTGAATGGAAACCACTTGAGGGTATATGATGGAGATAGGAGACTGATCATGAAAGTGCAAAGATCAGCCAATAGACTGTACAAAATTTTGCTCGAGACGAGCAAACCTGAGTGACTGCTATCGAAAATTTTCAATCAATGGTGTTGATGTCAAAGGACAAGATGGCATATGGGCTACCTGAGTTTGTTCAACCTAAAGATTTGTGCACTGGATGTTTGATGTCCAAACAGACTCGTAAACCATTTCCTGGGCAGGCAAGTTTTCAAGCAAAACAGGTGCTCGAACTAGTGCATGGGGATTTGTGTGGACCGATTTCTCCAACAATGATGGCTGGTAATAAATATTTTCTGTTGTTAGTAGATGATTTCAGTCATGTTATGTGGAGTTTTATGCTTTCTAGCAAAGATGAAGCTTTGGGAGCTTTCCAAAAATTCAAGGCTCAAGTCGAGAGAGAAACAAAAAAGAAAATTAAGATATTAATAACAGACTGTGGGCGAGAATTCATGTCAAACCAGTTCAAATCATATTGCGAGGAGAACAGTATTATCAGGCATTTTACAGCTCCGTATTCCCCTCAACAAAACGGAGTTGTTGAGCGGAGAAACCGAACCGTGGTGGCTATGGCTCGAAGCCTGTTGAAAGAAAAGAAAATTCCAGGAGTTATGTGGGGAGAATCAGTCAGTCATGCTATTTATATATTGAACAGACTTCCTACGCGTGCACTATCGGGGAAGACGCCTTATGAAATCTGGACGGGGAACAAGCCTGACTTAAGCTATTTGAAAATTTTTGGCAGTCTAGCACATATGAAGATACCGAGTACTAATGTCAAGAAATTAGATGACCGCAGTAAAAGAATGGTATATTTGGGGCGTGAACCAGGCACGAAAGTATGTCGCCTTTACCATCCGGAAGCTAAGAGAATTTGGGTAAGCAGGGATGTTGTTATAGAAGAAGGAAAAAGATGGCATTGGGAAAATGAAAATGAAGAAATGGTTGAAACAGTATCTCATGGTAGCTTTGTCGTACAGGGGATTCATGCGAGTGAAACTACTGAAAGTTCATAATTTGAAGAACAAAGTATACCATAGGGGGGCTCTGATTTTTCAACTGCAAGTGATCATGAAAGTCCATTTACCCAACACGAGCCACTGTCAGATGGAGATAACGATAAATCAGCACAGTCCAGTAGCAGTAGTGCACAGTCCAGTAGTAGTAGTGAACAACCCAGAAAATTCATAATGCTTAGTGACATTTATGATAATTCAGAACCGATAGAACTGGATGAAGAGGAGCTCATGTTGTTAGGTATTGAAGAGCCAAATGATTTTGATCAAGCAGCTGTAGAAAGAGCGTGGCAAAAGGCAATGGAGGTGGAGATTGATGCGATTGTTAATTATGACGAATGTTGCACATGAACGCTGTCAAACAAATTTTAAGGTACATGAAGGGGACTGTTAATTATGGGTTAGTTTATGAGCAGGGAACTGGAAATTATTTACTCTCAAGGTACTCAGACAGTGATATGACGGGTTGTATTGAAGATCGAAAAAGCACTGTCGAAATGGTTTTCTACTTGAATGACAGTTTAATTACCTGGGTGTCACAAAAACAGAAGTGTGTAGCATTGAGTTCATGTGAAGCAGAGTTTATGGCCGCTAATGCAGCAGCGTGTCAGGGAGTATGGCTTAGTAAACTACTCGGTCAGATCACATATAAGAAGCTAGATCCAGTTGTGATATATGTGGATAACAAGTCAGCCATAGACTTAACAAAGAATCCAGTCTTTCACGGGAGGAGCAAACATATCGATATACGATTCCATTTTATTCGAGGTTGTGTGGAGCATGGAGAAATTGAGATTAAGTTCATCAACTCTTGACAACAGCGTGCAGACATATTGACTCAAGCCATGACTGCTGTAAAGTTCAAAAGGATGAGGGATTTGCTGGGCATGAAGAATCTGCGGACTAAAGTTTAGATTACGGGGGTGAATGTTGGAATTATAATCTAAACTAACATGTTTATTTGTTAAATAATTGTTAACGTTGTTTTTCACACGTTAGCATAGGTGAATAAGTCTCATGCTGTTGAGAGATTGTAGGGAGTAGTTTTAGTAAGTGGCTTGTTTGTAGGAGTCTGAAGCTTATTTTTAGGCAGCTGTATTTCCATTATATTGTAGTGTCAGTATTCAGTTTTTACCAAGGAAGTAATACAACGTTTTGCATTACTATATCTTTCTCTCAGAACATACAAACACATACACAAATCTGCGTGTGTTTATAAAAATCTAGTGTTAGAAACAACAGATAAAGAGAGACAAGAAGACACAACGACATAGATGTATATATA
The DNA here is from genome assembly GCF_009905375.1 of Apium graveolens. NCBI lineage: Eukaryota > Viridiplantae > Streptophyta > Magnoliopsida > Apiales > Apiaceae > Apium > Apium graveolens. The sequence goes on along the minus strand of NC_133652.1, from coordinate 276,728,217 downwards.
TATACAAAACCAAAAATTAACAACGCCAACAAGTAGCAAATTAAAATTAGGGAGAATGATACCCTAAGCAAAAACTTGAATTTGGAAGCCCTAGACCTTAATCTTAAATAGAAACCTAATACTGAAACTCCTTGTTTGTAAATTGATCTTGTACCTCTAATTGAATCTCAGTTCCCATTTAGCAGAAGATATGAGAAAGGGAGTGAGAAAAGATATGTTTTTCATATTATATTTGATAATAATTGATCTAGGAACGCTATGTGTTTACAGGAAGACAATAATTGTCTTCGAAATTTTGGGAACGGAAGGCCGTAGAATTAAAATGTGTACCCGTGAGATTAATAATTTTTTTATAAAAAGTTGAAAAAAAATATTTATAAATTTTAAAATTAATTAAAGTGTGTTAATTTATTAAAAATTATAATCATTCACTTTTACAAAAAATAAATTTTTAATAAAATAAATTTTCTAATGTTGTTTAATAAATACATATTATGAATATTATCATTCATTTATTAAATTATTTATGAATTAATTTATTAAATTAATTAATTTATGAAAAAGTGATAGAACTACAGGGTGTTATTTTTTTATATAATATTTTAGTGAAATCAAGTATTTTTTATATTTTATTAAATCGATTTAAAAAATATATTCATTTAATTTTAAATTATAATAAAATATTTCAATTTATATAAACATAAGAATAATTTGTGTATATTTTAGGCTTTCCCTTTCCAAGAAACTCTACAAACTATTTTATTCAAATGTACTACTTTTAAAAATAAATTTAATTTTAAATTCAAATTAAAAAAAAATCAACCACTTACGGCAACACTGTCCATGTGTTGCAAAAAAGAAGACATCTATGTACAAAGATTTATTGAGCTATTGCAACATCTTATTATGCCTATTGCAACACCAAAATATGGGTGTTGTGATAGGGCCATAATTTTATACCTATTGTAACGTTTTCTAAGGCAACACTAGGAAAAAATATGCAAATAGGTCATCTATGGCGTGATGTATTTTTAGCAGGTTTTTCATTCGATTTTAAAAGCTTTTGATTGCTGTTTTTCAGCAGAATTTTACTTGTTCATGCTCCAAATTTTAGTTTTTAGCAAATATTACATGTGTTTCTGCAACAGTTTTTATATATGTTCCTACTGCGATTTGTTTAATTGTTTGAGCAAATATTTTATCTCTTATTCTTTCTATAGAACTCAAAATTTCAAGTAATAATTGAAGAAATGAATGGACTCACCATTTTTACCTATGCACATCATAAGACGTAAGCTTTAATGAGAAATTTATATAAAGAAGAGATATGGTAAGGACAGGCGTCGTCACCACATTTATTTATTTCTTTCAATGTAGAGCATGATAGAATAAGAAGAGAACTTAAAATTTATGTTTGCAAGTTGAGAATTGAGGGATTGTCCGTGGTATATCAATTACTTTGGAGTAACATGAAATATTGTACCAATATTGTATCACACATATCTACAAAGACCGTAAACTAATTCTGGACAAAAAATGAATAAAAGGAATTTTTATCAGCTCTTCTAGGAATAATGGAATAGGACATCCAATGAATATTATTGAGTAGATAATGATTAATAGAAATTGGGCTTCAGATTACGTTTGCTATGTCTTACCGTTAATTGTTAAAAAGTAATGAATTTGACCATATTTGCTAGAGACAAACTATTACATAGTGAGATACAGGGCAATTTTTTTTTCACAAGGGAGATATATGATTGTAACTGCAATCACTTCTTACAGAGTTCGATGATTATGCAAACTTCTGTTAAGAATATTATGTTAGCCAATGGGAAACAAAGAGTACTTTGAGAAGTGACAACCTGAATGGAAACATAATTTTGACGGCTTCTAGTTGGGCATGTAGCACTTTCATACACCTTCTAAATCACTTATAATATCCCATTTAGGTATATAAACATAATTATAAGGATTTTACCATATTTTCTGTATACATGAGGTAGGGAAGCTTGATAAGCAATTTTAGTAAGGATTGAACGGTTCTATCCAAATCTCAAGAAATTTTTCAAGTTGTATTTCTGACATAACCCCACCATTAGATTGTAGACTTGTACCCACATTTCTTTTGTATGCAATGTTATAATCGCGGTATTCTTATCTTGTTGAAATCTCCCACTAATTAAACGGTTATTTTCAAACATCCATAGAGACCATTCGATATTAATGAAACTTCAAGCTCGATCTTAGTGGAGACCATTCAGTAGGTCTCTAAATATTTAATTCACATGAGAATTTATATAAATATCATTGTACCAATTAACGTCCACTTCCTTAACAACCACAACATTTCTAGGCCGCCCATCACATTTGTTACAACTTCAAAATACAGTGAGCCTTTGAAAAATAAACCCTTCCAACCATACATGATTGCGCAACTACTTGGCCATGTAATTCCTCTTATTCATTAAATACAACACCCTTCTCTCCTCTTAATCTAAATAGTTTTAGATTAAAACTAACATTCTCCCCGTTAATCTAAAACTGTCTGAGTAACCAGACAAAGAATCACTGCCACTACCCACTGTATACACCAAACCATATTTTAAAGTACCTTTGATATAAAGCAATATTCTTTTAGCTGCTAGTTGATGCACCAGAGTAGGCTTCTCCATGTACCTACTCACAACTCCAGCCGAGTACGCTATGTCAGGCCTTGTATGCACTAAATAACGTAAGCCTAGCGTGGCAGTGACACTTCTCTAACATGGTCTAGCAAAGCTTCAAACTTCATTTAACACAGACAAGATAACAAATTTCCACCATCTTGCACATGCTGAGCAGTCTGCTAAGAGGCAGAAATTGAAGGTCAGATAAAAATATATGTACTCTAGAGCTGCCTGACATGTCTATGGACTATAGTACTAATACTTTTTTGCAGATATGGAAGATCTATGTTGAAAGACAAGATGTACCTAATGATCAATATAGAAAAAGAATACTGAAAGAAGTCTTACAGGTGATTGCTTCATTTGATATATATGAGAAGTACTTGTATTACAGGTGATTACTTCTGCTGCTTTGTAATTCTGGATCAAACACTTGTATAAAACCTAAATATCTGATTTCTAACACTGTTTAATGGAAAGTTTGGGCCTGCTATAGATGATGTAACATTATGAGTATATGTCGATACTATGCCACAGTTCGCCCAACATTACACCTATCACAGAATCACCCATGCTCTACTAGTAGGATGACGCTTGTTTATCCTTAAAATAGGTGTGTGCATGTATGTGCAGACTTTGTGTGTGTAGATATATCATATGATGGATTGGATACTGGGTTTTAGCTGTGTTTCTATGGCTTGGTTTTTCTTGAAGGAATGAAGCTGCTACATCATTTAAATCCTTAATTTGGAAGCAACAAAGGTACCGCTCCCAAACTTGATTTTAAATTTTCTTCTTTCTTGCTCTCGGTTATCTTGAATAATTTTTGGATTGTGTGTGAGTTCTTCTAGTAAATACATTTCTTTACAGTTGGCACAGTCCTATATAATTTAGTGAAAAGTTGAACAATATACCCATCCTAGAAATTTTTGGCAACAAATACCCATCCTTGATTACAGTTATCACAAACAATACATTCCATACAACTACCTGATTCTATAGCTAGTTGTCCGAACTTTCTGGTTTATTGCTCTTCCTTACCGTTGGCACAGTCCTATATAATTTAGTCATATACATTCCATACTTTGAGTTTTGGTTGATTGACAAATTGCAGCTTTTTGGTGGGAGTGCATTGACATTGCAATCTGAGGCAATATTTCGAGGAGATATCAACATCTTTCTTCTTAGTGATCCTGGAACTAGAAAGTCATAGTTGCTGCTGACTTACACACATAAGCTATCCCCTTGCGGAATTCATACAAGTGGACGAGGGAGCTCTGTTGTTGGATTGATTGCCTATGTAGCCAAAGATCCAGAATCTGGTAAAACAGTACATTTGCAAACAGTATGCTACATAAATATGTGTAGTACTTGATGTTTGGATTAGATGAAAGTGTTGTGCCTGATGTTTGGATATTGTTATTGGATATATAGACAATTGGTATTATGCAGCAATTGGTTTTGTTAGTTTATTCGTTTGGCAAATTTTTGGCATCTATATTTATAAAATGTACATTAATAAAACAGGTAATCAGACATCACTAAAATGGAAAGTGATGTTAATTTAACACTTTAACAACTGTTATAAAATAAAAAATTGATGCCTATCAAAACTTAATACATCAGTTTTAATGGAACATTGACATCAGTAATATCGAATAAAACCGATGTTAAATACTACAAAAAAAATCTTAAAACAAAAAACCGATGTTATTAAGCTTTATAGACATCGGTTTGTCACCAATAGATATCGGTTTGAAATAAAGAACTGATGTCAAAAGTTATGTTTACATCGGTTTATCTTGAAAATTGTTGTTACTGGTATTAGTAACATCAGTTAAATGGATAAATGGAAATATTTTGCTTATCTCACATATGTTTAAATTGATAAAAATATTATATTATGATAATATATTAAGATTAGATATATATATTAGAAATTTAACATCTTTAAAAACTGATGTTATATATCTTCTTTAACATCATTATAAAACCGATGTTAAATGGGGGATCTTTAACATCACCCACGAAGACATCGGATTTTTTTGTTCATAGACATCGGTTTTTAGCCGATGTCTATTCTACGTTTTCTAGTAGTGTTTAAGGACCCAACTACCTCTTCAACAGTCATCGTTTCAAGATTTCTGAATTGTTTAATGGCTGAGGCTATTTGCAGAAATTTAGTAGTAACTGCCCGTAGCAATTTTTTTATAATATACATTTTCTTGACCTCCTCACCAAGCGCTCTTATGGTGGTCACTAGCCCATTCAACTTTGTACAAAAATCATCACGTGGCTCTGTCTCCTTCATACTCAAGGCCTCGAACTCTGCCTTAAGAGTTCGAATCTTTGTTGTCTTGACACGATCTGCTCCCAAACACATAGTTTTGACGGCGTCTCAAGCTTTCTTTGCCATTTTCTTCTCAGCTATGGACAACAGAATGTCCTCTGGGATCCCTTGATAAATCGCTGTAAGGGTCATCCTATCAACACGTTCTTCAACTACTTCCTTTGAGCTCTCACTGTCTATGGCATCCCACACTCCATGTGCTTGCATATAGACCTTCATCATAACTGCCCATGCTGTATAATTCCCTATGTTCAAAATGGGATAAGATAACCCAATTGTTCCATCCTTTGTCTTGTTGTTCTCCATCTTTTGAGACCGAGGCATATATTTTGGCATTCACTAAACTCACTAGCTCTGATACCAGATTATTGGATATATATGGGCACCTGTTTGTACATGAATGTATAGATATATATGTCTGAGTGAAGAATAAGCCAAGAAAGTATTCTGAACGTTGCTTTATTCATCTAAGCGTTGCAAACATATATGAAAAGGAAATACAAAATATAGTGCCTAAAAGCAAGCACCAGACTCCCTAAACTTTTGCTGCCAAATCACCACATTCCTACAATCACTCAACTACGTGTATGACTCTGTTTCCTAAGAATAAATATGGAAATAAAAGAAATAACTAAAATAAACAAAATAGTTTTAGATTAAAACTAACAAGCTTAATATGAGAGATAAACTTGAAAATTCTAGAATGAAGAATTGGCGCTTTACACAGCTAAGCATGTATCAATAAATATGTTTAATTTAGAAGTTTAAAAATTATTTGATTACATGTTCAAGAAATAAAAGAGGACCTTGGACAATTTACATCCCTTATACTGAATGTATTTCATTCCCCGGAGAGACACATTTTGAGTAACACAAATATGGTGCCCAACACACTTGTAATTGTGTCTCGTATACAGAGGCCTGCCATTGATGTGCAGAATATTGGTTACGGAAAATTTAACCAATTTTAATGAATGCAAAAGGGGCTCCAAATTTGATAAGAAAATCTGAGAACCAAGTAACGATGTAAGATGATTGTAAGCTTCTTCTAAGTTTCCAACTGATAGAACAAAGCTTGTACTCTGAGAAAATATACAGATAATATTCTGAATGAAATAGTACAACTGGGATTAATTTTGCAATTGAAGATTACATGACTTATTAAAAGCAACATCTAACAGCTAAAGATCCTACAAAACGGGAGATTAACTTGCTCACGATTCCTACTAAAACGCAACTACATTGTCCCACTACTACTACAACGTTCAAGTTAATTTATTCAAAACCAAAAGAAACAGACAGAAACATGTTTAAATAATATGTCCAACATGCTCCCCTTTAATCTAAACATGTTTCATAATTTTGACTCCAAGTAGACTTCTCATATTCTCGAACTTAGTTGTAGACAGTGTTTTAGTTAATATATCAGAACGTTGTTCGTTTGTTTAAACATGCTTAATCTCAATCAACCCTTGCTCAACACAATCTTTGATGAAGTGATATCGCACGTCAATGTGCTTACTTCTTCCATGGAAAACCGGGTTTCTTTCCAGATCAATGGCAGACTTATTGTCAATATATAAGATAACTGGACCTATTTTAATATCGGTAATCTGAATGAGAACTCTTTGAAACCATATCCCTTGACAAGCTGCAGTTGTAGCTGCCATAAATTCAGCTTCACACCAAGAAATAGCAACGCACCGCTACTTTTGTGAAATCCAAGAAATCAAGCTCTCATCAAGATAAAACGCCATGCCACTTGTACTTTTCCTGTCCTCCACACTTCCTGCCAACTCGCTATCAGAAAAACCAGACAAAATATAATTACCTTGTCCCTTCATGTACATCAGGCCGTAATGCAAAGTTACTTTTACATATCGACATATCCTCTTGATAGTGTTTAAGTGCACCGCTGTAGGCCTTTAAATATAGCGACTAACTATCCCAACAGCATACGCTATGTCGGGGCGAGTATAGACCAGATAACGTAAACCTCCTACAAGGATCTTGTAATAAGTTGAGTCCACTGCTTCACCAGTTGCATCAGCATCAATCTGCAGCTTAAAGTCGATAGGATACTTGACAGATTTACATTCGCTGAGACCTACCCTTTTCAGCACTTTTTTAGCATATGATGTCTGTTTTATCTCAATATACCCTTGTTGTTGATCGACCTCCAACCCTAAATAGTATGACAGCCTTCCAAAATCAGTCATGTCAAATTCTTTACTCATTTCCTCCTTGAATTTAACAATGAGTGAAATACTAGTGCCAGTAATTATTAAGTCATCAAAATAGACTCCAACAATCAAGGAACCAGTGCCATCCTTGCGAGTGTATACAACGTGCTCATAAGGACATTTGACAAAACCTAATATTAGTAAGTACTGGTTCAGTCGAGAGTACCATGCTCTAGGTGTTTGACGTAAGCCATATAATTCCTTCAACAGTTTATAAACCTTGTGTTCTTTCCCCTCTTTCACGTATCCTTTTGGTTGTGACACATAGACTTCTTCGAGTAGAATACCATTTAAAAACGCGGACTTAACATCAAGGTGATGCACCTCCCATGTGTTCTTAGCTGCCAAAGCCAGGAGCAACCGAACCGTTTCCAGCCTTGTTACGGGGGCAAAGACTACATCATAATCGATAGCACATTTTTGCACATAACCCGTAGCTACCAAACGGGCTTTATGCTTGATTATGTCACCATTTGTGCCCTTCTTCAGTTTGAAGAGCCATTTAAAATCAATAGCTTTATGACCCTTTGGGAGATCAGTGAGTTGCCATGTATTATTTTTTTCAATTGTAGCAATTTTGTATTCATTTTCGCTCTCCAGGCTTCATCTTTAACAGCTTGTTCGAAATTGACAGTTTCATCAATACTGGATAATAATAATTCATCCTCGAGCTCCATTATTTCAGTTGTATTGTAAATATCAGAGAGACGTCTGAAATATTGTGGCTCGCTGTCACTGCCAGTGGGCATACTAGTGGTTGTTGTGGTGTAAACTCTCGATGGAGAATCAGTCTGAGTAGCTGGCGTCATAGGAGATGCTGCACTGTCAATCTCATAATTTTCCGGTATGTCTGGTATGGCTGGTGTGTCTGGTGTATAAACATCAAACCTAAAATACCCTGCTATCTGAGTAATTTGTGCACCTAACTTACTCTAGCACCATCTTTTTGCCTCGTTAAATGTGACGTCTCTGCTTATATGTATCCGCCCTGAATCTGGGTCGTACAACCGGTAAGCCTTGGTCCCCGGTTCATGACCAAAATGAACTAGAGGTTTGCTTCGATCATCATGTTTTCTTGTAAACACAGCTGGAACTTTCATGTAAGAGAGACAACCAAAAACTCTCAGAGATTCGACAGATGGTGTATCCCCAAAACAGGCCTGATATAGAGTGATATTTGAGAGTGCTCATGTAGGGAGTTTGTTCAAAAGGTAGACGGCATGTCTAACAGCTTCGCCCCAGAACTGTGCAGGCACCTCTCTCTCTTTCAACATACTTCGAGCTATAGCTACAACGGTATAATTTTTGTGCTCTACGACACCATTTTGTTGTGGTGTGTAGGGCGCAATATATTGCCTTAAGATGCCTGCATCTTCACAGAAAGACTCAAAAGCTTTGTTGTAAAATTCGCCTCTCCGATCGATACGAAACGCCTGGATTTTTTGCTTTGTTGCATTTTCAACTAAGACTTTAAATTTCTTAAAGCAAGTCAGTGCCTCATTTTTAGATTTAAGCATGTATGTCCTAATCATACAAGAATAGTCATCAACTAGTAACAAAAAATACTGATGATCAGCTTGAGTAGAAGGTGAAATCGGTCCACAAAGGTCTCTATTTATCAATTTTAATGCATGTTTAGCTGTAAAGTTTGAGTAAGTAGGAAAAGGCTTACGCGATTGCTTGGACATGAGACATCCGCTGTAGAGTTCCCTTGGTTGACTTGGTTGACTGATCGAAGGAAGCCCACGCACCATCTGATTGTTTGACATCAATTGCATCACTTTGAAATTCACATGTCCAAGGCGTAAATGCCACAACCGTGTATTTTCTTCTCCTCTAGCCAGTAAACACGTTTCCTTAGTGTCTTCAATATGAATTCTATAGAGACGATATTTCAATAAACTCTAATGATTTTTGAATTTATTCAGACTCAGGTAATTCAATATTTTATTTGAATTAGTGGATTTTACATAAATAAGTAATTATTTGTAAAGATGTTTTACATAGAAAATATGTGCAGATTGTACATTTCAATAATCATACTTAAATTCTATCTATATTAATTTAAAGAATAAAATCATATATTTATGAAGATCACTTAAAATTCTATAAATTCAAAGAATCTTATATTGTACAATTTATTAAAATTGAAATATTTTATTTATTAATGACCTTTGAAATCTTAATTTAATACACAAAATAAGATTTAGGACATTTTCAAAATCATGATTAATACACAAGAACTTTAAAAAATTGAATATTCAATATTTAATTATGGTACTTTAATATTTTATCAATATTTTCAAAAAATTCAAAATTTATTATACATGCCGAACAAGGGAAAAAATTTTCAACTCACCTTACAAAGATAAAAGCAAGAGATTTCAGTTCACCATACGTGTAGATCGTATGTGATCATTGTAACGCCCCCAAATCCGGGATCAGGGAATTTGGTCATCACGATGAACCTCAATAAAATACAACATGTATAATCAATAAACAATTACCATCGGTTGAAATAGCGACCCCAAACTAAACTAAGATCTTTTAGATTACAATTCTAAACAAGAATTTCAAATTCCATAAATAAACTTTTCCTTTCTTTTAAAACTCTTTGCAATAATTCCCAATCTCAAAACTTAAACCACTAGTATAACTTTGAAATAACTTTATACAATATGACTTACTTTATTTCGCATATCCTGAAATAACCATCTTCATAACCGCTTCTTTCTTTGCCTTTCTTGAATTATGCGGCTAAACAGCGCAAGTAATTCCTCACTGGAAGGTTAAATTTAAAACATGGAAGAATGAGAGAAAGACATGCTCATCAAGTTCAGTATAACATATTTATGGTCTTATTAAGGAGTAGAACATTTATAACAATAATTATTGAACCAGAAAATTTGTTAAGGAATCTAATAATTGTTTCTTAACTATATTAAAAACCATTTTGATATATTTGAGTAAAAATTCTTCAACAATAATTTGAAGCTTATGAAGGATAAGAACTGGTAAAGTAGTATTTACGGGAATATTGTAAAAAATAATATGAATAAATGATTATGAACTGAATAAAAAACTTTATATCAACTTTATTCAAAACCGCACTCTTGATATTAATACTGATTTTGATGTCAATTTCAACTTAGATATCAATACGAATTTTCGATGCTCACAACATCCTATACTGAAGTCAACAACTTAAATATAATACCAATTTTTTATATTTACAGTAAATTAAATATCAACATCATTTATAAACTGAATCATAACCTTATCTCATATTTTATCCAAAAATAGAAATACTTAATAAATCAGTTCTTAAATGTTTATCAACAAAAATTTAGCAATTTATATTAGAATCCTCGAACGACGGTGTGTTACCGATGGTGATGTCTATTCTAGACATCGGCCAGAAACTCGTGTCTTTAGTAAATTACACATCAGTTTTAACTCAAATTCTGATGTCTTAGCCATAATTTTTTATAAAATATGTTAGACATAATTAATTTTATAAGACATTACATTAATTTTATGCCATTTAAAATATAATAACACTAGGAAAATAAGGCTTAGACATCGGTGTTTAAATATAAATGTGATTTCTATTTTGTTCTTAGACATCACCTAAAATTGATGTCTTTTTGTATTTAGACATCAATTCATTAAGAGAAAACTGATATTGATACGCATATTAGACATCAGTTTTAACTGATCTCTATTTAGGTAGAGACATCGATTTAATTAAAAAACTGATATTTATTCAGATATCAGACATCTTTGCCTGATGTCTATTTGATTTCAGATATCAACTATTTTAAAAATAAATTGATATATGTTTGTCCATTAGACATCACATAATCCTGATGTCTACATCATTTTTACACTACCTATCAACACAATAACTGAATTACCATTGAGAAAAATAATTACCAAAACTGAATTCAATATTAACAAAGATTCAATATTCTCATTTACACTAGTGTGTAATATTATAATGACTTGCATAAGCGTATTCTATCAAAACCAAATTGTCCATACATTGATGTGTACAAACTATGACTAAACTGAGATTAAAAAATGGCCTATAAAGGATCCAATAGCCCACATTATCTCGTAATTATTTCACATTTGTTGTAGGAATTGTCTCATATACGTCGCACTGGGGCCGATATATTATTGTTCTGCAAATCCATAAGTTGGAGTTACTTGCTAAAGCTAGATCCAATGTCAAATGTTCCTTTAAGATTCTTGTTTCTTAGTATTCCTGTTAAGAAAGAACAGAAAGAAAACAATGAGCAGATCATTATCATTATTAGTAATTTCATGTTAAGCATATAAACTAAAAATAGCCCGACTTTTAGGGCTGCAACAGGCACATCCCAAAGTCAGTCAATGTACTGAATGACATCATCTAGAATCATCACTGCAATTCTACGATCATCTTAATCAGAGAGAATGTGAACAAAACCACAAAACTTGCAAATACAAATATGTGAAAAAGGATGAACTTCAAATTAAAAAGAAAGTATTAAGTAACAGATCTCTATACATTCAACATAAAAACCCAAGAAATCCCTTATATGCCTATTAAACCTACTGGTGCACTTTACATTGAAAAGATTTAAGACTGAATGAAAGTGGAGATTGAAATGATTTAAGACTGGTACTTGGGAGCACTAGCACTTGTGAAGTAATAGAAGAGAAGTTTGAAAAGATTCAAGATTGGTACTTGGGAGCACTAGCACTTGTGAAGTAATACAAGACGCTACCGACTAGAAGGTAAGACAAGGGCATCTAATTACTCTCTCTCTCTGGCTATCATGATTCCCTTTTGGGTAATCTTGTTAAAGGAAATAGAATAATGTTATTTTGAAAATTTTAAGCAAAGCACAATATAAATATATGAGCGCATGAATGCCATGATTGTAGCCGGAAAACTTTATAATTATACACAAGGATAAAACCTTTATGTGATGTAATAACATAAAAGACATTAAAAGTGTTACAGGTAAGCTAAAGTGAGACAATAATTTACACTACCCCATAAGTACACATAGGCAACGCTTTTTAGCTAACGTTGCACGAAAAGCATTGCATTATCTATAAAATTTTCAGTTTATTACAAACACAATGGTGAAAGCGTTGCATTACATTGTAGCTACCGTTGCTCACAACTGTCAATGTTGTGTAGCATGCAAGAGTAGAGGTCATAGCATTGCATTAGATATTTTTTTAATTTAATAAATGCTGACTTGCACAAAAAATCTAAGGTGGCATGTTGGACCCATTGTGGGACCCACTATTGCTAACGTGGCATGCAGACGTGGCATATGGGTCCCACATGTGGGGGCCAATTTTTGCTGACGTGGCTCATATGGGGTCCACTAATGATGTGGCATGTCGACGTGGCATGCTAACGTGACATCAGTGGGTCCCGCCTAGGTGACCCACAATTTGACGTGGCATACTGACATGGTAAAAGGACCCGCTTGTGGGACCCACATGCTGACGTGAAAACTGATATGGCACTTAAAAGCGTTGCATTACTCTGCAGTGTTGCAATAGGTTATTTATTGTTGCCTTAGCTATTATACTGTTTTTAAAAATATTAGTTATATTCAGGTTCTAATTTTTTTTAAATTATTTTTAAATGATCCAACCATACGGATGATAGTACCTACTAATTTTAGAGATGTGTAAACTTTTTTAAAAAATAGACTTTATATAATGTGCTTTTATAGTAGTCAAACCACGTGAACATGGTTCCTGTTACTTACTCTTGTCCCAGGTGGTGATTCTATTTTTTTTAATTCATGTTCGACGATCCAACCGTACCGCTGATGTTACCTACTAATTTCTGAGATGTATATATTTTTAAAAAAAAGAATAGATTTTATATCTTGTGTCTTTATAATAGTCAAATTACGGTCAACATGAGTTCTTGCTACCAAGTCTTATACCGGATGGTGATTCAATTTTTAAAAAAAAATCTTTTTTGACGATCCAACCTTACAGATGATGTTACCTACTAATTTTAGAGATGTATATTTTTTTAAAAAAATTAGATTTTATATTGTGTTTTTTATAATTGTCAAATTACGGTCAACACGGGTTCCTAATACAAAGTCTTTTACCGGGTAGTGATTCTATTTTTCTTAAAATTCTTGTTCGACGATCCAACTGTATGGATGATGTTACCTACTAATTTAAGAGATTAGAGATGTATAATTTTATTAAAAAAAATAGAGTTTCTATCGTGTGTTTTTATGATAGTCAAATTACGGTCAATACGGGTTCATATTACCAAGTCTTGTCCAAGGACAATGATTCTATTTTTTTAAAATTCTTTTTCAATGATCCAACCATACGGAAGATGTTACCTACTAATTTTAAAGATGTGTAAATATTTTAAAAAAAATTGATTTTATATCGTGTGTTTTTATAATAGTCAAATTACGGTCAACAGAGGTTCATGTTACCTAGTCTTGTCCTAAGTGGTTATTATATTTTTAAAAATTCTTGTTCGAAAATCCAATTATACGAATGATGTTACCTACTAATTTTAGAGATGTGTATATTTTGAAAAAAATAGATTTTATATCCTGTGTTTTTCTAATAGTAAAATTAAGGTCAACACGGGTTCTGATTACCTTGTCTTGTCCCGAATGGTTTTTAGTTTTTAAAAAATTCTTGTTCGAAGATCCAAATATACGAATAATCGTTCTGATTGATTTTATCATTGTTGTGTAATTTTGACATATATTTTACATTAGTTGTACAATTTTCTTATAATATTTAAATTTTTATATATTTAATAGAAAACTGAAGAAGTAATTAAAAGATATTGAGACATAGATCTGCACAGTTCCCGAAGCCAAATTTTTGGGCGGCTATTTCCCCCTTAGCAAAAATTTACTCTCTCCTTTCTCACAGTTTACTTTTCTTAAACTCACTCTCTTTCTCACTCTCTCATTCTCTTTTCTTGAAGCTTCAGTTTGTAAATCTAGGATTCGATTGGTAAGTATGGGCTTCATTTTGTAAATCTGGGCTTCATTTTGAATTTTTTATAAGTATTTTGAAATGCAGATTATTTGGGGCTTTACATTGGTGGATTTTGCAGATAGTTTCAGACTTATTTTGATTCAGGATTTATTTTTTAGAGCTTTTGATTTGGGGCTTTTAGATTTTATATTACTGTTGTATTTGTGGATTTTGATTTAAGGTTTATAATTTAGGGCTTATAATTTAGGGTTTATAATTTCATGTGTTTCTTTTTCTTTGTGTTTTGTATTCACAAGTTAAGTCGCGGCGGTTAAGCTAGAGAGTCTTTAAGTTGACACTAGTGAAATCAGCCCTGACACTAACTGTTGTTAGGGGTTCGGGGAGATAGGTTTTTGCAGTTCGGGATGAAGAGTTTGAGGTCTGAGGATTGGATTGAGTTTGCGGAGAAAGTGTCAGAAATGTGTAAAGTTCATAGGAGTCATGTGCAGTGTAGGAATAAGTTGGATGTTTTTAAGTTGACACTAGTGAAATATTACAGGAATATTTATTGAAGTAATTAAGCGGCTTATCTTAATAAATTAAGGGAAAAAAATGGATAACAACATAAATACACTAATCAAAGATGATATATCTTACTTGATTTATGGCTTTATTTTGAGATCATCTGATGGTTACAATTTTCTATCATTACAGAGGAACGAAAATCAAGTGGGAGAAGGAGGTTGAACTTGTACTTTTCTGCGAGATGATTTATCTGAATCAGGTAAGATATTTGATCAATATTTTGATGAATCTTTATCTCTAGGTTGAAGTGATGGATTACTTGTTAGAATGTATAAATTAGGGTTTTGTGTGTTATAATACGTTTAATTGGTGTAATAATGTATGTTATATGACTTCTAATTTGGGGCTTTTGATTTAGGGTATATTCTGAATTTGGTCTTTATTTTTATGATTTGGGCTTTTACTGTGTTTCTAACAAAAGCTTTACATTCTAAATGAAACACTATCTCAAAATCAAGTAATTTATTTTTGTATCTCTGTGTTTATAAAAGAGGCTATAAAGACTGAAACACTATATTTGTTAATTTAGATCTGTAGAATTATATTATTTATACTTGTTATTTATTTAT